>NW_027411755.1:104011488-104611488 GCF_047663935.1 Musca autumnalis
GTCCGGTTTTTTGACACTACCAATGGATTTGGGGTCCTTCGAGAGTATCTTACGGAATCTGGCAGCGTCATTTACCCCTTCTACAGACTCACAGAAACAAACCCATGACTTCTTTTTGGCGCGCTTGATTTCACTCTTGTATTTGGTGAAACTCGCTTTATACGATTCCCAGTCACTTTCAAGTTTCGTCGAGTGCGCCCTGTTGTACAGCTTTTTGGTGTTTTTCCGCAGTTCGCCAAGATCCTTGTTCCACCACACCGGTTGGGATTTCTTCCCGGGATAAGTTAATGGACAGGCATCCTTATGGCAGCGGAGAAGGACTTCTGTTAGGTTGGACACCTTACTGTTAAGCTCAGCAACTGTTTCTATCCTTCCGGAGAGTGACAGTTGATGTTTCGTCAGATCAGTGAACCTGCCCCAGTCCGTCCTTCTCGGGTTCCTATAAGGATTTTGGCGGACTCCGTCGAAAGAGATTTCAAAGTATATCCTCATATGATCCGAAAAGGAACATTTGTTGGATACCCTCCAGTTCTTGACGACAGAATCATCTAAATTTGACAGGGTTAGATCAATGACCTCCTCCCTGTCTCTAATTTTAAAGGTAGGCACCAGAAGATATTTCACCTATTTTTTCATGTACCTCTCCGAACCATCCCATATGAATGTTGGGAATGGTAGAATCGAAGAATGACCCCATCTTCAATTTTTGTCCGAGGCAGTGAAACTGTTTTATTTATCGCTCTGGTAATTTGGCGGGCCTTAGGCTTTCTTCTCCGAGCCATTTGGATGAATATAATGTTTCCTATGTCAACAGAAATTGCCCAAAAGAGTTCAATGGGTCTCTATAGGGAGTACTGCAAAGGGACTATCAATTGTGGTTGCTGTCTTTTTGGACCTACAGCGTGTTTCTTCAGGTTTGTATTCCTTTCAATGCATTGTGGAGAAAACACACCATCCTTTCCAGGGATTTGGCTATTATCGAAGATTTTTCTCCTGATTCTTAAATATTGGCGCCAATCTTCCATCTTCAGGGCAATAATGCTCTTTTCGACTCATCCAGCAATTAATTTTAATTTTATTTTGCTTTAATATTATTAGCACAGTCAAATTACAATCCAAACTTTATAAAAATTTACTCGACTATACACAAATATTAAAAAATTCAAAATGTACTAATTTTTTTGGCCAACCAAATTTGAGACTTTAACACAAAAGTAAAAAAATTTTAATAATTTTTTCGTTTTTTATTGTCGTCGCATCAATGATCACAAATAGGGGATTCGAAATGTAAAGCAGTTCACATGTTTATCGAAGATTAAGCACAGATTCAAAAATAAACTATGATGTACTTATTATTTTGGCCATGTGTGTATAAGGTTCCTGGACTAGAACAATGTCCACCTCTGAGTTCGTGAGGGACAGGAGTAGTTCGGCGGCAGCTGCTTTACAATGATGCAGATTAATCTGCAAAATGCGTAGCACCTGCCGCCTACCTACTCCTACTGACTTTCGCGAGGTGGAATCAGTCGGAACCGAACCCATCCTGAACCAAAGTTCAGTTTTCCCTCACGAACCTTAAGGTACTCCTCTCCTGGGGAGTCTATCGCCATCTTGACATCCATCCCCCCATTCTCCTTACAAGGGGTTAGACTCATTACAGTCCAGTCCTTAGTAAGGAGACCTGGGTTCTGGAGCTCCAGCATCCTCAGCAGAAGTTCCTTATCCACGGTAGGTGGGGGAACCCATGCTGGGAATACCTTCCTAGACGGAATCTCCTTTATGGACACCGCAGCAATTTTTGCCCCCTCACAAAGTTCATCAAAGCCATTAACGGTCTTCTTAAGGTACTCTTGCGAGCTCCTGTTGAGACATTTAATGACTTTAACCCCCTTATGAAGGAAGGCGCCACCAAACTGGCGGTCACCCTGGTTCGCCTCAGTGGACACAATGGCTAAACGAAGCCGATTATCGAAGAGCAACCAGTGACTTTCGCTGATTTTCCCGAAGGGGTCAGCTCGGTCGATGATTGCAACTAGGAGCTCGTCATCGTTTGCCACTGTGGCCGTTTTGGCGTAGGGTTTCCTACGTCCTCGATCACGGGCCTTGGTAGAAGCTTTTCCTGAGGAGGTGGACGCCTTCTCAGTACTGGTGCTACTTCCCTTGGCTTTGTGAGCAAGGACACCAGCATAGGAGTCCGCCGTGTTGACCGTCTGGGAGATCATCGTCTTCTTTGGCGAAGGCTGTGGGCCTTCTGAAGAACGAACCCGCTTCACAGTCTTTGACTGCGAGGGCTTGTTCGTCTTCTCCGAAGTCGATGGTGTCCCAGTCGATCCACCCGTCGTTGCTCCCGATTGGCTTGTGCAGGTCTTGGACACCTTCTGTTCGTCCGCTTTACCCTCGTCAGTTGGGGTAGGATCCGGATTTGGGACAGTCACCTTCTCCAGTTGACTACTCTTACGAGAATCATTTGGTGTCGGATTATGCACCTTATCCTTTTCCAGTCCTTTCTGGCTCGGGTTCGGCTTCGGAACAGTTTTAGGTTCCACCTTGCTGCCAGAAGCAACAGGCTTCACCTCCACCTTTTTGCTAGTCGCCGCAGTCTCTTCTGAGTCTTTGGCTGAAGCAGGGTTCGGGAGGAAGATTTTGTCCACCAAGAGCTCGCATCTGGGTGCATTTGGATAGTTTCTTTCGAACTTCCGTATGTACTTGAGCTTGCTCTTGATGAACATAATCTCTCTCCTGGTATGCGAGCTCGCGTCCCTTCCCACGAACTTGCGCAGATACGAAGCCGCACGCTTGTAGTGCCTCGTATCTGAAGCCTCTTTGGCGGAGATTGCGACTGCGTCGTTGTCCGTCGATGAGGTTTCCTTGGATACCCCAACGCAGGCCGGAGACTCAGAGTCAGTGGCTATTGTTGTAGTTTCCGTTGATTCCCCCTCGATGGTCATCGACTTAGAGTCAGTGACTGTTGGTGGATCATCTTTAGATTCTCCATTAACATCCATTGACTCCGTGGCAATCTGCCTTTGAAGCTTAGTATCGGCTGGAGCCGATACAGGACCAGACTGGTTGCGACCTGTCTGTGGTTGCGAACCTGGGTTCCCAACCTCTTCGACCACATCACCGTCAGTGGACATGTCATCATCAGACCTTCTTGTTGACTCAGCTGGGATCACCGTAATGTCCAGTTCATCGTCAGTGAGGGTGAGATTGTTGAGCATGTCCTCTGGTGGTATGGTCGGAACAAGTCTCTCCAATTGGCCAAGGAGTTCCCTACTCTATCTCTCAAGACTGTCTCCAATCACTTTGAGGTGTAGGTCGTCCCCGCCCAAAACTCCAGTCCTGTCAGCCGTGGACTGATTAGTATCAGTTTTGGCTAAAGCATTATCCTTTTGAAAATCCTGTTCGTCAACAATAGTTCGGGTTGTATTTTCTGCACTTGTAGCAGTTACGGCTGTAGGTGCCAAGGCATCCACACCTGAGACAGCCGGATCACAATCGCTTGATCTCGACGGCACGTGGCTAACCATCTTAGTTGATTTATTTAAGGGAACTACCCCGCTCCAATTTTGGTCCACGGGGGGGTTTGAAAGAAAAAATAAACCCCCAGGGTCTCTGAGATATGTGGAGACAGAAACACCTTCAGTTTCCCTCGGGCGTTGCTGGCACATGGTTCTCTTCTCATAAGGAGCATGACCAACGACTTCACGGACCAAATCGCGCATGAATTTGGTGTGACGGGTTTGAATGTTCTTTAAACGGGCACCGCGCAAGCCTTTGACTTTCTTGGTACCGGTGTACTTGACATTCTTAACTTTGGTGGTTTTGTGGCCCTTTTTGAGACCGACACAGAGTTCGTAGCGTACTGCCATTTTGCCTTAGCAATTGTCAAAAGGCGGAAAAATTTTTTATAGAAATGTTCTAAAAGATCGGTAACGTTCTAAAATAATATAATTCTCTTAAAGATTAATGCAGCTAAGCAAAAAATTCTCTATTCTTTTTTCACTCTTTACACAAATCCTAATATTTCAATTATTTTATTATATTTTCAGTGAACTTAAACCGGAATATAGTGCACAACAAATCGGCACAAATATAAGTACTTATCCCGTATTATTGCAAGGAATATACAATTTTCGTCCAGATTTGTTTCAAAATTCCTATATAACAAGTAAGTTTTGACGTGCTTTTATATTTCCTTTATACATATATGTATGTATGTACTACTTGCTAGCACCCGCAAATTCAATCAATAGTTTAAGACTTTGTCAATTGCAAGAATTACGGAATTAAATAGTTTTGACATAATTAAATAAAAGGACGGATGGTCGATCATTGTTTAATATTAGTATCACTTTATTATAAAACATTAGGTTTGTCTGGTTACCCTAAAATTTGTAACAATTTGTACCAATTATTGCTGGAAGTAGTCTGTTAACGCAAAATTCCAGCAAAAGAGAGCAATTCGAGAGAGACAATTTGACAGTTCTTTTACAGAGAGTTTGCAAATTCTTGGTGTACAAATTTCTTCAGCTGTTTTTAATTATTCGGTGATTTATGTTTGTGCAAATTAAAACCAATTTTATTGTGAAAATAAGCAAGTTAATTGTTTTTTTTTTTTTTTTTTTTTTTTGAGAAACAAGTTGCAAAATGGAAAATTTATTTTTTTCGGGTCATTTTATTTTATATTTTTAATAAAATACATAATTTTAAGTAAGTAAGGTTCCTTTAATGGCGGATTAATTATTCTGTTTTGGCAAATCAGCTGATTGCTTGCAGGTTTTTGCAGGGAAGGTGTCGTAAGATTTTACGGGAAAACAAAAATTGGGATTTTTAAATTGAGCATTGAAAATGATGCACCACAATAATCGATTAATAATTTCCAATTTTTTTCGCTTTTTAGGTCATTTTAGTAATCAGAATGGTGGAATACTTGGTTCCCTAACGTTTTCAGTAGTTTTGCCTTTGATTCCGATTGAACAAATGATGTTCCTGACGTGATTTTGGCTTGATTGTAATTTATTTCCCTTTGTAGGCAATTTGGCTAGAAATTTCTAGTTTTTGAAGTTACTTTCCAAAAAATGACTATGAAAAATCATTTAGGGTTATGTCCAGAGATATATGGAAAGTCCTGTATTAGCCAGGCTTGCCCTATATTATACTAGTCTTTAACGGCGTTGCCCCGATATGTGCATAGAACAAACATTTTTGCACTTTTCTTTGAAAATAGTTTTCAGAAATATTGTCTACAATATTCAGACAATGTTTGCTTTTATAAAAAAAATTTCAACACCCTTTGTTGCCATTCAATATATAATCAAGCCAAAATTACGTCAGGAACATCATTTTTTCAATCGGAATCAGGTGCATCATTTTCAATGCTCAATTTAAAAATGTCCATTTTTTGTTGTCCGTTGAAATTTTGGAATAACAGTAGTGTAAACGGAATATTTTGTATGCCATCCTAAAGATAACTTTTCAGCCTACAAATTGTTTTTTAATTTGTTCAAAAATCTCAACTCGTTTTCAAGATACCAACGTTTTGTTTGTATTCCTATGGTCGGCGCTGATGTAAAGCCTATGATTACGGTTAACAATAAAACAGGTATTGATAAATAAAAGTAAAATACAAGTATAACCGGTAGGGATTTCGATAAAGATAATGAAGGCTACAACAATCTCCCACACTAATAAATGGCAAGGCCGCTTAAATGTGGGGGTGGTCTTTTTGTTACGGACAGCTCTTCTAAGCGGTTTAGGCATTGTTGAATGTTGTTCTTGAATTGGTTGTATTGCATGAGCCAATGTGGATATCGAAGGTTCTTAATCTTCAGTAAATGTTTCGTTTTGATTCGACCTGGAACTTCTTTGAGCCAATGTGGGCATAGATGGCTGTTGATGTGATGAGCTTTGAGTCGATTAGGTATAATTAAGTCGACTTTCGATTAATCGACTTTTTGCAGTCAAAAGTCTGAAAATCGTGGTCGAATTTTTTCTGGAGGGAAAATCGCATAATCTATTATTTTGTGATCGATTTTCATGTTTGTCCATAGGTTGTTGACTTGGCAGCATGGTACAATTAGAAAGGTAGATGCCTCAGTCCAGCTGATCGAATCTAAAACGTCAAAAAACGAGGAATTCGCCATGAAAAATCAAAACAAAAAACCATATGATTCGGTAAGTAAGAGATAGCATGTATACAGTTTATAGACAAACACAAGCGATAAAAAGAGACAACAAGATATCATTTGGCGAAAATTTTGACAGTTTACATTACAAAAAAAGTTGCTTTGTTGTAGCAATTCGCCGATGTATCTACCTTTCTAATTGTACCATGCTTGGCAGTTTTACAGTTTTGGCGGTTTTGCAGTTTCTAAAGAAAAGTCGAAAATCTACGAATAATCGATTCGCTGCGGTTATGAAAAAAATCGAAAGTTGAGTTTTAGGACAACTGAAATAATCGCCAGACCGAAAAATTAGTTTAGACCAAAACCGAAAAGTATTTCTTCCTACCCAAGCTGGCGGAGTTCGCTGTTTAGTTTCGTTTTGTTTACATTCGTGAGTGCGAACAAAACAATAAGCGAAAAGTACTCAACTCCACAAGAGCAGATAGAAATCTAAATAGTACTAAACACATATGAATAAATCAAAAACTTTTGGTGGTTGATAAAATATTTACTAGCGGTATTCACTCATTGTGGTAGATGTACAACTCTTGTTAATGTACTATATGTACCAGGGTTTTTTACAACGAAGTTTGAATGTCTTTTTTGTGAATATCGTAAACAAATCAAAGCATCTTAACATCGTCGTAAGTCTATCTTTTAGTTTCAGTTTTATTACACTTTTTTCATAAAAAATTGTTTTTTTTTGCCTCCATTCTTTTATTATACTTTTATTCTTTTTATTTTTCCCATTTTTCTACAAAAAAAAAAAAAAAAAAAACTCCGCCATAAATAAAACTCACAACAAAGTGACGACACAGCAATCAGCTGTGAAGTACAATGGAATGTTTACAATACTTTTAGGTCGAGTAAATTAACAACCCTGTGGTAAATTAAACTTTCATGTATTTTGTTGTTGTGGTATTGTAAACACTTGTAGATCTACAATATTAACAAGATGTACAAGATCTACAATGCCACTTTACCAACATGAGTGAATACCGCTACTGTTTTATGTTGATGTTAGCTAATAGGGTTGTTAGGCAATCACATGTGTGTGTGTGTGCCTGAGTGTGTCATTGACCATAACGAACGGCAAACGTTTGCCAAAAATTTTTTTGTTCGACAAAGCATAGCCGAAGTACATTTGAGTAATCGTACGGTTTTCATCTTTTTACATTGAAAAGTTTGTGGTTTTGTTTTGGTTGTTCTCTTCTGGTTCTCTTCATCACATTTTTTACCGTCGATTTCTTGGGTCACTATCACAGCATTGTTGTTTTATACATCGATAATTTGATTTACACCATATTCGTTTCATGATCACGATTCCAAATATGACGTTTTGTATGATTCTTGTTGAAATTTTGTTTTTATGCATACCACTTTAACGTGTTCTATTTTATTGCACATAGACATGGAGGACCATTTAAATAAAAATTTGTGAACAAATGTTGACGTTTCGTGTGGTAGGTTAGGTTTAGGATGCGCAGCTGCCGTGCAGCCACTCCACTCTGAGACCTTGAGGTCCATTGTGATCATCCTGGAAATTATATGTATTGTAGAGATGATGATGATGTTGTGATGTGATGATATGTACATTGGGTTATTTATCTGTAGATTAAGAATATTGCTATGCGTGCTTTTGATGAGGTGTTCCGGTTATGGATTCGGCGATGGTATGGAAGAACTGTAAGATGTTATGTCGGTTATGGATGTGGTGATTGTAGATGCGGCTATATAGTGATGTGTGCATGCAGATGGTGATAGTGTGTAATAAAAATATATGGTGTTGTCTGACTGTAGACGATGATGATGTGTGACTGTTGACTATATGGTGATGTGTGCATGCATATGATGCTGGTGAGCAAGAAACGTATATGATGCATGTTATGGGTGACTCTATATAATACCGTGTGACTGCAGATGATGATGTGTGCTAAGAGGGAGGGGATGGTGGATTAACCCACTTAGCGCCGAGAATTTTTTTTTGCTAGAAAACTTAAAATTTTTTATGAAAATTATATTTTTGATATTTTTTAAGTATTTTTTAAAAAATAACTTTTTTCTCTAAAACGTATAGTTTTCCTGCAATCGGGCCTTCTTTTAAAAGTTCCAAAAACTTTGGAGGGTAATATAGGTGTATCCTTACATGTCAATCCCTTGGTTTTTTATTGAGAAAAAACTCTTACTATATTCCTAACAAATCCCTGACTTTATATGATTCTAACATTTTTGATTAAATTTTTATCGCATATATAAATTTTTCATCAAAAGTCGAAAATTACAAAAAAGTCGATTTTTTTGAATAGCTTGGGTTTTTTGCCAATTGCGTGGAAATGCGTAGGTCAAATGAAGCGTTATCAGCGTGAACTTACAGATAACAGACAATACTATAACAAAATGCAAAAAACCCCACAAAAATATTCGAAAAAACCAGAGTTTTACGTCAATTTTTGCAACCATTTTTTGTGGCGTTTAAACGACCAGTGGCTTTATCTGGGTTAAGTTGGAAAGGTGGGAAAGGAGGGAAGTGGAAAGTGATAAGAAAAGAGAGAAGAATAAGAAGAGTAAGTAACTAAATCAGATTGCTTTAAGAAGAAAGATTGATTAAGAAAGATTTTTCTAGACTATTCTAAGCCTATGATGACCTGCCCCAGAGCCACTTTAGGCTCCTGCAGTAAGCTACCAGGACTGTAGGGTCAATAGAGGATAAGTTAGAGAGAGATTCAATCACATGTACACCAAATAGTCTATGTCTTTTGACCATCAGTCTAGGACATCTACATAGAAAGTGCTCGATTGATTGTCTCCGTTTCCTCCTCATCCTCACATAACCTACAATACTCAATGTTATCATCATCCCATTTACATGTCACAGTAGATCTTATTCTGCAGTGATTCTGATTTCTGACTTGCAAAGTGAGAGATTGTCGGCCAGATTGACTTCGGTACCGTGCAATCAGGTATGTCTTGCCAAATTCTTATGGTTTTCTCTGCGTAGAACTGCCTGAGTTTGTCGAGGAATTAGCAGAGCGGTGGCTTTACACAGTCCTCCACCCTTAGGTCCGAGGATTGGGAGCCACGTCTTGCCAATTCATCAGCTATCTCATTACCCTCAACATCACAATGTCCTGGTACCCAGCAAAAATTGACGTCCATGTTGCTTGCTTTAAGAATAGACCTACAATTTGGAACAATCCTAGATTTGATGGTGTAGGATCCAAGCGCCTTCAAAGCAGCCTGGATATCCACGTAAATAGTCGCTGTCAAACCTGCGTTATCTGCCATTTCTACCAGTAGCTCTAAGGCTTTTAAAACAGCAAAAACCTCTGACTGAAAGACACTACAGTTGTCGGTAAGTTTATACGAGCGTCTGATATTCAGCTCTTCACAGTACACACCAGCTCCCGTACCATGGCTAGACGATCGGAAAGTGGACTGTCCTGCTTCCAAGCACTCCTGTCAGGGATAAACACATTCACTTTGTTAAAGTCCAGGAGTGGTGAAATATAGTCAGTGTCACCGCCTCTGTCACTTAGTCCAATCTGACTGCCTATCCGATGTCCAAGCCCTGAACAACGCAACAGGTTAATCTCCTTAAGCCTCAAGGCACTCCGGGATGCTTGGTAGTGTGTCAGAATATCAAAGGTTTGGAAATTCAATACAGCATTCAGGGCTGCCTGAGGGGTACTTTTTACTGCTCCAGTGATGAGAACTGATATTGCCCGTTGCACTGAAGATAACCTGGACAAGTTGGTGCTAATGTTCAGGGCTTGCCACCAGACGAGACATCCATAAGTCGGAATGGGACAGACCACTGTCCTATACAGCCAGTGTATTACATGTGGCCTTAAGCCCCAACTCTTACTTATAGAATTCTTGCAGGAATAAAGTGCAATTAGGCCCCTCTTAGTGCGCTCCTCCGTGTTCCCTTTCCATCTTAGCCGATGGTCGAGGACCACTCCCAGGTATTTCGCCTCAGTAGAGAGGGTCAATTGCATCCCATCCAGCGTGGGCGGTGAAAATTCATCAATTTTCCTCTCAAATCAAATTCCTTAAGTATCCCATTGACCACCAGAAGCCAGAGTAGGGGAGATAAAACTCTTCCTTGTGAGTGCCTCTGGTGACAGATTTCCTAACGGAACTCTTCCCCATGCTTTAATTTATTTGCCTACTTTCAATCATGCTATCAATCCAATCAGTTAGGATAGAGGGGGCACCAAGTAAGTTTAGAGGGGAATGAATGGATTCAAGTTTCACATTATTAAAAGTACCTTCAATATCCAAGAAGGCAGCTAGGGTGAACTCGAATACAGGCCCTAAAGATCCTTTGCAGTATGGTAACCAAACAAGTCGGTGCGTTCTGGAGCATCGCTGTAATTATACCATCAGGTCCATGAGACTTGTAGGACTGAAAAGTACTAATCGCCCATGAAACTCTGAGATCACTTATTACCTCGTCAACAAGGACCGCCTCCTCCAAGGTGTAGGTCCTGCTCAAAACCACCCTGTGCGGGCCTGGATTGGCATCCTCACACCCTGGAGAATGGGTCTCTGCTAACAGGTCAAGAGTTTCCGAGTTTGGGGTCCTTTGAGATCACCTTCTCATAGCAACCCGGAAGAATACCTGTGAGACCTTCAACCTGCCTATCAATTTCCTCTGTTGTGTGAAGCTCCAGAAGCTCACGCAACCTCGAAGAAACGAGAGAGTTGTAGTTTTCCCAGTTGGCTCTTCTAGGATTACGATGAGGCGGTTGCCTTTTAACTACTACAACAGACTCGAAAGTGTATCGCTCTATGGTCCGAAAAGGAACAATTCGTCGATACTATCCAGTCTGCTATAGAAGTATCCTCCATATTTGGGTGACATCAATGACCTCCTCCTTTACCCTATTCTGGAAGGTGGCAGTATTTCCCCTATTACATACTCGCAAATTATCAACTAAAATAAAGTCGAATACGGACTCCCCTCGTAGATTGGTGTCACTAAGGCCCTTCGGGTATCCTCCTCTAGCCTCACTACAGTCGTATCGCCATCACTGTAATTGTAGAGTTGAATAGGATTAAGACTTTTCTTGGCTACAATACAGGTCCGTAACTTATGCTCATTGGATGTACAGAATTCGGAGTAAAGACCATCGCTTAGTCCAGAGACCCTATTTTTGTATAAATAGGGTTCCTGGACCAAAGCGATGTATATTTCGGTTTCTGTGAGGGAGAGAAAAACTTCAGCAGCCGCGGCCGTGCAATGATGCAAATTAATTTGTACCACGCGTAGGCCATGCTGCCGAACTTCTTTACTGCAGCTGCGGGATCCGGAACCGAAGTCTACCAGACCCGAAGTACAGCACTCCCTCACAGTCCCTTATATATTTCGCACTCTCTTTATACATGGTGAATTTAATCACTGTTCCTCCACCACTTTTGAAGGACTTTATCAGCCTCCAGCTGTCAGTCAGAAGTCCTCTGTTTTGCTTCCTGATCATTTTTAATACCTCCGCCAAGTCTGAAGTCCTTGGATTCCTCATCATGGCAATTAAGGACCTTGATGGCCATGTGGACGACTGCCCTGCCAAAGCCGGTCTTCCTGACATCCACCTCGTCTGACGTAATGACTTTCCTCAGCAGACGTTCCACCAGGAGCCAGTGGTCGTAATCGATCATGCCATCCGGATAAGATCTATCAATGATCGCGACCCGAAGGTGATCCGGGGTGATCATTCTAGCGGGTCTTGTTGGTTCCCGGGCCATCTCACCAGAAGTTTTTGAGGGTTTCGAACCTTGGATGATTTTGGTAATCATCCCCTGCACCCCCTTTGGGTAATCATCACTTCAGCAAAGGAGGCAGAGTGGTTGTCTGGCCGACGTTCCAACATCCTCTTAGCAGTCGGATGTGGGATCTCGGAAGATCTTACCCTCTTAACTCATTCCTGCGCAGATGTCTTCGATACACCACCCTGCTTTGAGGTCGATGGCCCGTCGGACGTACCAGTCACTTGCCTCCTCGCTGTACCAACGCTTATCACAGCATCAGAAGGGCAAAACTTACTAGGTACAAGCGATCCTACAGTGGTCTGTGAGCCAGTCCTCTGCACAATCGAAGCTCCTGGTAAATCTCCGCTCTTTACCCCTGCAGAGCCGGAGACAGTCGCCGACGAAACAGCCGAAAAAGGCGACACCTTCTGCGGCTGGTTGGTTTGCGACTGCCCCTTTTTCTGCGCCAACTTCGAATCGGGTTTTGACCGATTCGCTGTCTTAGGGCACTACATTTTTGCTTGTTTTGAACGATTTTTCTAGGTAAAGTATGACTTTTGTACTTGAATATCCTTGCGGAGGCCTCTGATGTTCAGAAACTTAAAGATTAGTAAAGTTAACGTTGAAAATACTTTAAAAATTAAATTGATTAAAAATATACTAAATTTTCTACAAAACTAAGCAACATTTTTCAAGAAGTTAACAGTAATGACAAGTTTTGGATGGATATTGCTAATAATATAGCTAATCTTAGTTGCTCTTTGACAAAATACGTGGTCCTTATTGAATATAAATGCTGCCAGCTCATGAGAATTTAAGCCTATGGCAGGGCATTTCTAATTTCTACGTGTGAAAATGAACACGTATCATTCACTAAGTGGTTTAAAATTCATTATAATTTTAGAGTACAATTCTAAAATTCACATTACATCAATAACTATAAATAATCGCAACGAAAAAATAGTTTTTAAAAGTCGTATTGTTGGCAGAGTAGAACTGAATAAGTTATGAAATGGGGTAATATTTTCCAAAAACTCCACAATAATGATTTTTTGCCTGAAAAGTAGCTCATTTGTTATAGAAAATTAAAAAATTAACATAAATGTTCATAGGCATACAATTTGTGAAAAATATCTTGGATGACAGACAGAGCGAATAAATTTTGTTTAGATTGCATTTCAACATTTATATCCGGGTGTTGCCTTGCGATTTTTCATAATTATTGCTGTGACGTGAATTTCGGAGTCCTTCGCAAATATCCAATTTTTTTTTAGCCAACTTAGCGAAGGATACGTGTTCATTTTCACACGTATAAATGAGAAATGTCAATTTTTATAATATTTTCAACGTTAATTTTACTAAACTTTATGTTTCTCAACATCAGAGGCCTCCGCAAGGATATTCAAGTACAAAAAGTCACACTTTACATAGAAAAATCCTTCAAAACAAGCAAAAATTTAGTGCCTTCAGGTGTTCGAATATGAAGTTTGCCTCGACTCTGAACGCCATCTACCTTAAATGATGAAATTAGTTAAAATATATTTTTCATTCAGTGGCAAACTTATTCTCACTGCGTTCGGATCGTTGATTTGACCGCAGCACAGGGCTTACCATTAAACAAAAATTCTCGGCGTATAGTGAAAAAAAAAAAACGTATAAGATCTTTAAAAACCAACATTATCTTTATTATATCTCAGTTAAAAAGAATAATTCTTAATAAATAACAAATAAAAAACCACAAACTTTAAATAAAAAAATTGTATGCAGTTTAATAATAATTTTTTTTACATAGGAGGAATTAAAACGATATCTCCTCTCCTAGAGAGTGTGAGAATAAAAACATAAAAATGACTTCCAACGACAGTGCCATGTTACGCATGAATCATACCAAAACCATGCAAAATGTGTCAATATGCCAAAAATACCTACCCAGCAAAATGTTCGATGCCAAAGATGCTATTCAAGAATGGGTGCAAGTGAAATGGAATGTCATTTTTTCAGCATCTTCACTCATTCTTTTTACAAGAGCGTGACCCCCAAAAGATGCAATTCATTTTCAGATCCTAAGCATGTCATCTTTACTAACTCGATGGAATGGCATCTTCAACAATCCTTTGGCATGGCATCAATACCAATCCTTTGGCATGCCATCTTAACCAATTCCCAAGAATAGCATTTTCACTAATCTTTGGCATGTCATTTTCACTAACCCTTTGGCATGTAATTTTCACGTCTTGTTCGGAAAATGGAAAATGCTGTATTGAAAAATGATTTTCATTTTTTTTATTTTATTAATTCAAAGGAATTAATGATATAACTATAATTTATTTATCATAATAAAGTTTACATCTATAATTGCAGTTTGTTCTCGTTGTTGTAACAGTAGTTAATATGTTTGTATTCTCATTTTTCTGCTTAATCTGACTCTGGGTCTATATGGTTTGTAACCACAAAGCTGCAAACTTAAGTTTCTTAGCAGGATTGGTAGGGCAATAGAAACGGAGCAGTGTGTCGTGGGGGCCTGGGCTGTATGCTGGGCAGATGTTTTCCACGGTGTCATCAGTACTTGCCCTATAGGAATTTTGACGGCTGCACCATCCCGAGCGTATTGACCCAAAACTACAAAACTACTCTGGTTTGTCCTGACAGCTGGCGCTTCTCAGCTGCGATAGATGGTGGATGTTCTCCGAGGACCGCATTCACACGATAACTGTTTACTGCATCTGCGACTGCATTCGTGTGAATGCTACTTAAACCTGGTTGAAAGGCTTGTTGATCTAGAGGTTCTCTCTTAAGACTTCTCTTTCTAGATTATGAGCATGGCTTGCTCTGAGTGAGTCCTCTGCTAATATGGAGATGGCCTTCAGCGCAGTTGTTGTGCTGCTTACGGATCCTATGCTATTGATCGGCAACTGGAAAGTTATTTCCGATGCTGGAAGAACTATAGCCACAAGGTTCCTTACTATGGGCGACAAAAGCGAAATCGGTTTGTAAGATTCACCTTTGCTGGATCCTTTTCGGGCTTCAGTAGCTGGCCTATTTTCCAGACTTCGACTTCGGGAACGATGTGTTTGGCAAGCGACAGGTTGTAAATTTAAGTGAGAAACTTGACTTCCGGCCGTCCCAGCTGTTGCAGTCTAAACACCGCTGCTGCACGCAACAAAATTTGCTTCCTCCGCAACAGGTTTTGATTCATCTTATAAAAGGATTTTACTTCCCATCAGTGCAGTGCAGATTTCGACATTGACTCCAACTGCAGATTACTATTTCGTGAATTTTATTTTACAACGTTTTGGAAATGTTTGTTGTTTTATAGGGATCTACAAATCGACTTGTTGAGCAGGGGTTCTCTAGAGCAGGCAAGGAAACGTTTATAATTGCTCTGTTCCATGGTATAAGTAAAGAGGTAGATTTAAATGAAAAAAATCTATAGAACCCTTGTTTTTCTTGAATTCCTAAAACTTCAAAATAAAAGCAACAAGTGGGTTTGTTTACAATGAATTTTTTGAGCATTTTATAAAAAACGCGAAAAATGAATGAAGAGTTAAGTTTTCTCCACATAATCGAGTTGTGAATATGATAAACCGATTGTTTCAATGCAAATCTCACCAATTTCTTCCATACAAATGGTTTAAAAACAATTTTAAAAATCATTGAATTCGATTGTTTTTAAAATTGTTTGGCATATTATTCAAACACCACACACACATACACAGTTTGTTTATATTGTTTTGAAGTTTTAGGCATACTCGAATGAAAAAATTTAAATTGACATAAAGCTTTGGCTAACCTTTCTTATTAAACCATGCTCTGTTCCTTTACTTTTAAAAATGGTAATTGTTGCAAAAATCGTAAAAGTGGTGAACTGCTCTCATATAAATTGTATGCTTTTAAAAGTAAGGAAACACTTTGCGGGTAAAAACTGGTAACCTCAGGCACGTAAAGGAACACGACTAATACCAAAGAGTGCAGTCCGACTCTACTTTTAGCTCAATGATTGGGACTTCCTAGCATAATAAATCTTACATTGCTTTAAACGTACATATTTAGATAAATAAAAGAATATAAACATGTGTAAAAATAAAAACACAAAATTCTTCTCTATTGGATCGATGGAATGGGTTCAAATGCTAAGGAAAATATCGGATCTACCACGACTTCCTTTGAATTGGTTCAAATGCTGATGAAACGATCGGATCTTTCACCACTTCCTTCGAATAGATTCAAATGCTGATGAAAAGATCGGATCTTTCACGACTTCATTTGAACCAATGCAAAAGATCCAGTGAAATCATGGCATCTCATGGAACCACTTCCATAAAATTTTGCTGGGTAGTTATAAAACGTTTACACGAAACAGAAACGTTCAAAAATGTTTCTCCTTTTTTTATTAAAAAAACTTATCGATTGTGCTTGTGGAGAAGATTCTTCATGCAAGAAACTTATGAATGGAACATTACTAGTGAAGACAAAAACTTACATTCAAGCTTGCAAATTAATAAAATTAACGTCGTTTACTCCAGAAATAAAGGTACAAGTAAACGAACATACAAGTTTAAACTCGTGTAATGGGATCGTATACGACAACTCTCTTCGTGGAATTAGTGAAGACATTATTCTCACTGAAATGAAATCCCAAAATGTAATTGATGTGAAAAAATATTAAAAAAGAAAGATGAACAGTTAGTTGAAACTGGTCTTATTGTTTTTACTTTGAACTACTAATGAACTATCTAATGATGTTCACATCGGCTATGAAATTCGACAAGTGTGCGATTACATTCCTTCCACCTTAAAATGCAACAATTGCCACCTCTTCGGACATCTGGGAAAATTCTGCGCAAACGAAAAAATTGCTACAATTGTGCCAAATCTTATCACACAACTGATTCAAATACGCCTGTTGAAAACACACCATGCTGCATTAATTGCAAGAAAGAACAAATGAGCGACACCAAACATCCATCAACAAGCAAAACACGCCCAATATTTTTAAAACAAAAAGAAATTCAAACAATAAAAACAACAACAAAAGTAGACTATAAAACAGGGTCAGGCACTATACCAATGTCGTGCTTTGATATTGTTAAAGTTACGAAGTTTTTCGGCAATTCACACACACACGACCCGAACGCAACGAAAGAGCACACAAATGTTTTGATTTGTTTTTGTTTTGCAGCATGCGTGCATACAACGTTACTAACACACTGTCAAAAGTTGCAAATATTGAGAATTTTGTGTGCCCTCTTTTTGGTCGGCTATGCACTATACTCTTCTATTGCATACTTTACGGGGTGTCATTGTGTGAGTGCATGCTTTTTCAATGGGTTGAATTGTGTCTGTGGTGAGAGCAACGTTAAATGAGCGCACACGGGCGCCTAATCGCCTGACGCTGCTATAAAACAGGGTCAGGCGAGAGAGCGCACACGTGCGCTCATTTCACGTTGCTCTCTTCGAACGTCGATTCCATTGCGTATGTGCCGGGAAAATCCGTGTTTTAAACACACTGGATTTTGTTGGGCGTATACGCCGTGAGGTTGGCGTTTGAAACCGGGTGGATTTCATAAATCTACATGAAATACCTTATTTTTATTTAAAAAAAATAAGTTCACATCACTAATTAGTGGTGTGAATTTGTTAAACCATAAATACATCAATTAAACATATAATATACTATTCAGTACAGATTAAATGATTCTTAAAATATTACAATGAAATGTAAAGGGTTACATAACAACTATAATGAACTACTAACAATAATTAAGTTACATAAACCCCAAGTAATTTTCCTTCAGGAAACACACTTAAAAAATGCATTAAATATCCCAATTCCTGTTAATTATAAAATATACATATCTGAAAACAATACGAACTCAGGTTCTGCTTTGATTATTCATAATTCTGTTCACCACGAAACCGTTAATACCAACAGCATATTTGACACAGTAGCACGTAGGAAATTTAGTTGGCTTTCCAAAATGGGAAAAACAAACAAAATCGGTTGAAAAATGGATGCGTTTTGGCATTTTTTGTGATTTAACTTTATAGTTTTTTTCATATTTTCCTTTATAAAATATTGGTACCTTGTGCGTAATTGTTATGCAGGATAAAGACAATTAGAATCATACATGTTAATGTACCAATATTTTATAAAGGAAAATATGAAAAAAACTAAAAAGTTAAAACACAAAAAATACCATAACGCAACCATTTTTCAACCGATTTCATTGGTTTTGGAAAGCCAACTAAATTTCCTACTTGCTAACAGTAAATAAGCAACTAACAGCAGTAATAAAGCCAACTAAATTTCCTACTTGCTAACAGTAAATAATTGCACTGTTATGTATCGCTTACGCGGCCTTGAGCACAAGGAAAAACATTTTACTGGTTTTTAACGCGTTTTTCTCACACTTAAACCACTATTAAAATATTACAATGAAATGTAAAGGGTTACATTAACAACTATAATGAACTACTAACAATAATTAAGTTACATAAACCCCAAGTAATTTTCCTTCAAGAAACACACTTAAAACATGCATTAAATATCCCAATTCCTGTTAATTATAAAATATACATATCTGAAAACAATACGAACTCAGGTTCTGCTTTGATTATTCATAATTCTGTTCACCACGAAACCGTTAATACCAACAGCATATTTGACACAGTAGCACTGACTTTACGTTCTAAAATAAACATTACAATATATTCTACTTACATATTGTTACGAGCGAGTCAATACTATAAAATGAGCAACAATTATTTTCGACAATCTCGAATACAGGGCATGTTTCAAGTTCTAATCGGCTAGCTCTGCCGTGGCGAGGTTAGTGTATCCCGGGTTATCGTAACGTAGGAGTTTACATGCCTATTATATCAAAACCCCATAAGGGGTAGTTTACACTATATGTAAATGTCATATGACATGAAATTTTCCATCATTATATAGTCGTTAATATGTGCAATATTGGGGATTTTCCTTACGCCATTTACTTTGAGCGTCCACATCAGCAAAAATGTAATAAAATACGTCTCCACATTGCCTGCGTGGGTAGATATGGAATGTTTTTATTTCGTGTCACATGACATTGATAGATAGTGTAAACTACCTCTAATTGAATTATACAACAAATACACATGCAGTTGGCCTGAGAAACGAACATCATCAACTCATTTGTGACCGGTGTAGTTGTCACATGGAGTGCATTTTCCCACCCTAAAAATACGCCTATGGTAACTTACACACTCACAATTATAACTGTTACCCCATAAAAAATTACCGTTCTTCGTTACCTACCCAACACCACCCATGATCCAGCTACTCTCTCCCTCTCGCTCATTTAACAAAAATTAGGGATTCATATTTAATTCAACGATTAACAATTATTATTAATAACACTGTGCTACACGAAAAATATGCAGGGGTTCTAATGCATAAATTCGGTTTTGTGGGAGTCCATGTAAGACGAAAATACCTTTGGTTTCTTTGGGTCACTTCGGTTTTTGATTTTATAACGGTAAATGTAGTGAACAATGGGCTTTCTTGGATTTTCGACTTTAAACGGGCATTATTTCTTTTTTCCACAACCGATTTGCACACACTATTTTTTATTGGAAGGGGGAGAATAATACCTTTCGAACAAACCATAGATACATATTTAAAATCGGTTAACAAATGGCTAAGTAATAGTGGTTTAAGTGTGACAAAACCGCATTAAAAAAAGCAAAATGTTTTCCCTTGTGCTCTAGGCTGCGTAAACGATACCTAACAGTGCGATTATTTGCTGTTAGCAAGTAGGAAATTTAGTTGGCTTTCCAAAATGGGAAAAACAAACAAAATCGGTTGAAAAATGGATGCGTTTTGGCATTTTTTGTGATTTAACTTTATAGTTTTTTTCATATTTTCCTTTATAAAATATTGGTACCTTGTGCGTAATTGTTATGCAGGATAAACACAATTAGAATCATACATGTTAATGTACCAATATTTTATAAAGGAAAATATGAAAAAAACTAAAAAGTTAAAACACAAAAAATACCATAACGCAACCATTTTTCAACCGATTTCATTGGTTTTGGAAAGCCAACTAAATTTCCTACTTGCTAACAGTAAATAAGCAACTAACAGCAGTAATAAAGCCAACTAAATTTCCTACTTGCTAACAGTAAATAATTGCACTGTTATGCATCGCTTACGCGGCCTTGAGCACAAGGAAAAACATTTTACTGGTTTTTAATGCGTTTTTCTCACACTTAAACCACTATTACGTAGCCATTTGTTAACCGATTTTAGAGATCTATGGCTTGTTCGAAAGACATTATTCTCCCGCTTTTAACAAAAAATGGCGTGTGCAAATCGGTTATGGAAAAAAGAAGTAATGCCCGTTTAAAGTTGAAAATCCAAGAAAGCCCATTTTTCACTACATTTACCGTTATAAAATCAAAAACCGAAGTGACCCAAAGGAACCAAAGCTATTTTCGTCTTCGATGGACTCCCACAAAACCGAATTTATGCATTAGAACCTCTGCAAAAAGTTTTTGTCAACTTTTGTATCACAGTGTAATTAATATAATACAATGTATTATACTTAAATCTAAGTATTTTTCTTTGTTCCTTTTTGTCGGGTTGTGCTTTAAAAGCATGCTAACAATTCATTAACATTGGGACTATATGTTTTATATTGTTCATATATTAAATTTGCTTGTTTCTTTTATGTTTTAACTATTAATGACATTATAAATTTAAATTCATTAATTTCTTTTAATGTTCTTTTTTCGTTGGTTTTACAAATATAACATATAAGTTTAATAATGTTTAATTTTATTTGTTTAATAATAAGAATCTCATAAAATTAAGAAGAACACCATGTTATAGTTAATTATATTCGAGGTGGTTTGCTTTCATTTTTTTTCTTTTTGTCTCTATTAATTTAAGTCAGATTTTCTAAAGATATTTTCTTTTGATCAAATCGCTAAATAATCTACAGTATTTGTATCATAGTTGATTAAATTATTTCTCCGACTTGGATGGTTGACCATGATGATAAGAATTATTGTTGATGAGCAAGGCCGGTGAGATCATGTTGCATTGGCCATTGTTGAAGAGGCATAAGGTATTTGTTGTTATCGATGCAGGTTACAGCTTCCAGATGGTTCTCTTCTTACTTATCACAAAGCTTGTCCGGTAGGGTAGCAACCAATTTGAGGTTAGGTATGAAATAAAAAAAAAAAAATCCGTTTCCACTTAGTTTGTGTTGATCATTTGAGGTTAGGTTAGAATAGAGGCTGTTTTCTGTTTCACTCATTTCACTGTGAACCGAAATTTTGGGGGGTGGAAAATTCCTTTTGGGGATGAAAGCTCTTGGTGAGTATATACAAAACCCAGAAGGACAGATCCGCCGTGATTCGAACTTTTGAGATATGGCGTGATGAATATTTTGCTTGAGACACTGTTGTTTTAGCTTATTTTTGAGATCACATTTCTTCAGCCAAATCAAATGAGGATTATTTTCGTGGATCATTTTGACCTTCTATCGCTTCCTTCAATGTCCTTTTCATCCTTTATTTTAAGAGCCGCTATAAAAGTACCACAAGATGACGTTTTTCAGCTTCGAAATGTTGTGCAAAAATGTCGCTCAGAAAATTTTAGGTACGGCTCTCATTGACAACTAATCGATTTTGACGCGTTTTCATAGTCATTTTTTACATTTACCCCTGTTTGCTCAGAAAAAAACTGTGTATTGTGTTTTTGTATGTTCTGTAACGAATATACAAAAACAAAATATAGTCTTTTTCTTAACAAAAACAGGGTAAATGCACAAAACGACCACGAAAACGCGACAATATCGATTTGTTGTCAATGAGAGCCGTACCTAAAATTTTCTGGCCGACATTTTTGCAGAACATTTCGAAGCTGAAAAACGTCATCTTGTGGTACTTTTATAGCGGCTCTTAAAATAAAGGACGAAAAGGACATTGAAGGAAGCGAGATAGAAGGTCAAAATGATCCACGAAAATAATCCTCATTTGATTTAGCTGAAGAAATGTGATCTCAAAAATAAGCTAAAACAACAGTGGACAAAGATATAACGCTAATATCTGAGGGCTTATAGGGTCTCAAGCAAAATATTCACCACGCCATATCTCAAAAGTTCGACTCACGACGGATCTGCCCTTCTGGGTTTTGTATATACTCACCAAGAGCTTTCATCCCCAAAAGGAATTTTCCACCCCCCAGACTTTGAGCTCCATTTTGTTGCACAGTGTTTCCGGATTAAAGTTGTTGAGGTTATGTTTAGACGGTGACGGTGGTTCGGAGTGGGTAGTTGGTTTAAAGGTTGAAAGTTCGGAAAAAAGTAATACGATCCTTATAATTTACTATAAATATTTAAAAAAACCACATCTATTGTCTTCTTTTGATGCCCCTAAAAATCTTTAAAAATCCACGCCTATTGTTCTTTTTGGTAACTGCTAAAAATCTTTAAAAAACAAGTCTTTTGTCTTCTTTGGTTGCCCCTAAAAATCTTTAAAAAATCCACGGCTATTGTTCTTTTTGGTAACTGCTAAAATTCTTTAAAAAACAAGTATATTGTCTTCTTTGGTTGCCTCTAAAAATCTTTAAAAAATCCACGCCTATTGTCTTTTTTGGTAACTCCTAAAAATGTTTAAAAAAAATCCACGCTTATTTCCCCTTTGGTTGCTCCTAAAAACCTTTAAACAAATCCGCGGCTATTGTTCTTTTTGGTTGCTCCTAAAAATCTTTAAAAAATCCACGAAGTCCCTACAAGTCTTTAAAATATCTACGCCTATTGTCCTCTTGGTTGCTCTTAAAAATCATTAAAAAATTTTGGTTTGAAGGGTGAAAGTTCGGAAAAAAGTAATTCGATCCTTATAATTTCTTGTCGCCTTACATTGAAATCGACCACTGCATAATGCTATAGAATTATTGAAACAAATCAAAAATGTATATTGAATCGCTCGCACCCTATATTGAACATTATATTGGTAAATTGAATTACAGCTCGCTTAGAAATCTGAATTTACGTTCTTTCTTAACATTTAAATCGAAACTATTCTAATTTTGTAATAAATTGCTAGACACTTGGTCTATCAAGGGAGGCGGAATGTATAAGTTTGATACGTTCCAACTCAACTTCCCGAGCTCAGTCGATCACGAATGCCGATTGACGTCATCAGGCATCTCCTCTGCACGTTCCCTCGGCGGACACCGTAGAGCGCAGATGCCAACGAGCGGTGGTTGTTGAGTTTTCTCTCATTGGAATATGTAATTGTAGTAGTATAAATCGACTAAGATCCTCTGCGATCACTGCAATCCTCTGCGATTGCAAGAACCTCTGCGTTCACTTGTCGATCAACCTTTGAATAGTTAACTTGTCACGCTTTAACATACGTCTACGCGTTAATATAGTACTAACCGGCCTCTGTCGCCACCCCAGATTACAAGGTAATCTTTGTTGTTGTATGAGAAAAGAAATAAACATCACCAATAAACCAGCATATTATTTAACCCTTTGAACCCCGAATTTTTTTTTTCGTAGAGATAAAAATATTTTTCATATTTATTATGATTAGTAGTCGCAAAAATAAGTCCTTTATGCAAAAAATTCTTATCAATTCCTTGCGGTTAGGGAGGTACCAAATGTTGCCTGTGGGCAACATCGGGCCATTGTGGTTATAAAAATGAACAAAGTTTGTTTCTTAAGAATTTTTATTATATTTATATTTTTCATTATTCATGATGTGGAAAAGCATAATCTGATGAGTTTGTTTAATTCTAGAAGAAAATTGATGGAAATGGAATGAAAAATTGGTCTTTATTTATCATATATAGTTCACAATTTGGCCAATTTTGACGTATATGGTGGTGTTCATATAACCTGAAATGCTCATATTGACATTTTCAGAGTAGAAGCGTTTGAAAAATATTTTCTATTTTGTATGCAGACACTAAACCTGATAATATTGATCTTCATCCAATACATACAATTATCATCATCGTTATTTGAACAGATATTCGCTTGATATCATACAAATTCCTAGCATGTAATATGTATATTCACCAAAAACTGTGTCAATCTCCTCTTGATTCAAGTCCAATCTTCCAATAACAATATAAATACAACATTTTTCACAACCCCGAATGTCCCAATTACCCTTTGTATTTCATTGAATACCACTAATCAGCATTTTCGACTTCCACTAATTTAACCACTTTATTACCACAATGGCCCAACGTTGCCCACAGGCAACTTTCAAATTTCAAAAATTTATAACTACTAATTGAAACTCTAAATTGTATGTTTGTTTTTAATTTTGTTAGATCAACATCTCAGTAAGATTTTTCAAAAAATGTTGGCTGCAATTATTCAATTCGTTTGACATTTAGCGGCATTTTATAAAATCCCTAAAATATTTCATGTCTTAATTTGTACTCGACTACTTAAACAAGCATAACTTCGCCAATCTAGCTATTTAAAAGTAATTTCCATTTTTTTTATTCTTCTGAAATCAATCTACCGACACCCACTTAGTATTTACAAATATCTCAAACGGTGTGGGAAATACGTTTACACAAACATGCAAAATTGCCCACAGGCAACATCGGGCCACAAAGGGTTAATATTTAAACTGATACTGCTAGTGTTTTATTTTCTTGTTCTTTTCTCCCTCCACTGCTCAACAAACGGTATCCTGAGCTATCGTTGAATAAAAACCTATGGATTTCCCCTCCCACACCTAAACATTGGTGTGTTTTCCGTGTTTTCCCTATTTCCCAACAAAATCTCCCCTCGAAACGTTTTAAAACCTTAACTTGTTTTTTAGGCAAACTTATCAATATTTGGTCTGCAAAACCAAAATGCAAAGTTTTCTGTGGAAAGAAAGAGCACAATTTTTTTGCAAAATCTTAGCAAAATATACTTTGCAGTTACAACTTTTCACTTAGCGGAAGGGAACGTTTGTGGAACAGAAACCAAAAAGAGAGCAACATTTTTTAAAAATTTTGCAAACTCCACTTATCATTAGCAACTTATCACTTATCAAAAATAAGGGTTCTGTGGAACGCAAAAATTTGCGAATTATCAAAAATATTGCTAAGTGTGAAATGAAAAGTTGATAAGTTGTTTCGTGGAATAGGGCCCAGGACTTAAAAACAGGCTAACTATTATAAAATGTTTATCCTGTTCTAAATTTAACTGTAATACGATTTCATTATTAACTACAGTACACGCACTGATTAAATCCAAAATGGAATATGGTCTAATAATCTACGGTAAAGCTTCTAAATCAATCTTAAATACAGTGAGTGTCAAAAATATTCGGTTTTTTTATTTTACCAATAATAACACCTAAGTATTTTAGAAGCCCATATCCAATATCCAAAAAACCAAATACTTAAAAATATGTTCGTCCTATAGCAATTAGAAAATGTACGTAATATGGATCCATGGCAACCCTATAAGCGAGAATAACAAAGAAAACGTAGTTAACCCTGTTTTCTATGCGTCAAAAATATTCGGTTTTTGTAACTTTTGTTAAATATTTTGGCAAAATACAGGTCATTATCGAACTTTTTCTGCATAATTAGTATACATTTTAATAATTATGAACAGAATCTTTGTTCCTGTGTGCAAAAATATTATATTTTATAGAAAATTTTAAAATTTTGCGCTAGTGTTTTATTTTCTTGTTCTTTTCTCCCTCCACAGCTCAACAAACGGTATCCTGAGCTATCGTTGAATAAAAACCTATGGATTTCCCCTCCCACACCTAAACATTGGTGTGTTTTCCGTGTTTTCCCTATTTCCCAACAAAATCTCCCCTCGAAACGTTTTAAAACCTTAACTTGTTTTTTAGGCAAACTTATCAATATTTGGTCTGCAAAACCAAAATGCAAAGTTTTCTGTGGAAAGAAAGAGCACAATTTTTTTGCAAAATCTTAGCAAAATATACTTTGCAGTTACAACTTTTCACTTAGCGGAAGGGAACGTTTGTGGAACAGAAACCAAAAAGAGAGCAACATTTTTTAAAAATTTTGCAAACTCCACTTATCATTAGCAACTTATCACTTATCAAAAATAAGGGTTCTGTGGAACGCAAAAATTTGCGAATTATCAAAAATATTGCTAAGTGTGAAATGAAAAGTTGATAAGTTGTTTCGTGGAATAGGGCCCAGGACTTAACAACAGGCTAAATATTGTAAAATGTTTATCCTGTTCTAAATTTAACTGTAATACGATTTCGTTATTAACTACAGTACACGCACTGATTAAATCCAAAATGGAATATGGTCTAATAATCTACGGTAAAGCTTCTAAATCAATCTTAAATACAGTGAGTGTCAAAAATATTCGGTTTTTTTATTTTACCAATAATAACACCTAAGTTTTTTAGAAGCCCATATCCAATATCCAAAAAAACCAAATACTTAAAAATATGTTCGTCCTATAGCAATTAGAAAATGTACGTAATATGGATCCATGGCAACCCTATAAGCGAGAATAAAAAAGAAAACGTAGTTAACACTGTTTTCTATGCGTCAAAAATATTCGGTCATTATCGAACTTTTTCTGCATAATTAGTATACATTTTAATAATTATGAACAGAATCTTTGTTCCTGTGTGCAAAAATATTATATTTTATAGAAAATTTTAAAATTTTGCGCTAAGGAAAAACGCTATCATAGAAAAGAGAAAACGGGTTATATTTCATTATAAAAACAGCAGAAATAAAATGAAATTTTGCTTATTTTTGAATATTTAGTCGAATATAGTTGAAATAATGCGCAAAAGTCACGAAAATATAGAAATAATCGATTTCGTGAAACACATAAGCCAGCCAAAACCAAGGACTGGGAGGGAAGGGAGAGGTATCTCCTGAAGAATTACGTCTAAATAGGTCACCGAGTCCTAAATGACTTTCAGAAGATAGAAAATATGCACTTACATTCCAAAAAATCGTAAGGATAAAGCCTTTCATGGCTTTGTAACACATCATAAACTATCGGCTTATTTACGTAACCAAAAATCTAGTTCAAGTTTCGCCTTTATGTTCCTTCAAAACTTGATGTACATCAGAAACTTGGTGAAATGGAGTTAGTTTTGAATGCCTAAGCAGGAAAAACAGTATACCACCAAGTTTCCGGCCTTTCTGTGTACTCCAACACAAAAAGTACAAAGGAGCTTCTAGGAGACATGTACTATCAATAACTTATGATATGTTACAAGGCCATGAAAGGCTTTATCCTTACGATTTTTCTGGAATGTAAGTCCATATTTTCTATCTTCTGGAAATCATTTAGGACTGGGTGACCAATTTTAAGAAAATTAAGGGAGGTTTAGCCGTAGTTTTTCAGGAGATTCCCCTACCTTCCCTCTCAGTCCTTGCTTTTGGCTGCTTTATGTGTTTCACGAAATCTATTATTTCTATATTCTCGTGACTTTTGCACAACTATATTCGACTAAATATTCAAAAATAAGCAAAATTTCATTTTATTTCTGCAGTTTTTATAATGAAATATAACCTGTTTTCTCTTTTCTAGGATAGCGTTTTTCCTTAGCGCAAAATTTTAATAATTTTTTATAAAATATAATATTTTTGCAAACAGGAACAAAGATTCTGTTCATAATTATTAAAATGTCTATTAATTATGCAGAAAAAGTTCGATAATGACCTGTTTTTGTCAAAATATTTAACAGAAGTAACAAAAACCGAATATTTTAGACGCACAGAAAACAGGGTTAACAACGTTTCCTTTGTTATTCTCGCTTATAGGGCTGCCATGGATCTATGTTGCGTACATTTTTTAATTGCTATAGGACCAACATTTTTTTAAGTATTTGGTTTTTCGGATATTGGATATGGGCTTCTAAAATACTGAGGTGTTATTATTGGTAAAATAAAAAATCGAATATTTTTGAAACTCACTGTAAATTAAATACGATTTTAAATTCCGCCATTAGAACAGCTCATGGTGCTTTCAGAACCACTCCTATTAACACTTTACTTTATAAAGGTAATTTTATGTACATTTCCGACACCAAGTACTATCTTACCGCCAAACATTTTAAAAATATTTTCTTCAGGGATAAATATCCTCTCTCTGAGATAACAAATGTATTACTTAAATCAAAAAACTTAAATGTGTTCCATCAACTCTTAATAATATCATTGAATATTGTCTAAACAATGATATATCAATTAATAATAAAATGATATCAAAACAAGTTTATCCACCCTGGAGCTATAAAACCTCCTCCATAGATGTAAGCCTTTCCATACACAAAAAGGGAAACACTCCTCCAGAGATTTATATGAACAAATTTGTTGAAACACAAAACCAATTAAAAAATAGAACATTTATTTACCCCGATGGTTCAAAATCGGGAGACATAACCACCTACAGTATTGTTTTCGATAATTCTATCAGAACCTGCTCTATCTTACCAGATTGCAGTACTTCATTTACAGCAGAAATATTTGCAATTTATGAGTCATTAAATCTAATTCAAAAAATGAGAGGAAACCTTGCAATTTTTACTGATTCTATGGCCTCTTTAGAATCAATAAGTAACATAAACAACGATGAGTTCTATGCTAACAATATTAGACAAAACCTCATAAAATTGGGAAAAAGGGAAACAAAAAATTGTTTTTGGCTCTCTCCTCGATCAAGTCTAACGTGGCCGGCAATGATGGATACCCGCTAAAGTTTTTAAAAACAGTTTTGCCTCTTATTAGTGTTGCCTTCCTTCATCTTGTGAATACCATAGTTACAACTTCTTCGTTTCCTTCCGAATGGAAGGTGGCTAAGATAATCCCTATTGCTAAGAAAACTAGATCGGTCAGCCTCCATAACGTTAGACCAATATCTGTATTACCCATATTAGGTAAGTTAGTAGAGCATGTCTTAAAACGTCAACTTTCGCAACACATTGAAACAGTAAGCCTTCTCACCGATTTTCAGTGCGCCTTTCGTGGGCATGGAAGTACTGCAACCTTGCTTCTTGGTCTCACCGACTCCTATAGAAGGTCGTTTAACGATCATACACGCAGAGAAAAAATATGTTTGATCCAACAATATTCCAAGAGCAAAATATGTATTGTTAACATATTGTTGGATTCCTGATGTAGTATTGTAAATCCAAAAATAGTTTGTGTCAACTGAACAATATTTCTCTCTTTTCTTCGAAAATTTGTTTCTCTTCTCTCGCAATTCGATGCCGTGTTGAAAAAACAATTTTGGTGAGTTGTGGTGTGTTTGTATGACATGCTGCCTTTACCTTTGTTTTTGTGTGTATGTACTTGTGAGACTCTTGTTTTTATTTGTTTCTGTTTTGTTTCCTTCTTCTTTCCTTTTCATGTTTGTTATGGTGTTTAATTATTCCTTATGTTGTGGTGGGTTCTTGTGGCTTTTTGTTTGTCTTTGTTGTCAGCCAATGCAGCAAACCATGTATTGTGTTCATCAATGATTGCAATATTATACGCGACATTTATATCCAAGTTATGCGAAAAGTGTATATGAGAAGTATATGCACTCAAATCAAAAATTTCTGGGCTGGTTTTCTGTATTGACAATACTTTTTGTAAACAAAATTAGATTATGATAGTTCCTACAATCGGTATTGTTAACGATTTTAACAATATTGCGGAAATTCGAAAGTTGTTTTTGTTTTCTATGTTTGGAACAAAAGATGGTATTTTTGGATTTGGATTACAATGTTTGAACAAAACAAATACATTTTTGGAACCAAAACATATATTTTTGTTCCAACAAAAGCGAAAAATATTTTTTCTGTGCGTGTAGTCAGTCAATGTGTCCTTATCTCCATTGATATGGAAAAAGCCTTTGACCGATTGGACTATGGCACACTCTTAAATAAACTGAATTCGCAGTTTCGGCTTCAAGGTAGCGCCTGTCGTTTGATTGCTTCATATCTAAGAAATAGAAAACAGTATGTATACGTTAATGGTGTTGCTTTCAGTGTACTCCCTGTAAAAAGTGGTGTGCCCCAAGGTTCGGTGATTGGGCCATTACTGTTTATGCTGTATATCAATGATCTCTTTTCCTCATTGAACCTTTATTGCTCACCATATCTGTTTGCGGATGATGTTCAAATTTTATTCACGAGTAACATAGACTCGCCTGATGTTTTACAAGCAAAGATTAAGGGGTCGATCATCGATAAAAATTATCGTTGAGTGGCGTTGCCAGTTGTCAAAATTGATCCACGTATGGCAACTCTCAACTGAAGTTGCGAATCTCAGTTGACGAAGCGGCTGTTTTTCAGCAACCACCAATTTTCAGTTGCAGTGAACATTTTCGAAGAAACAAGAAGTAAAATAGAAGGAAAAATAAACATTTTGTTAACAATTATTGATTCTTTGCATCATTAATTAACTTTGTGTATCAATATGGTGAAAATAACGACAAAGCAACAGTTCGAAATATTAATTGATAAGCTGACTGAAAATCCAAACTTAGCCCGAGGAGTTCGGGTTTTTGGTGAAACCAAAGCCACAGCGGAAGAAGCGTGGAGGTCCATTTCGGACAGTTTAAACAGCCATGGACCTCCAACACGAACGCCTGAAGAGTGGCAGAGAGTCTGGATTCACTTTAAAGCAAAGTTGAAAAAGAAAATGGCTCAAAATAAAAGAAACTTCAACGCCACAGGTGGTGGTCCATCACAAGAAGTGAATTTATCGCCTTTGGAGCAGACAGCTGCAAATCTTTTGCAAATGAATCAAATTTCTTCTAATAGATGCAATGTCCTGTACATTTTCTTCATCATCAAAAAATAATTCACCGAACTTATCATTTTTTGGGACAGCAAATAAAACTTGACGATCCGAAGATTCAATTGCCAGTTTATATTCCAATCTTGGGTTGTTTTCCAAATTTGCTCGAAAACTCAGCCAAAATATTGTCCAGAATACACAAAACTATTTTTAAAATAGTTTTTTTTTTTTTTGGCGAATAGAGGTCACAAGTTTGAAAAAACACTGAACGATAACATGTTTATCGACCACCCAGTTGAGTTGACATTAATGGTACAACATTTCATCTCAGTCGCGCAGATAACTGACAACGCAACTCAAGTTTAGTGGCAATGCAAGATCGACCCATAATTATACTCTTTCTTCGGTTGAGCAATGGATGGGCCTTAACAAACTATCGGTTAACCCTTCCAAAATACAAGGGTATATCAATATATTTTGTAGACAGAATGGAATGTCTCGGTATCTTTTTGGACAATAAGTTGGACTTCACGTATCACATTGATCGAGTAGTCTCACGTACTAACTTTGTTTTTACCTCGTGACATTAAAAAGACTTTAATTCACGCTTTAGTCATGCCTAACATACTATATTGTCTTGAGCTGTATTCCCGAACTACCTTATCCAGACTGAAACTTGTTAAAAAATCCTTCAAGAATGCTATTCGTTATCTATATTCCACCAAATTCTTTTCACACATAACGCCTTTCGCAATAGATTTTTTAGGATGCACTTTTGATGATTCTGATTTTGATGATTTGTAAATTCCAGTGTCTTGTTTCCTTGCGACTTCCTTTACATTTTCTTGATTTACACGATCTACTCGCTTGGATGGACGAATGGATAAAACGTTTCAAGTTAGAGTTTCTAGTTTCTTCAATCCCTTCCCAATAATCTAAAAACGTTCAGTTTCTCTATTTCGACTTTTCGAAAGCGCTTTCTTCTATACATTAGATCAACATATGAGTAATATCTCACATATCCTGTTGTATTAATGTGTTATGATGAATAAACATAAAAAATACATATTTATAACTTTAAATTATAGTTTTAGCTTTATGAATTTAGCTTATAAATAACTTGTATTTATATATGACTTTGTATACACTATTTATATTATTATAATTTGGAGTATGAACTCTTCTTATGAATATTGTAAAACTTATTGGCCTTAAGGCTTACTTTACAAAATGTTTCAATAAATAAAAAAAGGTAAAATTAGTTTGGGTACCCAGCCATTCTCAAATACCTGGAAACAAATTAGCTGACAAAGCGAAAAACGCAACAAAATCACCCTTAATAACAACAAACAATTTAAATTTATTCGATATACGTAACTTAATCAATTTAAATTTCTTAGCTACCAAAAATATGTCTTGGTTTACAACATCTAAATGGTTTCAAGAAATGAATAAAAACCAAAAAATATTGTTCAAATACTAAAGAATAATCACAACATCAACCTTTCCAGAAGAGATCAAATTATTATCACTAGGTTAAGACTCGGTCATACAAGATTAACACACGCTCACTTTATGGATATAAATGCAAGTAACCGTTGTCCATTCTCTAATAGCATTGATATAAATTTGAAACAAATATTTTTGTATTGTAATTACTTCCAAACAGAAAGAAGAAACATATTTTCCAACAACAATATATTAAATGTCCTAAATGATTTAACACATTGAACTTATTCTAAAATACGTTAAAATATGTAATTTATATAAGCTTATCTAAAAATCATATAATATTGTAAACATTAAACTTATTTTAAAATACATACATAAAAACATGTAACTTATGTATATGGTGAAAACCAAAAATCCTTTGCAATTCCATTAAAAAAAATTAAAATTTTTTTTTGCGAGCACATCTACAATTTTTGGCATAGAGGTTAAGAAAAAAATTCTGGTTTCAAATCTGTTCGCGTTCACAAAATTGGACGATGCGCGCAAAAGTTATAGCGGTTTTTATTCTCATATAAAGAAAAAATATTTAAAAATATCTTATTTGTTGTTATGAGAAAATGTTTGCATAAATCGTTAACAGCATTCCATATCTGTTCGTAGATGTTTAAATAGTTATTGGATTTATTATTATTTTCGCGGAAAATCAACAAATAATAAAAAATTTGTGAAGTAAATCCAAATTATCCTGTCCCAGAGTCCGTGCAAACCCTCAAAAAATAAATTAAAAAATATATGAGAAATCTAGACAATGCGTAGAAAAATATGATACCAATATTATTTCAAATATATTTTTTGGTTTGATTCGAAAAATTAGAAAAAAAATATTTAGGAGTTCTGCAACTATTTCGCTAAAATCCCATACAATAATTAATGTGTTCTGCTTAAACTTCATCAAGAAATATTGTTTGCCATCGTGAAAGCTTATTTGCTTACTGTGATAACTTATAAGGATAGGAAATTAAGAGTAATATTGAAATTACAATCATTCAAAAAATGTGGAAATTAAAAAGCCTATTATTCGCGAATTAGTTAAAATCAGTTGAGGCACATCAGTTTTTGTATACAGCGAATCAATCTCTTTCAATATTTATGCATATTTCGATGTTTCACTCAGCGGTCAAAGTGAGCCGCCAGTTGCATCACACAATGCAAAAAACCTTAAAGTGGGTAAAAATCGCGCAATTTGCATACGATTTTGATGTGCATCCGGTTTCAGTAGCACCCATCAAAAATACGCTTATATACACATATTTCAAATAGATTCTTCAAGAACCGCGGATGTGCCTCCATATTCTATTTTTGGTAAAAAAATCCATATTACCCGTGAATCTCTGTAATTTATGACACGCGTTTTCGCACATATTATAACCGCGTATAGATGATTCCATTTATGTAAAAAATGTTAAAGAAAATCGCGGTTTAATACGCCGATTTGTTAAAATACATTTTTGCCGATTTTCGTATTTCCAAGGTATCTATATCCGCGGTTTTAGTGGATGGATTCGATCGCGGAAGGTCTTATTAGATCCGTCGCGTAAAAAAACTAAATTCACGCGGGATACAAAGAAAATTGAATGGCATTTGTAAATTTTAAACGCAAAAAAGTTTTTAAAGACATTCACGCATCAAATATTGGCCTTTAGACTCCAATTACTAGGATGATGTAAGGAGCACACTTATATATGCATTAAACGACGTAAAATAACGAGTTCTATAATCCTATTATGAGTTTTGAATATTATCTTGTTGCGCGTCCGAATTGTTAAAAAAATTCAAAAAACCCCCAAATTCCGGCTTCAAAATGTCAGCATCAATTTTAGTGGATGCAGTGGATATATCGAAAAATGATACACTAGTATCATATTGCCCATGAAGTATTCTTTGAGTCTTTCTTTGGCATATGTCTATAAAATGTAAGGTTAAGCCAGAAATCGGAAGAGAGCATAAAAAAACTGTTGGCTTCAACCCATTTTTACCTATTTTTCTACATTGATGCCAACACAGCTTCCACGTACAGTGAGTGTCAAAAATTTTCGGTTTTCAATTTCACCAATAATAACACCTCAGTATTTTAAAAGCCCATGTCCAATATCCAAAAACCAAAATACTTAAAAAAATGTTGGTCATGTGGCAATTCAAAAGTGTATGTAACATGGATCCATGGCAACCCTATAAGCGAGAATAACAAAGAAAACGTTGTTAACCCTGTTTTCTATGCGTCAAAAATATTCGGTTTTTGTAACTTTTGTTAAATATTTTGCCAAAAAACAGGTCATTATCGAACCTTTTCTGCAATATTAGTATACATTTTGATAATTGCGAACAGAATCTTTGTTCCTGTGTGCAAAAATATTAAATTTTATAGCAAATTATTAAAATTTAGCGATAATGAAAAACGCTATCCTAGAAAAGGGAAAACTGGTTATATTTCATTATAAAAACAGCAGAAATTAAAGGAAATTTTGCTTTTTTTGAATATTTAGTCGAATATAGTTGAAAAATGTGCAAAAGTCCCGAAAATATAGAAATAATCGATTTCGTGAAACACATAAGCCAGCCAAAACCAAGGACTGGTAGGGGAGGTAGAGGAATCTCCTGAAAAATTACGGCTAAGCCTCCCTCAATTTTCTTGAAATTGGTCACCAAGTCCTAAAAAACTTTCAGAAGATAGAAAATATGCACTTACATTCCAAAAAAATCGGAAGGATAAAGCCTTTCATGGCCTTGTAACACATCAGTTCGCGAATTCTGAATGGGTGAAACTCAGATTCACCGATTGTAAAACATTCTGGTTTTCGCCATATAAACTTATCTAAAATTCATACAAAATTGTAAACATGTAAGCTTAAGACCTTTGCTGTCATAGCTTCTTATCTTGTATATTTTTTACAATTTTATTATAAACAGATATAAATGAATAAATAAATAAAATATTTTCTTTCATGTAAATTATTCTTAAATATTCTCTATCCAATAAATTAAGGCGCTTGTTTCTGTCATATCTGCTATAAATAAGGATTCTACTCATTTCTGAAGGGCGTTCGAATATGAGTATCTGAATTCAAGAAACATGCAATGGGGTGATGCCCTCGATAATAATGAGAAGGCACTTCTCAACTGGCTGCAGGATAACTCCAAGGATGTTGTGCGTGTCTTTACTTCGTATAAAAATGCGAATTGGAACAACTTTCGACATGATATGGAAGCAGCAACTTTTACAATCATGCCACCGATTGACAGAAGTCTTTTAAACAATGAAGTTGATACAAGTATTGAAATTTCAATGCAGCTTTTTCCGCCGTTCATGAAGCCCATTCGGTAAGGATAGAAACAAAAGGTTTCCTCTATTCGAACACGCCAAAAGATATACAAAATAAAACCCCAATGGCAAAAGGAATTAAAGAAAATTTACCACCGAACAGGAAACCGACTCAGCAGTGAAAATAATATCCTCACTATACAAATACAGTTCCTGAAAAGAATAATTAAATAAACGATAAACATTGAGCAAGCTAAACACTTCAATAATAGACTGGCAAACATAAAACTAGGCCATTCCGCATTTAAGCAAGTTTTCCAAGTAGTTAGGAAAAGTAAAGCGTCTTTTTGCCATCAAATCCAACACAATGACACAACTGTTGACAATACGTCGGAGATGTCTAAGATTTTCAAAACCTATTATTCCTCTGTTTTTCGTCTAACATCACCAGAGCACCCAGTGTCAGACCTAGACATGAATGTGTCATCATGCCTCGAGTCTGTAACTCCACACATTTACAACTTTGATGAAAACTTTAATTCTCTAAACAATCTGGATACATACCATTTCAAGTTGCATATTTATTAGCAACATCAATAATAAAAAATCATGTGTTTTTTTTACAAGTTTTCAAACTTTGTTATAAGAAAAACAGAATGGCGCCAAAAGACTTTCGGCCAATCTTTCTCCTTTCAAACCTTGGCAAATTGTTCGAACATATCCTAAAAGAATTGAGAATGAATTTATCATAGATCTAATTTCACAATTCCAATTTGGATTCAAAAAAGGACATTCCACGCAACACGATTTACTAAAATTCCACAACGAGCTCACTTGTAACTTGAGGAACAAAGTATGCACTGTTGCTATTTCTCTAGACATTGAGAAAGCATTTGATTCCGCTAACCATAAACGAATCTTTTATAAGCTTATTGATCTCGGTGTGGATCCTTACCTAGTGAAGATGATTTGTGGTTCCTGAGAGCAAAATGTTTAAACTGGCCATCGATGTTGAAGACACTCCATTAAAGACGGATATAAATTAATTAGGTGTTATGCGTTACTGAAATTAAATATACTCGCCAGATCACTTCTTCAAAAGGGGAAAAATACTCGGAATGTTTTGTTTTGAACAGTAAATACTACCAGTTAACACCAAACTTCTACTTTATAAAGTCGCCATTAGATTCATGTTGTTATATGGGTTTCCCATATGGTTCACCCGACTGTTGCAAACGAGATAGAAATTCTTGAGTGGAAAGTGCTGCGGAAATGCATAAACAAACATTTTAAAACCAGAACGAAGAGGTTTTCAAATACTTACATCTATGAAAACTCCAAAGTCCAGCCATTTTTCTTAACATGCCTTAAATATGTAGCTAAAATTTGTAGAAAGATTGGAAAAACATGAAAATACTCTCATTAATGAAATATGTGAAGCAGAAAAATAATTACCCTGCTCCGGATTAGACTACTTATCATACCACACATAAAAGCCGCAGAGGCTAAGCACAAAAAAGTCAAACAAAAAATTAAATTAATTGGGTAAGTTCTCCTAAGTCCGGCATGTACCAGTAGTCGGCATCTTTTGTATTTGAACACAAATATCCATAAATTACTACAACAAAATATGAAACTGATTTTAAATATGCTTAAATAATATTGTCATCTAACTTTGTGTAAAATTTCATTTAGCTTAGACCATTTATTATATCGGAATTTAACTTTTTGTTAGTGAGTCTTTTTCACCAAAACCTTAAACCGCTTAACCCATTTCGTACTTGGTGTTCGATTTTTCGGACAGTAAAATCACTTTTTTCAAAAAAATATTTATGGATGAAAAAGGATAAATTTTAAACAAGTTTTGGTATATGTATAAAGTCTAATCTGTCAGAAAATAGAAAAATGAAAATAAAAATGTTCCCTTGAAAACCCCCACTCCCCCTCGATGTTAAGGGTAGATTTTTGAAACCTATATTTTTGGATACTTTTTAAATTAATTTTAAAAAATTATAAAAAAATGAAATTAAAAAAGTAATCATGGGGAACTATTGCCAATATATGTAGCCGTTTCACAAAATATAGAGAACATGATTTAAATGCGCAAGCGCGACTTTACAGATGTGCAAAGTTGACTGTTCGAAATTTCGAACGCTGGTTCTTAACCTACATATCGATGGGTATATCAAAACGTGGAAATTTACTGACAAATTGCGGGGAAAAGTTATTATAGCACCATATAAGACTAAATACTAAATTGCAGCCATTTCTAAAGGATATTGCGGTTAAAATCCTGAACTACACTAAAATCGTTAGGTACCATTCAACGGAGGCTATATAAAACGTGGACCTATGCCGACAAATTTTTGGAGGAAAGTTAAGTAGCCTCAAAAAAGACTAAATATGTATTAACCTACAGCCATTTCTGTAGGATAATGCAGTTTAATCCTTGAAATCTCCCGAAAATCGGGCGATACCGTTCTATGGGGGGCAATTCAAAACGTGGACCAGTGCTGACACATTTCGGGGAAAAGTTTTGTAGGTCAAAAGAAGTCTCAATACCAATCTTCAACCATTTTTCATACAAAAATGGTGAAATAAATCAAGAAAACGGCAAATAAATCAATTTTATTTTTACATATAGTTTAAGAGCCAGTGTTCGAAATTTCGAACACCACCTTCCGGGAAACGTAAGTATCGGAAAAATTATTGTAATTTTGGCATTTTAGCTGATGCCGACTTTAGGGACAAAAATGTAAAGTTTGCCAGAAGTCGGCATGGGGTGAAAAAATTGCGCGTTGTCAATTATTTTTAGCTCGAAATTGTAAAAATATGTTGAATAAACACTTGAAAGTCTAATAAAAATAACTTCTATAGAAAATGAGTTTTTATTAGATTTTAGGCTATATTAGGCCTAGTTTATAGTGAGTGCGTTTGTGGCATGCCGACAATTAAATTTTAACTAATTTATTTAAGCAACATATTTAAATTTTCTTACGTTTTGATGCAAAATTAATTGGAATGTGAACAAAAAATGCAAAAAAAAAAAACAAATGATATTTCAAATAATTAAGTTTATGTTATAAACACCTAAAAAAATAAACTGAATTCCAAATGTTAACAAAATCTTAAAATTCAGGTATGTGATGAAAACCGAATAGAATCGATTTACAGAATCGAAATGGTTTATATTCCGAGTGCCTTTGATGATATATACAATTTTGCTTCGCGAAAGCCCCTTATTTGAATAATATTTTTAAAATGCATTTTCAATTTTATTAAAATGTTCAACAAAATTCAAATATATGATTTCGATTTATGCGAAAACGAGTCGAATCGTTTTCCATCACATACCAGATTATTTAGTTTTTAAAAGCAATGTGGATTAAAATAAGAATTATTTGTGTATAATTGCGTTTTTGTTGTTTAAAACAAAAGAAACGATCAACTTATAACATTTCTTTGCTAAAATACGATATGCCGACTACTGGAACATGCCATTCCGGCAATTGGGAATTGGTGCCGGCCATAGACTAATGAAAATATAGACGACGGAATGCTCTCACCGAGTATGTTCGAATTGAGTGTTCTGAAAAAGAAATTCAAAATAAAATGCCAAGAAATACATGTTAATAAATATTTTGTTCTGGCAAAAGACTACATGGGGTTAGTTTTTGACGGAAACTATATCCTCAGATAAAAATATCCATGAAAATATTGCAATTTTTCGCAAAAATCGTCTTCGAACTTTTTTGAGTTTTTGGGTTTGAGTAACTTGATTGCGGCAAAATTGAGTATTCCTTCGTCTATATTTTCATTAGTGTATGGTGCCGACTACTAGCAAAAAAGAACTATTTTACTAAATTCGGAATTTTCTCAACTTTTATAAGAAATAATTAAAACTTTGTTTATTTCATCGAAAAGTAGACAAAATTTCGAAGCAAATAAGCTTTAGTTCATAGCAATCGTAAAAATTTACTCGGAATGGTGAATGATTGAAGTTAGGCAAATCCATAAAGTGTCGACTATTGGTGCACTTACCTATATTAGAGTTATAAAACTTGTATATACTCCCAACTAAATACCCCTATGTATGTTGTAGACCGTGAACAAGTCTTGTTCTCTCAACATTCCATATCATTATACACTAGTCCAGCGTCAGGCAGGAGAGAGCATACGTGCTCTCACACACAATTGAACTAATTGAAAAAGCATGCACTCACACAATGACAAAGTGCCTATCGCTGCACTAGTCATGTCATATTACCATGTAGCTTTACTCCATTCACTGTATATTAGAACAAAACGAATATACCCAGCAAACCAAAATCGAAAGAAACATACGAGTTCGGACCGAAAGTCGGAAGAAACATCCGAGTTAGGATGCGAGTTCGGTCCGAATTCTGACCGAAAGTCATATGGCGTGGTTGTCGTGTTCTCTGACCGAAATTCGGCTGAAAATCGGACGTTTTTCAGACTTTTGGACCGAATTCTGTCCGAAGTCTGATAAACTATCGTATAAATTTCTGATTTATTTACCAGCATTCGAACATAATTGGTTTTTATTATTTAACAAGTAAAGAAGTATCAATCGGCTTTGCCGACAGAGATATACCCTCAGCATGTGTGGATTGAAATACTTTTTTTTTTCGCAATTTAGGGGGTTTTCAAAATGTTGGCCCTATGCACCGACAAAGTATGGATAGGATTAAAGCTCAAAAATTTGCGGGGAAAGCGATAGATAGGGCTTTTTTATCACACTAGCCTGCGAAAAACTTAATATAGCTTCATTCGGTAATATATTCTGCCTCCAGCCACTACATATGGTGCCATAGGGGTTTTTTGCAACTTACGGGCTGTTTTCTCAAGAAGTATGGACTTGCCCCTGAAAAAACGTTTACTGGCGTAGTTGAGGCAGCGAATGCAAGTTGCTTCAAAAAAATCAAAGTGATTCGAGAGCAGGTCTTAAAGTGAATTTATCCAAAATTTTGTGTGGGAGGTACCCGAAGGAGTGGACAAATATAGTCCATTCTGGCGATATTTTAGGATGTGTAAAGTATGGGCCAAATCGGTCACTCTCATCAAGAGTTATCGTGTGCACAATTTTTCCGAACAATTTTGAACTTTTGTGGGGGAGGTACCTGGGGGAGGTACAAAGACAAAATTGTGGACCGAATCGGCAGATCCGTTCGAGAGTTATCTTGCGCTCCAATCACTACACACGGTGTCATAGGGCTTTTTTGTACCTTTCAGGCTATTTTCTCAGGAAGTATGGACTTGCCCTTGATGAAGCTTATACCGTTATATGGGGCAGTGAATGAAAGTTGCTACAACAAAAATTTTGGACCAAATCGGTTCATCCGTACGAGAGTTATCGTGCGCACCAGCCAGACAGACGCACGGACATTGCTAAATCGAGTCTAAATTGTCTTAAACATAAACAAACATACTTGGGGTCTAAAACCATTATTTCGATGAGGCACATTTATAAATGCTGAGGGTATAAAAATTCTAAAACAACACAGTTATATCATGAAAAATTAAAATCCTTACATTTGAATGTTTGTTCATCTACTATAAACATATTAAAGGTTTTAATATTATGTTAGGCTGTTAAATGTTCGTGCGCCACTTCGTTGAAGAAACCAACAGTGGAGAACAACAAATTCATCAACAGGATCTGTGAAATATGTAAAACAATTGTTATTAATATATAAAATTATTAAGAAACTTAACTTTGGCAATGTATATAAAACATATGACTTTCTACGGAAGTGTTGAAGTTTGACGAAGAAAATCTTTATTTTCATTAATAATATAATAATAATTGTTCCACAAACATCCCATACGGGACAAGGTAGACTTCTCTCATATCAATGACTGCACCCCGATTCATATTAGCTCAATGATTAGATAATTAGATTAAATGTTCCTATTAGATCTTGATCCTATTAGATCTAGTAGAAACTTTCAAATATTATGTACTGATTTTCATCGTACAAATTATTTGTCATGTCAACCTGTAAGTAGAATGTGTAATGATTCCAATTCTTTGTATAGTAACATAGACTTTGGCACGAACACTTACATCATTAAGTCTAGAATAATTTCTTTCTTGAACTCATAAGTTTTTAATCTTAGTATATAAATAATTTAACCGGCTGTTGGAAATATATAATCTGTAGCTGGTATTCAACGATCACTTAGCATCCACCATTATCCGGGTCAAGGTGTGTACGCGATCCCTACGTTCAAAGGGAGGACGCCCGCTCGGTCGGTAGGGGTGGTAATGAGTCGCGTTGGGAACGTACGTTCGATATGGGACCTACTGTTTATCGCCGAGTCCGAACGGCGTTTCTTAAGACACCACTTTGTAGAGAAGTTTTACATGGCTGAAATACTCAGGAATTGTCGCCAACATTACTGAGGGGTTGTTGTTTGTTGTTGTATGATGTTGACTGGCCGGGAAATCGTACACACGACCTTCAGCGTGCAAGGCGGGTGTGCATACCATCGCACCACGGTGGCAACCATTAACTTCATAAAAATAAACAAATATGTATACAACGGTTCACTATGAATGTTCTTTAAACACTATAATGCAAAAATAAACCAAATTTGTTCTCCGATACAGAAATTGAAACCCGAGCACTCATTTTTTCGTTCGTACCCAGTTGGAAATTGTCTGCAATGTGGCTTTAAAGTTATCCCCAAACCATTGAAGATGGCTCGACGACAGCCCTTTAGGATTATTGACGACATTTTCAGACAAATGTCGCCAAAATCGTGCATGACAAGTTGAGCGACAGGGTAAGCGAAGTTGTCTTCAACGACTATACAATTGTGAAAAATTAAAAGTAATAGTGACACGAAATAAATTCCAGTATGAAAAAATATAAAAATCGCATTCTGGCGTTGGAAAATATATTTTTTTATTTTCATTTTATTGGAAAAGGTCATTAGTATGTGATTTTGATTAGTTTTATTGCAAAATGTTCCATTAAAATTCGTTTTATGCCACAAAAAATATCATTTATGTGCTTTTTACATTAGCACGAAAAATTTACCATACAAAAATAAATGACGATAGCTGCGTCATTTATTCTAAACAACGCACGAAAACACCATACTATTATACGCAGCCCTGCTTTTTCGTCATAAACTACCAAAAAATGCAACTGTTTTATGATGTCTTTGTTTGTTTGTGTGTGTTGTAGAAAAACAAAAATACTCAAACGATGACAAAAGTTTAAATAAATGGTTAAAAAACTTGCAAAAGTTATATATTTTTAATTTTGAATTAAGTCGAGTTAGTTGGTAAATATTAGTGTTGTGAAATTCTTATTTTTCGGAATTAAAATTATTGTGGATGCCCGGACATAACTCCCAAAATGATTTTGGGCGTTATGGTCCCCTTTGCTTTGCGGACATAACTCCCAAAATTCGTTGCGAGTTATGTCCGTGAAGCAAAGAGGACATAACTCCCACAAAAAACGCGGACATAACTCCCCAAATAATGGTATGTTTGTCTCTCAGGGATGTTCTGGACGAGGGAAGGAGGCAATCGTCTGATGAGCCAATGACCAACCAAAAAACTCAGAACCACAAAAAAGAGTATTTTCAGCTTTGGTACTCCGTAAAGCAAAATGAATTGGAAACAGGAATAAAACCAAAGTAATTAGGATCGCTGTTGGCAAGTAACAAGATGGAAGTTTTTATTTGACGGAAACAGTCTTTGAGATATTGTTGCACAGAGAAGACACAAAAAGTGTGGTGAAAAAAGGAAGTCTATGATTCATAGGTTTCCCCTTTTGCATACCTCTGGTAAATATCTGGAGATTTTTAGTGTAGGGTTTGCATGTTAAGAAATTAATATTCTGTTTGTTTAATTGCGGGGAATTTCACTTTGTGGCTTAAACAGGTATATTGTCATCATATTCGCCAATATAAACAACCATATGCGGCTTAAAAAGCGTTTCTATATGTATATTGGAGATACGAAAAGGTACTTATAGGTTGTTCTGAATAATTTCCATATTGTTCGAAACTATCTCCAGCATTTTCTATGGAATGGCCCATTTCAATATTGCCATCCAAATTATCGGAATAAATGATCAAATAGTTGAATTTCGTATTTAACCCAGATAAAGCCACTGGTCGTTTAAACGCCACACAAAATGGTTGAAAAAATTGACGTAAAACTCTGATTTTTTCGAATATTTTTGTGGGGTTTTTGCATTTTGTTATAGTATTGTCTATTATCTGTCATTTCACGCTTACAACGCTTCATTCGACCCACGCATTTCCACGCAATTGACCTAAAACCTAAGCTATTCAAAAAATCGACTTTTTTGTAATTTTCGACTTTTGATGAAAAATTTAAACATGCGATAAAAATTTAATCATAAATGTTACAATCATATAGGGTCAGGGATTTGTTAGGAATATAGTAAGAGTATTTTCTCAATCAAAAACCAAGGGATTGGCATGTAAGGATACTCCAATATTACCCTCCAAAGTTTTTGACACTTTTAAAAGAACGTCAGATTGCAGGAAAACTATACGTTTTAGAGAAAAAAGTTATTTATTAAAAAATGCTTAAAAAGTCTCAAAAATAAAATATTCATAAACAATTTTAAGTTTTCTCGCAAAAAAAATTCTCGGCGCTAAGTGGGTTAAAGTATATAGTTTTTAAAATATTAATTCTGTTATTAGAGCTGTTTATAATTTTTTTTTATTCCTTGTGGACAAACTCAAATCTCATTGAGGAAATGTGTTTTAAAGGCCCAACATTTTTCGTACTATTTGAGTAGTGTAGCAAATTATGAAATTTTGGTTGCAATTTACATTTTGTAAGCTTCATATACAAAGAATTGTGTTCACATACTAGTTGGTGAAAGTGTTCGGGTACACCTTTCTGAAATGAATCTGTCTCACATGGTATGGAAACTATTTGCCTCAATAATATATAAAGTGACCATTCCTCGCAATCACGAACTAAATCTCCTACCATTAAACTTAAACATTTAATAAATACTAAAGTTTCGGAAGCGGATAATTTTAGTTTATTTTTTTTTCTGAAAATCTGTACTTAATATAAATTGGACCATAATCAAATGTTAACATTCGATAATTTAATTGCTCCAAACTGAAAAACTCATAGTCTTATATAAAACGGGTCAAAATGAAGATAATAACGTAGTGACATACCCCCTCCAATAAATCGTGCATTACATCTACACTATAATTTATCGTTACATGAAACTTTTTCAAATTGTTCCAGATAGAGACTTCTTTGATTCTTGTTATCTTATATTTGGTTCCAAGTCAGTGTTGTAGTTTTGAGGGGTTCTTAACATAGCAAGGTTTTCAGTAGCCGCAACTCTATTGACTTCTCGATGCTGTTTACAGAAACGGCAATAAAAATTGCTTGAAAATGTCTCTGAAAATCCAAGTATTGTATTAAGTCCAAGATTGTCGGTCAATATATAACAAGAGATTATTTTTATTCTTTTTATATGTTTTTCCTCAAAAGAAATTGCCTGGTCAAGTTCTATTCCTGAGTCGTGTAAATTGTTAAGCTAATTTATAAACGCTTTGAATACAGGTTTGTTACCAAATCTTTTCCTACCCTCGGCAAAAAGAAGCATACCAACAAAAATATGGGATAGTTTTGATTGAAGGAATTCGGGAATACATGGAATTTGTATGTAAACTCCTCCAAGTTTTTGAATACCTGCATGAGAACCAAGAGCATTATCTGGCTCAAACTCATCAAAATATATAAAAGTGGTAAATACATCGTATCTGTGTCATTGCAAGTAATTATCTTATCCTTCCATAACTTACTTTGTATAAAGTTAAACATTACATCTTGGTCACGTTTCTTCAAATCGTTTATATAGGAAACAACTTCAGTCAAAAATGCAGTCTTATTAAAAAGAATTGTGAAGAAGGTGGTCAATAGTAACATTGCAATTGAGAAATCTATGTTTTTTAATTTAATTGATCCACCTACAGATAAAACTTCTTGACGTTCTCGATGTACTGATATAAATTTAGCTTCCACAAAGTATTCTGTGCGTTTTAATTCATTCAAAAGTTTATATTCCGGTTTAATTATACTGTTGTCAACTAAATAATCGAGGAATACTAAAATTTCTTCATCCACAATAATCAACTTCATCCTTAATATTCGTAGGTATTTAACGAAACCCATTGTCACATTTTTTATTATGTTGAGGCTTTTATTGCGGGGTATAGCTTCATTACAATAAGCCTTAACAATCTGTTTTAAAATATCAATTCTTATATTTGAACCAGATTCTTTATCACAATCCGTTGTGCATACGTCAGTATTCTCTAAATTGCCTATATCTAAATTTGATTGGACACCAGCAGTCCCAACATTTTTGTCTGATTCTATTGAGGGAATGTCTAATGCGTTATTATTAGACATCGGATTTTGCATATTTGCATATTTTTTATTAATAAAGATACGAAAATTCTGATTGGACCAAAATTTGAAGTTTTGAAGAAAACTGAATGCAATGACAGGCTCATATTTTTTATTTTTTTTGCAAATATGCAAAAAATATGCAAAATATGCAAAAAATATGCAAAATATGCAAGTAATTTTTTTGACAAAAATCATCAAATTAAATTTGGAAAGTCATCAAAAAGTGTTCTAAATTAAGTTTATTGCCGTTAAACGTCGATTTCTTAGCAGATTATCATGTTATTAATTATTATTCCGCCACAGCAATAAATCTGGACTAAAAGACTTAGAAAATTTCCTATAACCCAGCCTTCTTATTACAACATAAGTTGCTTTCTAATACAAATTTGTTCAAAAACTCAATCAGAAATGTCAAAATGTACGTATCCAAATATGTTGACAGTGTCTGCTCAGCCAATATTGTCTGACAGAATAACAAATGAGCTAGAAATTAAGACTATTGAATATTACATAAAATCTTTCATATTTTATTAAAAACATATAAAAAATATATACGGTGCCATCATGAATATTTCCCTCTGAATTTTCCACATAATTTTAAAAAGTGAAATTCTTTTAAAATCAATATTTGTTAAAAGTTGAAAACTACTTCGTTAGCTTCATTATGGCGTATTTTAGTCGAATCGACAAAAATATTCCCTTTTTGGGCATAAATACGGAAATAAAAAATTGTGAAATTGGGGAAAGGAAACAAATTCTGCACGGAATTTTTATTCATGATTGCACTGATAACTATATTTTAATACCCTAAGGGTATTATTAGTGAATGAGTTTGCAACATGCAAAATGAAACGAAATAGACCCACAGTTCCTTTTGATGATCTGCATAGATTCGCACTTATCCATCTCGCCATGTCTTTTTGAAAACAAAGCACAGGTCACATTTATAGACCACTTCGCATAAAAATTGGGAATTTTTTGGCCCTAGGGCGATCCCTATTTTGGTAAGAATCGATTCGAAATAGACCCACAGTTCCTTTTGATGATCTGCATAGATTCGCACTTATCCATCTCGCCATGTCTTTTTGAAAACAAAGCACAGGTCACATTTATAGACCACTTCGCATAAAAATTGGGAATTTTTTGGCCCTAGGGCGATCCCTATTTTGGTAAGAATCGATTCAGATTTGGATATTGCTCCCATATATACAGTACATTCGCGATAATCCCTACACCACAGGTTTCGGCGGTGTCCGAATTATCAAATTGTTCGGATTAACGAATTGTAAGAAAAATAAATTATTTTATATGATTAAATCACTCGTGGAAGTTATATAATAATACTTTTTTAAATTGTAATTGCTAATAACGAACATTTAAATGAAAGTGCTCTACTTGTAAAAACTAGTGAGATTTTTCTACTCGACAATCCGGAAAAAGAAAAAGCCAATCTGATTGTGAAAGTAGTGCTAGAAATATGGCGTTTTTAAAGTTTACATCAGGATGTAAGCAAACCTAGAGACAGATGTGGAATTTCATCGTTTTGTAAATTAATATTCCTTGAAATCTTTGCCTTTTAGGTGTATAGTGCATTTGACAACTTTAATGACAATATTGCGGCGAATATTTTTCTTAATATATTTATTTTTATCCTATACAACAAGACTAATGTGTCATGAAAGGTTTGTCCTTGTACTCGATATTTTTACTAAATGTTGCTGAATCAATTTTTCACCAACTTCTCCATTAAACAGCTGTCAAAATTCGAAGCATTGGTAATAATTAGTACAAATTATCGAGTACACGGACAGGTATAAATTAAACAATTGTGTATACAAAAGGGTTATGACTTTTCGACTGTGTTATCAAAATAGTTTTCCTGTAGCAGGAATGAATGAACAATATTTTTTAGCATTCCAAATACTTTTCTAGCAGAAATATGTGAGTGGTTTTGCCATTTTAAAGACAATTCCAAGGTTTTTGACTTATTTTACCATTACCACTCTATTGTGTGGTTTTTCTAAGTGATGTTATTTTGCACTAATCATTGGGCGTTCTTCATTTTGCTTATTATTCATCGTGGATGGGTATAACAATAATGCATTACATTTCGCCGAGGATTGAATATTTTTCAATTCTGCATTAAGCGGTTGTATGCGTACAATATAGATCGATATTATAAAATTATGTATTTTTAGTGCATTAAACTAAAACCATGTCATCAATATTAAAGCGGCAGTTAGAGCATTTTTCCAAAGAAGCTTTTTGTCCACAAAGAACAAAAATTGTCAATTTATATCTGTATATACTGAATAAAGGACTAAACACTATAAAATATATTCAAACCAAATATGTGGATATTCAAAACGTATACTTCTAATTATAGTTATATTCCAGAACCTGGAATCGTAAATGGTACTTTAGTACTTTTTTCCATTTTGCGCTAAAAAAACGAACCCTTTTTCCAAAAACTAGACAATTTGCGCTTTTATCTAAACAATAATAGCGATGACTAACTCTAGCTCCTTTGTTTTTCTGCTAGACAATTTTGGCCGATTAGAAACTATTACCATATTTGGACACGTTGATTTTGACGTTTCTGATTGAGTTTTTGAAATTTTTCCATTATCTATCTACATTTGTATAGGAAGCAAATTATGTTGTAATAGGAATGCTGGGTTATTTGATATCTTCTCACCTTGTGAAAACTGATTTAAGTCTTGTTAGTTTAGATTTATTGCTGTGGCGGAATATCTGGAGAGTCTCAATAACATAACAATCTGCAAAAAACTATGTTAAACGTCAAAAAACTTAATTTAGAATGTTTTTTTTGATAATTTTCCAAATTTAATTGACGATATTTGTCAAAAAAACATTTGCATATTTAGCATATTTTTTGCATATATTTTGCATATTTTTTGCATATATTTTGCATATTTTTTGCATATATTTTGCATATTTTTTGCATATTTTTTGCATATTTTTTGCCTATTTTTGATATGACCCCAAATATCGAAAAATTGGCCCTCAAAACGCCTAGATCCAAAATTTGAGTCCAATCGGATAAGAAATAAAAAACATGCTAAAATCCGATGTCTAGTTATTATTACTATTTTTCTTTAAATGAATTTTTAATTGAAATATGAATGCAATCGATGATACTTTCGTCCACATTTATTAAAGCAGCAAGTTATTGATGATACATTTCTATGGTGCCTTTCCAAATGTTGTATAAGGCTTTCAACATCCATAAATAGGTCAAAAGAAGAAAAACATTTAATTGAATCAATCGAAAATAAACCAAAATTATTTTAAAAAGAATATAAAAAAAGTTAATTCAGTATGAATGTTTTTACTCAGCAAAGACATAAATACAACAAGATAAGACATTTTTTTGCTATCATTCTTCAGTGAATGGCTTTTGAATTTAACATAATGTTATATCACGATATGGTGATATAACATTTTTTTCTTTTATACATTTTTACGTATTTAACCGAATTTACCGATCCAATTGACATAGAATTATTCTTGAATAGATCCTTGAATTCATAAATTTCGTTTCTGATACCATTACATGAAATGTTCCTCCTTGGTTGCGATTTTGAATTAACTGCAACCTGTTAAGGGTAATGTTTCTATACAAAGTTTCGTAAACATTTTTTTGTTGCATGCATTTTGTCTAGTCTTAGTTGTATTTATGTCTTTGTACTCAGAGCGAGTTTTATTATAAAACTAAAATAAATACTCTATTTTGCAATTTCCATTCGCAATTCATTCAATAAGGTACTTACTGCTGGTATTGCAGTGTCCCACGGCGTGGTTATATCATAAATTATCTGCTGTATAAAAGTCCATATGTGTAGGCATGTATTTGGATACTTTATATTCATAGCCATAAACGAATAAAAACAGGCTTATACAGCTTGTAGAGGATTTTCCAATTTTAATCTATATCCACTTATATCCACATATGCAACTGAAACAGCTTTTGTTGCATCACCCACAAAATATATTTTTGGTTGAGTGTCAGTTTTAAGTATTTTTATTCGTCTTCTTGTTTCGTTGTCAGCCTCTTGAATATTCTGTTTAAAATATGTAAAAATTTGTTACTCAAACGTACATTTTAAGTGAACATTGTATACATACACTGCAGTAATAAATAAATGATTCCTGACATTCCAATGTAGATTTCTTTCTGTAAGCTGGTAATATATAGTGTATTAACATGAAAGACTGTGCAAGTTTTGAATTTAAAAAGATTATAAGCATTAGTTCTGAATTTAATAGTTTTCAACAATTGTACCTTCATCTTCGGTTCTATCGATATTTCTTAATATGTTGAATACACGGTGTTAATTTATCTTTTCTGCTTTAGCAACAATTAGGGAAGAACGTTGTATTTCTGTATATATTCATTGGTACTTAAATCGTTATTGCGAAGTTCATTTTGTCGTTGATGATGAGATTTTTTTTCCAAATTTTCCAAAAAAACGGCTGGTAACGTCGTGATGAGCAGCTGAGTTTTTTATTGTGCTCCTCGAAAAATTAAATTAAACCCTGAACTTTTATTAGTTAAATTTATTAATTTGGACCCGAGTAGTGTGCTGTAATAATTTTCTGGTTGCAGTATTCGGATTTTTGGTGTATTTTGCCATTACTGGAGTTTTTCATCTACTTTTGGAACATTGCTTTTATTTGTGGCTGCTTGCTGTTCGTTTTTGACAATTCTTCCACACACTCACACATACTTGCGCATTTGTGTTACCGTTTTTTGTGCAAGTGTTTAATTTGTTTATTATTGAAGTCATGAATAACACGAGATCTTGGAAATGCCCGGTTTGCATGAAAACAATGAGCCGTGCTGTTAACAGTATTGGATGTGGGAAATGTAGCAACTTATTTCATCCGAAATGTATCAACGTGGCTGTTTGTGACTTAAAAAAGATGAAATATTTGGATTACACTTGCGACAGCTGCCGTGTGAGCAGTGTGGTACCAGCTGGCCGGCGTGGCACTGTTGACAACTCTACTAAAATTTCAAGTACTAATGCTTTGTCCACTGGGGCTGTTCCGTGTGGCGGTCAGCGAATTGTTTCTAAGCCCACTAACAGTCGTAAGAACCATAGTCTTATCAACACACCTGTTGGGAATGTGGTTTTGAATAATGGTGTTTTGTCGTCTACTACATGCGGAACCTCCTCTGACATGAATGGTAAATGTGGCAAAAAGAGTGACGATGTTGTTAAATGCAGTGTGGCGAATTCGTATCTGAGTACATTAGACAGTGGTGCCAGTTCGTTAGTGGCCAGTAGTGAGGGTATCGACAAGCCTGCGAGTACCTCAGTTTCTGATGGGAATAGTTCGCTGCAATGTGCGATGGATGGAACATCGTCTGTTTCAAAAACGTCAGAGGTGCTCGTGAATACAAAAGATATTACAATGCCTCTCTCTGATAGTTTTTTTGCCAAGGTTACTTCGTCTATTGAGGAGTTGAATAAGAAGATGTTTGATGACCTTGCTGCTTCCATGAGGAGGTTAATTGATGAACATGTGCAAAAGTGTTTGGTGGATTTTCAAGTGCTTTTGCGTGATATGGTCAATGCTTATCGGTCTGCGATTATGTCACACATTCACACATATTGGGTAGCAGATCCTTGATGAAAGGCTATTAGCTATAGAGCGTCACAATCTTGTGTTTGAGAGAAGGATTAATAGGAGTGATATTCTCATTAATGGACTTCCTCGGGCTATAAAAAACCTGCGCGAGCCAATCGTTAAGATTGCCAGAGTGTGTGGAGTTAACATTGATTATAAGGATGTTCACCACTGTTGTTACATTAACAATGGAAAATCTGTCCTGGCTAAATTTAATTCTGTACATGTTAGAGACATGATAATGGCAAAGTATTCCCGTCATAGTTCCATATTTTTGCATGAGGTATTGAACAATGAAACTAATTCTCGCCTGTGCCTGAATGATCATTTAACATCCCCTGCTGCTAACTTGGTGTATCGGTGTCGGAAACTTCGCCAGCAAGGGCGTATTACTAAATATGTTCTGAGGAATGGTGACGATCCAAGTGTTCTCCTTTCATTCCCTGATGCTCCATCTAGGGTTTTAAATGCACAGGAGTGTGCAGAATTATTTCCAAATTTAGAGATTCCTGTCGTATAGTCATGTTTTTTTTTAATTTTTTGATTTTGCATTGTGAATTTATGAATTTAACTAATTTAGGCAATACCGTCAGCAATAGCTCTTTTTTGCATTCCACTTTAAGTGCACTTTCTAAAAATAATTTGAATCTGGCTCATTTCAATTGCAGAAGCTTTAATTTGTCTTCTAGGACCACAAAACTTTCTGAAATACGTAATATATTTGAATCCAGTCTTGTAAATATTATTGGTGTTACTGAGACGTGGCTCAAGCCAGAAGTCTCATATAAAAAAATCTCAATTTCCGGCTACTCCTGTTCTAGAAATGACCGCCTTAATCAAAGGGGCAGTGGTGTTGCGTTGTTTATCTCGAAGTCAATTGCTTTTAAAGTCGTGTATAAGAGTTCTGGGTGTAGCACAGCAGAATGTCTTTTTGTGGAATTGTCACTTGGTTTTCGTAAAGTCTTGGTTGGTGTCGTTTACCTTCCTCACGGGGACTTAACTGCTTTCGAAGAGGAAATTTCTGATTTGGTAGTTAAATATTCTGATATTATCATCATGGGTGATTTCAATACAGATCTTTTCAATGTTTCCTCTTCGGTGCGTTGTAGGGATGTTTGTATGAGGTTAAATCTTTCTATTGTTCACAATTGTTTGCCAACCCACTTTAGTGTTCCCCACAGTTCCACGTCATTATTGGACTATTTTTTGGTTTCTAACATGTCTGATGTCCAGTTATCGAAGCAATTTTTTTGTCCTGGCATTTCTGACCATGCGGTCATTTTTATTTCATTGAGTTTAAATCAACATTCGGTTGACCAATATTTTGAGTTTACGGATTTTGATGCTGTGAGTTCTGAGGATATACGGGATGCTGTTCTCTCGTGTGATTTTTCAATGTTATATTCAACTAATAATGTAAATGTTCAGTGGGATTTTTTTGTGGAATGCCTCGCGTCTTTGCATTCCATTTTTCCTATTAAGAGGAGAAAGGTGAGGTATCAGAATGATGATTGGTTTAGTGATTCTCGGATTACGTATCTTGTTTCTATTAGAGATTTAGCTTTTAAGGCGTATTTACTGGATAAGACTGCCTTGAACTGGAGAAACTATTGTAAGGCGAGAAATAGGGCAAAGTCGATGATTAGAAAAGTAAGAATGGAGGTCCACTCTAGCTTATTTAAAAATATTTCTAATTCTAGGGATTTTTGGGGGTTTGTAAAATCTAAGGGGTTGTTGGACACCGATTCTTATCAATGTGTCCTTAATGCCGATGATTTGAATCAAATGTTTTTTCGTAATCAGCTACCTGTGTCTGATAGAGTGCGTCAATTTCAGACTTTTGGTAGGGAAGGGTTTTCTTATCGTTGTATTGACATTTTGGAATTAGATAATGCGTTTTTTATGGTTAAATCCAATGCATCGGGATTAGATGGGTTTTCTTTGAAATTTCTTAGAAAAGTTTACCCGTTTCTCTCCCGCCATTTTTTGCATATTGTGAATACAATTTTGATAACTTAAGTTTATCCAGATGATTGGAAGATATCGAAAATTGTTCCAATCAGGAAGAAAAGATCATGTTCTAATGATTTTCGCCCTATTTCAATGCTTCCAATCTTATCTAAAGTAGTAGAACATGTCATAAAAATGCAGATTCTGTTGTATTTGGACTCTAATAAGTTGTTGGATGATGCTCAATGTGGTTTTCGGAAAAATAGGAGTACGACCTCATTACTTTTAGGTTTGACGGATTCTATTCGTGGCAGTTGTTCTAGTACCAAGTTCTCTGTTTTACTCTCGTTGGACCTAGAAAAGGCGTTTGATAGAGTAGACCATACATTGTTGTTGAGTAAAATTAGTTCCATCTATAAGTTCTCTGATAGTGCGTGTTCTCTGCTTCGGTCATATTTGATGGATCGGAGCCAAATTGTTTGCGTTGGTGGCAGATACAGTGGCATGTTGCCAGTTGTGAGTGGAGTCCCACAAGGCTCTGTCTTGGGTCCACTACTTTTCATCATTTTTATGAATGATCTTTTTTTCCTAAGCTAAGTGGTTGGTGCTCGCTCTATGCATATGCTGATGATATACAAATGCTTTTCAAAGGTGACACTCGGTATTCTCAAGTTGCTCAATCCAAAATAGACCTTGTGATGGATATGTTAGTGTCTTGGATGTTGAGGAATAACCTTAGAGTTAATCCCAGCAAAACTAAAGCATTATATTTTTCCAGTAATAATCATACTGATATTAGTATTTCTTATGATGGTACGAATGTTCAGTTTGTAAGTGATTTGGAATGTCTGTTTTGGATAGCCGGCTTTCTTTTGATAGACATGTTTGTTCCTTGGTGTCGAAAGTTAATTTCAGTTTGAGGTGTCTTTACAATACTGATATGCACTTGCCTTTGGAAGTTAGGATGAGACTTGCACGTGCTATTATTTTGCCAACAATTATGTATGGTTTGGAGGTTTATTCTGGGACCACGCAAGGAATATTGGATTTTATTCAACTGGCGGTCAATAGATCCGTTCGTTATGTTTACAAGTTGAATCGTCGTACGCATATTACACCCTATGTTGTTCAATTCCTTGGCCTTTCTTTTAATAATTTTGTCAAAACACGTTTGTTGTTGTTGCTTTTCAAGTGTATTAAGAACCAAACTCCCCTATTTCTTTTACAGACGTTCTGTTTTTTGCACTCTACGCGTCTGAATCAGTTGACTATGCCGAATGCTTCTCTTCTTATGTCGAATTCTTTTGTTGTTAGAGTAATCCGTATTTTTAATGCATTGCCTGACCAATTAAGAAATTTTAGTGTATCGGTTAATTCGTTTACTAAATTACTTATCCGGCATTTCACTTCGGTACGTACCGTTGTACCATTGAACAGATAGTGACATTAATATTGTATTATTCCAGTATATTACTTTTTCATCTGTTTTGTGTATTTGCTTGCCTCCTTGTTTGATTTTTTAGAAAGTGCACTTAGATATTATATATATATATATATATATATATATATATATATATATATATATATATATATTATGAATTACTTTTGCTTAAGTGACGTTATGTCATGTGAGATTTGGATGTTGCATATTGAATGAATCTTCTTAAAGTGGATTGAGTCCTATTTATCTAACAGAATTTGTCAAGTTATTGTTGGGGACTATTTATCATATTCATATATACAAACATCTGGAGTTCCTCAGGTAAGTGTGTTAGGCCCTCTCCTTTTTAATTTATTCATTAATGATGTTTCAATATGTTTTCACAGGTCAAAGTTTTTGCTTTATGCGGATGTTCTTAAGATTTTCTCAAAAGTAAATTCTGTACTTGACGCTGTTTATATTCAATCAGACTTGAATAATTTCTATGATTGGTGTCGGAAAAATAAATTACCATTAAATGTGTCCAAATGCTTTCATTTATCTTATAATAAATTACGTCATCCTATTCATTGCTCTTTTACATTGGGTGAGAATACAATTACAACTGTCACTTCAATTCGTGATCTCGGGGTCATCTTTGATTCAGCAATGACATTTTTACCCCACATTGATTACATACTCCCTAAAACATATAAAATGCTAGCTTTCATAAAGCGAAACGGTAAAGATTTTACAGATCCTCATACCCTGAAAGTAATTTTCACGGCGTATGTCAGATCTAAAATTGAATATGCCTCAATAATATGGAATCCACATAGTAAAAACCATATTTCTCGTATTGAGAGAGTTCAGCGAGTATTTGTCAAATATGCTTTAAGATCATTTTAGTTCGTTGGTTCCTCCACTTATGTACATATCAAAATGTCTGTTGCTTGGGTTGCAAACCCTTGAGCATAGACGAAAAATTCAATCGGCTTTGTTTATTTTTGTTTTATTGAATAATACGATTAATTCTTCTGAATTATTATCATTGATACCAATGTATGCTCCTCCGAGGCAAATTAGGTACGTTGACGTTTTTAATATACCAATGCATCGAACAAATTATGCTCGACATTGTCCCTTAACGCGTGCTTTTTAAGCATAGTACACACTGACCAACAAAACTGACAGTCATCGTGGTCTATTTCGTTTAAATCAAAGTCTAGCTGAATAATTACTTTCCAGATCTCTAAATAATACTTTAAATATTGCATTTCAACAGTTTTTAGCTAAACAAAAGTGTTTATTTGCCAGAAAATTGTCCTTAAAGTACGTTGACTGTCAGTTTTGACTGATAGTATGTACTCCCCTTTATTATATTAATGAGATTAGTATGAACTACCAAAGGAAATATAATCAACATTTAGAGTTTTGCATTTCGAAAGAGAACTTTAAATTGTATTTTATTACTGTATTTAATTAAATTTAACTTTGTTATCATAGTCTGTAAGGAATTTATGTTCTAAAGACTGAAATAAATAAATAAATAGAATGAAATTGTTTTCGAGTAGCTTTAAAGTAAGTCTGTATATATCGACGCCTCCAAACAATAGTATGCTAAGTCGACTTAGCATGTTTTCAAGTTCTTTACATTTTTACATTTTACGTCCTTTAACTTAAATTCTGTCAAATTTTGGTAATGATCGGTCAATCCGAACAGAAGTTATAAACAAATGTTTACTCAGAATAGTAGTGAAGGTCAAAGAAAACTGTAAACTTTGAGAGCTTCTCCTGCAAAACTCACTTTTCAGACTTAGCATACTATTATTTGGAGGTGTCGATATTATTGGTATGCATATTTTTATATTAGTTTTTAGTTTCTTGGTCTTACATTATATTTTTCGAGTAGTTTTTCCTTTTTATTTGGTTAAGCAATTCTTATGCATTTTGTAATTTACACTGATGGGCCGGTTGGCTTTGAATTACAAGTTAAATAAATTGAATTGAAAAAAAATTTCTTTTATTGTATTCCAATCGGAACCCTCTATTTTAAGAATTGCCAATTCATCAGATGTTATTCCCGCATCATTCATTTGTGTAGCAGAGAAATCATTTGCTATAAAAATATGATACTTCTTATATATTTGTACACATATATGTATTATAATATATTCCCAGCAAAATAAATTGGAAGAAGTGCAATGTGGACTAGTTCTTTCACGGCATGTTTTAATGCAGTTCAAACGGAGTCATGAAAAAGGCACTCCATTCGTCACATTTTAACCGCATTTGGATGCAATCCGAAGAATCACATCCATTTGTCACATTTTAACTACATCCGCATGCAGTCTAAACAGAGTCGTGAAAAAGGCACTCCGTTCGCTACATTTTATTAGCAGTTGTTATAGATCCCTAGAAGTACATAAATCAGTTTGTACATCTCTACAGGCAGCGGCATAAAATATGTAATAAAGTTCTTAATATTTTTGTTTTACACACATAATAAATGCATTTTATTTATTCTGGGATATTTTGCAATGGTTTGCACACATTCCGCAGAATGCCTGTATCAAAACACGTGCTTTGGACTGCATACTATTCTACCCCAAAGGGTTAGTTAAAATGCAATGCCAAGGGATAGTTAAAATGCAGTGCCAAAGGGTCAGTTAAATTGCAGTGCCAAAGGGTTAGTTAAAATGTAGTGCAATGGAGTGCCTCTTTCCGGGGTCAAAGAGTGAAAATGCATAATTTGATGCACTTCCAAATCACTTGTACATATGATTTAACTGTCTCTTTGGAGGCAAACTTTTTGCTGGGTTATTACTTACACTTCTTTTCTTTTGAAATAGGTCGTCTGGTTATCAGATCCAGTGCACCTAATTTGCTCCTTTGGTTGTTGTAAGCGTCGTACAGTTTTCCTTTAGCCAAATGGCCTTTTGTAAAGGGTATATAATACGTTTCCGTAACTTCAGTCGGGAAAATGGTTACTATCGATTGAGACTGTTGTATAAAATCATCCTTAAGAAGCCTGCATTTGAAATAGAAAGGAATAAATAAACAAAGTAATCATTATTTAAATAATATCTTACTGTCTATTTGGATTCTGATCTAGGATATGTAATATAATATTCTTTGCTATTTCCGTCCTCTCCCTGTTTTGCAGAACCTTGCATTCTAGTAGTTGTTTAATTCTAGGAATTGATTTTATAGTCTGAAACGTAAACGGGATGCAAATAATATTTATTTATGTATGTACGAAGTTGTTATTATTGTGCATGCCTCTTCTGATCGAATAATTGGAAAAAGATTCTTATTGGCTAAGATATCACTTTCGCTTAAAGACAAAACTTCTTCTGAAATAACAATCGGTGATTGAGAAGCCTGGGTCGTTGGGTAGGAAACAACACTGGAGCTGGATGATTGTGACTCTAAATCATGGGTAATACTTGATGATGAGGTAGAAAATCCTATAAAAACAGAAATTATAATAAATCATTATGTACAATGGTTAACAACTTACCACTTAGTACAAAATCCGTCGAAGTATAAAACTGTTGCACAAAATCGGTAAATACATCTTCTTTTATAATAAATTGTTTATTGAAAATTTCCACTTCAGATGTCGAGGACAGGTTGTAAGTTTTCTTGACTGGAATAGAAATGTATAAAAACAAAGATTTCAATAATGATTAAAAGAAATCTGTAATAAAAAGTCGATTCCACTGATTTGCCGTCAATACTTAATCTTCATAACAAAAACATTCAGAAAAAAAAAAAACAAAACAAAAGGCAATAACAAAAACAATATGATGTTCTCTCTGCCGTCGCTCCGCGTGTTTCATATGCAAGGCCGAACAGATGTTTATGCTAAAAAACAGCAACAACAACAGATGTTTATGTTGTATTTTGTTTGTTTTGCTTGTTGCGATTTCTTTTTATTATTAAATGTGGGAGCGCTAACAAATTAAATAATGCACAAAAACTGCACGGAAACAGAACTCAAATACTGATATGTTTTTGCCACTTTTAGATTTTTCTTTCTAAACACTTTCATACCTTCATTCACAAATAAATTGTAGTCGTTAATGCCGTCAAAACACTCGAACTATTTCATTCTTTGATTGGAACGTTGTTTTTATTAATTTTACACCATTCATTTTTATCTCATTCTTATTTTACAACCATGATAGGCAATGTGCGCTTACTGAGAGCAAGTGAGCATACATTTCAATGCATTTTACATTGAAGTTTTCGCTCACTTGCTCTCAGTAAGCGCACATTGCCTATCCTGGTTTTACAACCGCTTTAACCAGCAACAGAACAACTAATGAGAATAATGAGAATGTTTGGGATAGAAGAGATAAAAAGTAACGGGATATTTCTCTCATAGTTTCGTTGTTGGATTGGTTAAAAAAAACTTGTGGCGATGTCAATGCAATGAAAACAAAACAACGTGGAAACAAGACACAAGGAAAATGTTTAGATAATTTGGCCGTAAAATGTATTAGGATTACCTCTTTTGGAATTTATTAATTCTTACTTACACATATACTTCTATATAATTTGCAACACTTTTTCACATAACAACTGTTGTGCGTGCATAGGACAAATTTCCTAGTTTCTTGACAGTTCATATGTCAAACTGTGTTAACCACAATCTGGGGCTGGATTCTTGTTCTATGAAAATTTTAAATGAAAAATATTTCCTTTATAATTTTTTTCATTTGACAGTTTTTTCCTTTATAAAATTTTTCATTTCACATTTTCATAGAAACATAATTGAGCCCCTGGTTGGATTGAGCATCAGATAATTGTGAAAATATTACCATATCGCACCTGTTCAGCAAAAGGGTAGTAACTCAAAATTTTTAAATGTTCAATTTTCAGCAAAAAACGATATACAATAAACAACTCCACCTACTGTAAAAATCTCCCATTGTTTTTTCAACTCTTCCATCAAAAAATACCATTATGTCACTCTTCATGTCTTCAGAGTAAATATTATGTATCAACAAAATAGACGCATTTCTAGTTGCGCCTACGTGTTTCAGGCATTTCCAACGCCATTGTTTCAACAAAAGAGTAGTATTTCTGATGAGAACTTGCTGAGTACTTTTCACTTGCGGAGTTATCGTACAGACCTATTTACATAGTTTTTTGCCTCTACTGAAAAATAGGAAATTTTGAGTTACTCACCTTTAGGAATAGATCGTATAATTTGCTTAGTGGAAGCGAACCCCAAGAAGCCACCAAATTTAAACTTGCTTTAAATTAGTTCTAAGTACTAAAATGCACCATATTTAATGTTTAGCCCATTAATTACACTGTGATACAAAAGATGACAAAAAAATTTTGCAGGTGTTCTGATGCATATATTCGGTTTTGTGGGAGTCCATAGAAGACGAAAATACCTTTGGTTTCTTTGATTTTATAACGGTAAATGTAGTGACAAATAGCCATTCTTGGATTTCCAACTTTAAACGAACATTACTTCTTTTCTCCACAACCGATTTGCACAACCTATTAAATAATTGTACTGTTAGGTACCGTTTACGCAGCCTAGAGCACAAGGAAAAACATGTCACTGTTTTTACTGGGTTTTTGTCACATATAAACCACTATTACTTAGCCATTTGTTAACCGATTTTAAAAATCTATCGCTTGTTCGAAAGACAATATTCTCCCCTTTGTAGTGAAAAATAGGGTGTGCAAATCGGTTGTGGAGAAAAGAAGTAATGTTCGTTTAAAGTTGAAAATCCAAGAAAGCCCATTTTTCACTACATTTACCGTTATAAAATCAAAAACCGAAGTGACCAAAAGAAACCAAAGGTATTTTCGTCTTCTATGGACTCCCACAAAACCGAATTTATGCATTAGAATACCTGCAAATTTTCACTGTAGCACAGTGTTATTTATTATGTCCGAAATTATTAATGAGATTCGTATTTTGTCATTTCTTTTCAGAAGCTGGAGAAGTCGATAATACCATTCGTAAAAAAAATAATACTTCGTCAATTTGCCCTTTGTCAGATGCAGAGATTTTATGCGGAAGAAAAAGTATTATAAGGTAATAAAAATAGTTTTTCAAAAAAAGTTTGGATTTCTTTATTAAATACTTCAATTTACAATTTGAAGACAGTAACGGTCGTTGCAACAAGATGACTCTTGTTATAGTTTGAATTTTACTCAAGGAATATAACGATCTGCTGTTTTTTATTTATTCTTTAAGATAAACGTTACCATTTAGCTTAAATGATGATAAAATGATAAGACGATACAAACCATTAACTTTTAACGTTACCTTACAGTTTTAAAAACCTCCACATAGAAATCAGAACGAAATCTGAACGATTCTGCTTCTAAAGCTTTATATGTTTATAGAATCCAGAGTTTCCAATGACACCACCCGTTATAACTTCAATAGATCAGTATCCATCATTCTGATATGGACCCAATCCCTACGATGTTTTTCGAGACCCATTTGCTAATAAATGATACAACTGCACACTAAATTTTGAATTTTATTAAACTGACAACTGAAATGGAAGACATTTAAATTACTTTAGAACTTTTCGACCCTTGGGCCCATGTCCATGCTTCTCCAGCATGACCAGCCACTCCCCCGAAGAAGTACGTTTGACAGATATCAGTTATAAAATTTTATTCACGTTTAAACTTCTCAAAACAAAAACAAATGATATGAATCGTATAAAAAATATTTTTCAAAATATTGACGGTTTTAATTATTTTTGAGTTTTCTTCCACCTTTTTATTTGGTTGATAAATAAAGTTTATTCGAGCTTGAGGTCTATAAATGCGGTTTATTTATTTAATCATTTCGAAATTCTATGAATTTCATCTTCAGGGAGTATTTTAGATCTATAAAATAAATAGAAGTACCTCTTAATATCTGTATCACAGCAATGTAAATCGTAAAATTATTTCTTTCTTGTAAAAACACATAAAAATACTAATAATAATCAAACCTAAAAAACTAGGCTAGTGTGACTACCAGCGTCGAATGTTTTTATTGCACTGATCTCCTCTCCGCGTTAAATGCCTGTAGCAGTAAGCTGTGTTGTCGGTGTCTGTTTTGGTGTTTATTCTTCTTGTAGTTAGAAGACTATTTATGTCAGCATCAGGCAACCCATACCAACGAACATTGCGTTGTTTGCATTAGTATTGTAGACATAACATGCTTCCCTGCAAGCAAAAGCTATCGCGGAAGTGACTTAGGCGTGTCGCCCAGGGCGATGGAAACAGTCGCGTCGATAGTCGCGGAAGGCACCCTGGAGTGCCCTCCGTTGTGAAGAAATGAACCACGCCGGCGTGTCGTCTTGGAAGTCACTCCAGGGACACTTCTGGAAGATCGTTTCCGCGATAGTTCTTGGAATTAAAATTTTTTTTTTTTTCAATTTATTTTTCTTTTTTTTCATTTTACTTATTTTTTGATTTTTTATTTATTTTTAAGTACGCTCTTTTAGAGAAATTATTCTTTGGAATTTCCACCTACATTAATTTTGTCATTTTAAAAATGTGATGTTATGCTGCCTGACTTGGGAAGCGAACCTGGACCTTCAGAGTGCAAAGCGAGTATGCTTACCACTGCACCACCGTCTCATTTAATACTCACATAGAAAATGTTCTATATTTGTTCAATGTGCTGGATCATGAAATAAATGTGAACAATCGCCTTGGAAGTCGCTCAGAAGTAACTCCGAAGTGTCGCCATACGCGATAAAAGGTAATCACAAGAAGGCAATAGAAATTGTTTGTGTAATTCAACAACGATCTTCCTTGGCGTGTCTCCGGAGTGACTTCCTAGGCGAGGGAGTGAGTGAGTCACTTCCAAATGCAGGCAGGGTTAATAGTCATTTCGCTAAGGGGACGCATACACAAAAAACAAAAGAAGCGACACACAACCTTCTTCATTGCCTGTTCAGCTGAGATTAAATTGTTTTGTTCTCTCTACATGTTGTATACGTGAATAAATGTACGCTCCCAAAGAGCGGGCGTGCACCCTTTGCCTGATGCTGATTTATGTGGAATAGGGGTGAGCACGCCTGTGTGCTAGCACACAGGCAAATTGTGAAAACGTACTCTTAGTTTTTTGTGAAAAATAAACAATTAAAAGTTTATGCAATTTTTTATTTATATTTTTTAATAATTTTCATTGTGGACGATTTTAGACAACATTAATGTTTAAAAAATGTTAAAATAAGTATAAAACATCAAGAAAAATTAAATATTAATTCTCTCTTAAATTTTTCTCTCTCTCGATTTTGCTCAGCTCTGATGTGGAACATTTCTAATGCCAGGATAGGCGACGTGCGCTTACTGAGAGCAAGTGAGCGAAAACTTCAATGTAAAATGCATTGAAATGTATGCTCACTTGCTCTCAGTAAGCGCACATTGCCTATCCTGGTTCTAATGTGAATCTCTTGAAGTGTTATGTTTATGTTTACAGTGTTATGTGCGAGTTTCTGAGTTTTGGAACAAATTTTGGAACAAATCGGTTTATCAGTTCAAGAGTTATTGTGCTCTGCAACTACTACATATGATGTCATAGGGGTTTTTTATAACTTTTGGGCTGTTTTCCCAAGAAGTATGGACTTGTCACTGAAAAAACTTTTACCGTTGTAATTAAGACAGCGATTGCAAGTTGCTTCATCAAAAATCAAAGTTAGTCAAGAGCAGGTCTTAAAGTGAACTTATCCGAAATTTTGTGTGGGAGGTACCCGAAGGAATAGGCAAATATAGTCCATATTTAAACCTGATCAATATCTGGTAGATATATTAGGATGATTAAAGTATGGACCAAATCGGTCCGCCCTTCAAGATTTATCGCGCGCACAATTTTTTTGAACATTTTTGAACTTTTGTGGGGGAGTTACCTGAAGGAGAGAACCGATATGGCTTATCTTCGAACTTAAACTACGTTTGGACAAAATATTATGAAGGCCAAATTTTGGATCGAATCGGCAGATCCGTTCGAGAGTTATCTTGCGCTCCAACCACTACACACTGTGTCATAGGGGTTTTTTGAACCTTTCAGGCTTTTTTCTCAGGAAGACGGGGTTTGCCCCTGATGAAACTTGTACCGCCGTATGGTGGGGGTGAATACAAGATGCTACAACAAAAATCAAAACGATTCGAGAGCAGATCCTAAACTGAACTTTTCCAAAATTTTGTGTGGGAGTTACCCGATTGAGTCCATATTGGAACCTCATCTAAGTTTGGTAGAAATATCACGATGTGCAAACTTTGGTCCAAATCGGTTACTCCCTTCAAGAGTTATCGTGCGCACAAATTTTCCGAACATTTGTGGGGAGGTACCGAAAGGAGTGGTCCGAAATAACCCATCTTCGAACTTAAACTAAGTTTGGGCAAAATATTGCGAAAGCCAAATTTTGGATCAAAACGGTTCATACGTTGGAGAGTTATCGTGCGCACCAGCCAGACAGACGGACAGACAGGCGGACATTGCTAAATCGACTCCAAATTGTCTGAAACACATTTCGTCCAAACATAACAGCCATATGTTACTGGCTTATGCCGACGACATTGACATGATGGGTCGATCAGTAAAGGAAGTAACTGACACCTTTGCAAAAGTCGAAAGAGAATCTGCTAAAGTTGATCTGGCAGTAAACGGCGAAAAAAGCAAGTTGATGGTATCGACGCGTAATATTTCCACAAACCCCGCACCATTTGTGAATGTTGGTACCTACAATTTTGAGGAAGGACTTCTACCTCGGCACCGCCATAAACACAACAAATAACATCAACAAATTGTGCGTCGTATGAACAACGAGCTGTACCAACTATATAATGACATCAATGTAGTTGAACAAATCGAGATGCAACGATTGCGATGGCTAGGCCATGTTATAAGAATGAGTGATGATGAACCCGCTAAAAAGGCGTATAAATACGGGCCGCATGGAGGTTCTCTCAGATCTGGAAGGCCAAAGCTTCGTTGGAGCGAACAAGTGAAACGAGATATCAGTAAGCTACATATCCCAGATTGGGAAAATACAGCAGCAAACAGAGAGGATTGGAGATTTTTTCTTAGTTCGGCTTATGGAACAAATGTTCTGTAAAAGGCCAGCTAAGTAAGTAAGTAAGTAGTCACACTACACTAGTTTTTAAGTTTGTTTATAATAATAATCATTATTATTATTATTTTTATTGTTATTATTATTATTATTATTATTATTATTATTTTTGTTATTGTTATTGTTATTATTATTTACATGTAAACGATCGTCCCTTTTTTATGTGTTTTTACAAGAACGAAATAATTTTATTTGATATAGATATTAAGACGATGTGAAAACCCATAAGATGACAATATGGATTAAAAACAACATAAGTATGTTTATTATGGTAGATACTGTTATGTATGGGAAGTGGTTGATAAGTGTGGTGTTATTGGGGTTGTGTGTGTGTGGGTTATGGATGAGTTGTGTATGTGGATTGGTTATATATGTGTAAGGATGGTATGGGGGTTAGTGGGTTGTGGAACTATTTTAGTCTGGTTGGATTGGAAGCTGGAGGAATACCGCAACTTGTACTGTTCGGCACCACAGGTCAATAGGGCGCAGGTCCGTGGGCCGAGCTGGACAAGAGAACAAGTGTTTAGTATCGTGAGGTCCCCGTCTGCAGTGCGGGCAAAGTCCTCAACACCTTGTATGATTCTGGCTTGGTAGGTGTTGAGGATGGTACACCAGCCAGATCGTAGTTGTGCCAGGATGTTTCTAGTGCATCTGGGTAGGGACTTCTCTGATTTTGCAACCGCTGGAGGATGTTGATGTAGGACTCAACCAGTAACAGTCGGTCGATGTCCGATGGAATGACATCCTGGATGTCGGGGCTGTAACGTCGGATGTCCTTCCGGATGCGTCTAGGGGGTGAATCCTGAACCACTATATCGTGGTTGGGATGCGTTGGCTGATGACATGCCAGCAGGAACTGTCGAGAGAGCAACACATTATGTTGCTTCACTGACAGCATCCTTGACTCCTGATGAAGATGGTGCACACTCTGGCACATCCAGTAGCGGCCTGAATGGAGTTGTTCTGTGTAGTCTGCAGAGCTCTCCACCTTGCGTTGCATGAAAACGACGACCAGACTGGGGCAGCGTAGTTTAAAACTGAGCGACTGACTGCTTCATATGTAGTCAGCAGGACCTGCTTGTCCTGACCCCAGGACGTGCCAGAGACGGCTTTTAGCACCTTATTCCTCTTCTGAACCTTCGTTTTATGGCGGCTGCATGTTTGGAGAAAGTGAGGGGGTGGTCGAAGACGACACCAAGAATTCTTGGACTCTGGGCAGTTGGTATCTCCAGATCTCCGATGATGTTCAGCGTCCTCCTCACCTCCTTGGTCCATGTTGTAAAGAGAGTTGCAGTTGATTTTTGGCGGCCAAAGCTGTAAATGTCTATCCTGCAAAAACTGTGCAATGGTGTTAAGATAGCAGTTTATTTTGGTTTCCAGCTAGCGGATGTTGACACCTGTTGCCATAATTGTGCTGTCGTCTGCATATGTAACAAGTTTCACTCCTTCTGGAGGTGCAGGATAATTAGCAACGTAATGATTAAAGAGCAGAGGGGAGATGACCCCCCCCCCCCCTGTGGTAAACCCATCTTAATCTTACGGCTCTAAGATTTTCTGCCTCAGTATTCCACGTGAGCCTGCCTGCCTTTTATATAGTTACATAACCAACGCTTGATTGTGTGAGGCAAAGTGGAGTTAAGAATGTCGTCTAGCAAAATGGCGTGATCGACGGTATCGAAGGCCTTATTGTCCTATTGGCAGGTCTGCGTTGGTTTAGGCCATTCGCGATCTTGTTCACGACGTTTGTGAGGGCAGTGGTGGTGCTGTGTTCCTTACGAAATCCATGTTGGTGGCTTGGGATTGGAAGATGTTCCGCCATGCTTGGCAGCAGCAGAGACTCCAAAACCTTGGCTAGGGATGAAAGTAGGGAGATCGGACGATAGGAGTCTCCCCTCCTAGCAGATTTGTCCGACTTTGGGATTGTAATAATTCTTGCCGTTTTCCATATCTCTGGTATCACTGACGTGTTGATGGAGAGTGTCAGGATTTGCGCTAAAAACACTTCTGCTTGCAGCAGGACCAATGTTTTTAAGCATGAGCATCAAGATGCCATCAGGGCCCAGGGCTGCACTAACTTCCTCCGAGGAGAAGAGGAGGGGATCCTCAGTGGTGGTCTTCTTCGCTCTCCTAAGGGCAGATCTTTTTGCCTTGTTCTGCACAGTGGGGTGTACGACAATCTGTTGGCAGAACTTCAGTGCACACTTCTTGGCATCTGTTACATCAGCACCTCCGAAATTTACGTCTGCGTTCCCCAATTTGGCAATACTTTGGCACCAGTTAGATTCCTTATGGTGGCCCAGAGTTTATGTGAACCAGCTTCACAGCTTCCAAGATGACTCAGCCATTTATCTCTCCGGTGCTGGTTCACCAAGTTATTTATTTCCTCCGTGAGAGTGGGAATTGTGGGATCATCTGGGCACGTCCGTCTTAACTCGTCGCGCTGTTCTGCGAGACGTCCGGCTGGAGTAGGAAAATTAGGCCTCCAATGTGGGATTCTGCCTGCTGGGATGAACGCTTTGCCGCCCGGAGAATTATAGCTCTCAATGTTCTCTCTCCCTGTCTGGCACATGAGGGGGCGGTAATAGACTGATGGCATTGCCAATCTTATTCATGAAGCCATGGCAGTTGCCCTTCTTATAGTTGATGAATGAACGTTTCTTCTGCTCCAGGAAGTCGCTAGGCTTCTCCACCGTTATGACTATCGTGGTTTGCCAATTCCCGTCCCGGGATTTCCCGGGAATTCTCGATTTTTTTCGGACGTGATTTCCCGGGAAATTTTTTTGAAATTCCCGGGAATACGGGTATTTATATTTTTCATATATAAGACTTATATTATTTGTCTTATAGTTATTTAACGTTGAAAATATAGTGGAATAGCGATTATTCATGTCCCGATAATTCGTAATTCCCTATTATTTGTAACAAATTTAGGGTCCATAGTAAAAATCGCGATAATTCGTGTAAAGTACATACATTTTGGTCCTCTCAATAATTATTGTTTTTTTTTTTTTTGGAATTCGAAGTCTGTATACCTCACATAATTCTGAACTTTTTGGAGCCATTTCCTTGTTGTTCTAGTCCATATTTTTATTAAAGGCATTCTTGAAGGATATTCTGTGATCGATTCGAATTGTTGTTTTCTCCAAAATTATTGTATATAATATTAACAACTGTATAATGTTTATGTGGCAAATCGTGTATATTAAGAATGGAAGTCAGTAATAACTATAGTTTGTATGTTTATATAAGTACGCCTATATATCTTTGGTGTCAACGTGGTGCAATTGTGAAGCTTTGTACACAAAAGGTCAACCTTGTAAAAATCCTTTATCAACAGATTTATTCTATGATCGGCACGCCCTTCGAACCGTAAAAAGAACTCCCCATATCATTGACCAAAAAGTAGAGTCGCACAGCAATCTTTGATATGAAGGAAGCCTTTGCGAGGATGTTCGTGGGAAACATCAATTAACATAATCTCCGCAAATTAGTCAGGAAGAATTGGTTGGCTTGAACAGCTGTCATATATGATGTATTGGTACTTTCAAGATTTTGGCGTATCGTCGTTAATATTGTTCCAAAGAGATAACTAATGATACAACTATACATGTAAAGTCGCCATCAGACCATCTGCTTTTTCACATGTATGACATCAGCTGGTCTGTATATTACCAACGTGACAACATACATGTGAAAACGCAGATGGTCTGATGGCGACTTAAGGAGTATTTATTTCCTTTATGTTTGCTCTCTGTCACGTCTATGCTCCACAAACTCGATATCATATAGTCCCGGGAATTCCCGGGTTCCCGGGAATGAGATTTCCCGATTTCCCGGGAATGAGATTTCCCGATTTCCCGGGAATGAAAAAAGTCGGGAATTCCCAAACTCAATAAACAATAAAATTATATATATTTTGTTGCTCATTCTATAAATTGTACGGTAATACACATATTTTTTGAGGTGTATGTAAACTTTTGTCCCTATAATTTTTTGGTTTTTGTAAAATTTACCGATATTTGTATTTTGGAATATACTTTTGTTGTATTAAATATACATAGCGATTATGAATCTTCACGTAGGGAGCTACTCACAAGTGAGTTGCAGTTCACTTTCACCTGCTCGAGCTATTACGATTGGGCAGGGAGGAGCACAAAAAGTGAACAGGGGTTGACAAGTCGGAAAATGGAAAATAATGGCGCGACTTGTGAACCCTTGAAATAATAATTTGTGTTACCATACCGTCATTTTTTGCACAAATAACTTTGGGATTATTAAATTCTTATTTTTTGCATAAAAAGTAAATAAATTTTCAAATTAATAAACATTTCTAGCAAGAAAAATGTCGGTTATTAAAAATCCACTGTAAAAGAACATGAATATTGGTAAAAGAAAATACAACATTGAAACAACATGGCAACATCTGTAACAGCTGTTCTTTTGTTTTGACAGATATGTGAAAATTGTTTATTTACACTGAAGAATTCGTGAAATTTATTGGAAAATCGTAAAAAAGTGAACAAATGTCGTTTAAAAACGTCATTAAATGGCTACAATAAGTAAATGTTTAATGTTGCATTTTGGGTGATAACAGAAATGGCAAGTTCTGAGGAATACCAAGGAAATGGAGTGGAAGCTGTACCAGCGATGTTAGGACATCACAGGAGATCAATGATTGGTTCAAATGAGGTTCAGCATTTAGCCAATTCCAAGAATTGTAAATACAATTCGTGAAACATCCGATATTTTCTCCAGTATAAGAACCAATTCTATGAATGCTAAGTATAATTCCTAATGCTTTCTTCAACACTTAAACCAATTTAATGAATTTTAAATACAATTTCAATAAATTTCAATTGTAATTCCAATTTTTTTTTGTTCATGGCATATAACAACCGGTACTTAAAATACTATTCCAGGAAATTGCTTGGTGTAGATACCATTCCACTGGGTTATCGACGATGACGTGATTAAGATCTCAAAATGGTTTGGATCTTTTTGGGGCAACGGTCTGGACTTATATTCCATCAAAATATTTGATTCTATTCAAGCTTGAGGGCAAGTGATTGGACATGTCATCTTTTTAGCACCAGCACCCATTTTTTCCAAGACTGCGACCCCAAAAGTTCCAAATCGTGTACATTACTCTCTCTAGGAACAACAATCGCAGACATGGGTTGCTCCAGATTGGGTCCTTGTATATTTGTGAACCGCTTTATACAGTATGCACCTTTTTGATCTGTCCATACCTGAAACGGGGAACGCTTTAGTTACAGTACTTGCTTGGGCGTTACCGTGAGAGCCATCCCAATCACCATCTAGTAGGTTGGCCCGACACACTAGGTCCATCAAGAATGATCTTCACTTTCTAGAGAGGAAAGCCCAACGATACAGGAGAGAACCCCTTGCTCAACAAGCATTTCAAGTAGGTTTGTATAGCTTTCACATAGTCGCAGTTTCTAATGTAAACAAATATAGTGTGAATAAAGTCCACCACAAACCAGAGTAGTTTTTGCTCAACTATACTCGGGATATTGCAGTCGTCTAAATTCTTATAGGGCAAATGTTGATAGCACCATGCATAGCACTCTTCGTCTTTTAAAGGTGCGATGCCAAACCTAGTCATTTAACTTCAGTGGATAGTTACATCCCATTCTTGGAACTGAAGTTAGACCCAATTTTGTACCAAATTCTGAAAGAATTCAGAGATTCAGACCGAATTCGTAAAGAACTCTGAAAAAATGTTAGCGGTAAATGTCCTAATATTTGTTTTTGTCGAAAACATATTGCGATTAAAAATATAAAGAAACTCTTATCACAATAAGGTAGAATCTATTCCATTTCCAATATTTCAACCATCTTTGATGGTCATCCTCAGGGATTGGCTTTCAAAAACAAGAACATTTGTTTTATGCAACTATAAGCAATATGGTAGAAATTTATAATAACAATGATATTTCTTTCTTTTTATAAGAATAAAAACAAAAAAATTTTAATTCTTAAGTTGACCTCAAGCCAAAATTAAAACCAAAGAAAAAAGCGTCCAAAGGTCAACAATAACCTCAAAACATAAAAAATTTCTAATTATTTTTTTGTTGCTTTCTACCTAAAATACAATTAATTATCATTACAGATACAAAATATTCGTATTTTTTTAAATAAATGACCACACTTAAATTTTTTTGTTCAACTCACTTTGATTTCGGTAGTGAGAAATTTCAGCACAAATTTGCCTCTTTTTCTCACTTTTTTTACATTTGTAATAGCTAATTTTTTCACGAACGTGAGTTTTGCTTACCCTCTTGTTGTTTATAATAAGGGAAGAGTGAGAACATAACAGCACTCACGGCGATATGATGTTTATAATAGGGGAGGAGGCGAGAAAGAGAAAACTCACGGTGAGATGCGGTTCATAATTGGGCTGATAGTTTATTAGTGAGAAGAAATAAAACTTTATACCTGGCATTTTATAAAAAGCAGTACTTACCTAAAACTAGAAAGTTATAAGATTTATGTAAACTTTTGTCCCTGGCTGTATGTTATCTTTAGTATTTAATAAGCAAGTACATCAGCCCAGCAAACCAATCGTACCGACATCGTAACGAAATCGAAACGAAATTCGGATGCTACGTCCGATGTCGGATCTGAAATCGTAACGATATCTTAACGAAAGTCGGAACGAAACCGGAAGAAAATCCATGGGAAATTAGGAAAGAGAATTTTTTCTTTGGAATTTTCGTACAGATTTCTGAACGATTTCGGAATAATGTCGTATGAAAATCGAAGGTACCTTACGAATCTTCGTCTGACGCCTCTTTTTTATTGATCTATTTTTGTTTGTTATCGAAAGATTGTAATTTCAAATGTTTCTTATGATTTTCACTGTTGTAATCATTTTGTAGTAAACTTTGTGTACGAATATCGTCGGTGTCATGCTTAAGTGTTCCATACGCCATTTGCCTGTTTTGAAATAATCGCATTTTAATGTTTTGCGTCACAACTGTGTGGAGCTGGTTAAAGCAAATATTTATATTTTTGACTGGAAATATTACTAATAGTATATAGAACATATTAGCAAAAATTTAGGGGAATATGTATTGGAATATTTAAGTTATAGAGATTTTTTTAAAAAAAAGAATTTTTGTCGATTTGTTCCATATCCGCACTTATGACACAAAAGTTAATTATTGTAAATCACATGGAACAAAGTGACAAAAAAATATTCCATTTTTGCCTCAATAAATTAATACTTCTGAATCGAAAATTAAAATTCTGATTTTTGAAATGTGTTTTTAAACTTGAAAATTTTTAAAATATTAATTTCATAACTGAAAAAAGTTAATGCCTTCCAGTCGAGGCGTGGATATCTCGGAAACTGGAGCAGATGGTAGAAAGCCGACTAGAAATTCAGAAAGAGCATACCGGAAAACCCTAGAAACCACCTGTATCTCAAAAAGTCTAAAATGGCGTATGGAACACTTAAGCATGACACCGACGATATGATGAGTCTATCAGCACTAGCTTCAATTATTTATTTTTTTTTTTTCGAACGTTCCCACGCCTCACTTTCCCACCCCTGCCGACCGAGGGGGCGACCTCCCTTTTACGTAGGGATCGCGTACACACCATGATCCGCATCATGATGGGGTATGAGAGGGAAATTGAAAACCAGCTACAGAATTTACTTCATCAGCTAGTTAGCTACTTACTAATACATTTTTATATACTATTCATTTAAAAATAAAATTATGTTAGATTTTATAAGGTCAAGGCTCATGCCAAAGTCTACATTACAATACATGGAATTAAAATCTACACACATTTTGTTAATAGGATCTCCCATAGAGTAATTCGTGCGGTAAAAAATCTCTAAATAAGGGTTGATAGTTTCTAATTGTTCTACAAGGAACATTTATTCTAATAGATGAGATTAAGAAATCCGAGGGAATATTACCCATTAAAATTTTATGCACCATCATAGTGTTTAACATTGTGCGTCTCCTTTTTAATGTAGGTACTCGAATTAATTTTAACCTGCTTGTATATGAAGGCAAGACAAAATCGCTATTCCAATGTAAACCTCTCAGTGCAAAAAGCAAAAATTGTTTCTGCACTGATTCAATTTTATCAGAATACATTGCGTATTGAGGGTCCCATACAACAGAACCATATTCTAATATAGGTCTTACAAGTGACGTAAATAGTTGTTTTGTTATATAGGGATCTGAAAATTCTTTGGCCCATCTTTTTATAAATCCTAAAACTCCATGCGCTTTATTAACAATAGAAATTACATGATTATTAAATTTTAATTTTCGATCCATCAAAAGGCCAAGATCAACAAATGATGCTACAGTTAATAATTGAGAACCGTTAATATTGTATTGCCTTATTAAAGAAGAAGATCTGGAAAAACACATATGTTTACATTTTTTTAAGTTTAAGTCCATACAGTTGATTTTACACCATTGAAAAAGGCTATTTAAATCACTCTGGAGAAGATCAGCTTGCTTTTCCGATTTATGAGTAATGAATAGCTTGACATCATCAGCGTACATTAGCAATCTAGAATGCATTATTGAGTTTGGCAAGTCATTTATAAATAAAAGAAAGAGAACCGGTCCGAGGTGACTTCCTTGCGGAACACCCGATGGCACGTCAATCGATTTTGAGACACATCCATCAAACAAAACTGTTTGTGATCTATTTTGTAAATAAGAAGATATCCATCTTACTAAATTAGTATTAAAGCCCATATAATCTAATTTATACAACAAAAGCCTATGGTTAACCCTATCAAATGCTTTGCTGAAATCTGTATATATTGTGTCAGTTTGATTATGCCGAACAAATCCTTTTATTACATTCGATGTGAATTCTATAAGGTTTGTTATGGTCGAAAGACCACTACGAAAACCATGCTGATATGGACTTAGCATGGGTTGAATTTTATGGGAAATTACAGAAGTAATTAATTTTTCGAACAATTTAGGAATTGCACTTAATTTTGCAATTCCTCTATAATTGGATACATTAGTCAGACTGCCTGACTTATGTAAAGGTACAATATAAGACTTTTTCCATATTGCGGGGAAATGACCGAATTTAAGGGAATAGTTAAACAATAGAGTTAAAGGGGTTGACAATGCAACTGAACAATGCTTCAGAATTAAACTAGGTATTCCATCGGGACCTGGACTTTTAATGGGTTTTAAACATCGCAGACTTTTGGAAACGTCTTGGTATTGTAAGAAAGGCATGTAAATTTCATCAATCTGAGATAATTTATAAGGATATGTATCTCTAATTTGGCAAGATGCACTTGAATAAGTTGTAGCAAAAAATTCTGCAAAACATTCAGCAATATCTGTGTTTTTAGTAAATTCTTGATTATTGAATTTCAATAAAGAGGGCTTAGAAGGTGTTTTACTTTTTAAATTAACAAAGTCATAGAAGGACTTAGGATTGGACTTAAAATTTTCTTTAATCTTGTTAAGGTACTCATTATATGATCTACGAGATTCTAGCGTATACTTAGACCTAGCTACAGAATAATTGGCGTAGTCAATTGAAGAACCTGACTTTTTATATTTACGAAAAAGTTTATTTTTGGAATTTTTTATAGTTGATAACTCAGGAGTAATCCATGGAAATTTATAAGAATTTGTGACTTTAATAGTTGGAATACATTCAAGCATAAATTTATTTATGATCTCATAGAATTTGTTAATTTTAATATCAAGATCAATATCACTGCTGCAAAGACATACCGATGTCCAGTTAACAGAAGAAATAAGAGAATTGAGTTTCCGAAAATCTGTTTTTTTATAATTAAGGACAGTTTTTAACACTTTGGACTGATTTTCCCCAAAGGAATGATTATGGGTCATGGTTATACATAATGAGTGATGATGAATATCTTCAGGAATAGAAATTGGTGGAATTCTAATTATTTCAAAATATTGAGTAACATTTACAAATGCTAAATCAAGGATTCTATCGTAACTATTCAGTATATCGTTTATTTGATGAAGATTGAGGTCACAAAATCGACTAACAATTTCGAATGTATCTTGATTAGCATTCGCCCGGGATGTTAGTGGTGTTAGAGCTTCAGAATCTGGTAATAAGAGCCATTTAACAGAGGGCATATTAAAATCGCCCAGAACCAAAATTCGATCGGTTTCATTCATATTTCCAACGATTGAACTGATTGCGGATATATGTTTTTTTTATATATGTCAAGTTGAGAAGAAGGAGGAATATAGGAACAAGTTATAAATAATTTAAAATTGCCTAGTTTAATGGATATACTTAAAAATTCAATATCAGGAATATATATACTGTTCGCGGAGGCAAATGTGCTAACTTGTCGTTTCTTTCCACAAATTCTTTTATAAAAGCATTTACAGGCCAAAATTCTCTCGATATAATTTGATTAAATATTGACTGATTAGTAACAATCCTGAAAGAAGATCTACTTTCCGAAAATGCTGAACGAAGCTTGTAACATTTAAGAAAGTAATCTCCTTGAATACTTGATCTTATATAATCATAAATTTCGTCAGCCGTCGTTTCGGGAGGGAACCTTGACGCAAATACCATTTTCATAGCTGGAGGCATAGATAATGATCTTTGCACAGGTTGTTGGGTATGGCCTACATTGGCAGATGAGCCCCTTGAAGAGACAACAGGCAAGGATGTTGCCAACTCCTGAATACCTTGAGCAGATTGTGAGGTCTTTTCAAGACTAGCACCACCAGTACTCATTAACTCAGGAGATGCTACAACCTCCTTTAACTGCTTGCTTACTTCCAAAGGCTTATCCATCACAACATTGGCGTATAACTGAGCACGACCAGATTCAGTTGTATCGGAAATATTAACTGGATCCGATTGTACTACAGTATCCCGAGAAACACTAGGTTTACGACTAGAAACAGTTTTACCTGTACTCTTTTTCGTCGACCTTTTGCGTTTCTGCCCGATAACCGATGGTGACGATGCAAATTCGTCCAAATCCGGATATTTGCTAAACAAATTTGAAACTTTATCAAAACGGGAACAAATTATGGAAAGTTCCCCTTTAATTGAAACTAGTTCGGAATGTAGATTCTTTGCAAAATTGTAAAAATCAGCAGAGATTTTTCTACAATTGGGACAGCACCAACGAATTCCATCATTTTCTTTAATTATGTCAGTAACTATTACTCTCATACGAGCACACTTACAATGCCATTGATCTAAACAAAACCAACATGTAACACAAACTCCACTATCATCACGAATATTACATATTTCGTATGAACAGACCATGTTAACTATATTTCAGTTTACTAATAAGTTAAATTTTTTTGGAGATTTTGTAGCTGAATTTCTTAATCCTTTAATTAAAAAAAGCAATCTTTGGCAACTCTGTTTTGATATGATAACCAAGCTGTTACAACAACACAATAAGCTAATGTAACAGAATATATGCACAAAACGAAATAGCCAATTAGACAAATTCAACACAAAAAAGCAGCTTATTAGCACAAATGTAATTAATAACACTTCACCAATTAGCACAATATTTAGACAATAAGTTATTTAATAATTTTAATAAACTTTTAATAACGTATACACGCTAATTTAATTAAAAATTGAATTTTTTTAAAAAATGCACAGAGCACACAAAAATTTGACACTACAGCGAACAGGGTTGCCAGCCAATTATGTGTTGCATTTATACTTAAAATATTTAAATATTTATTTCAACAAACTAAAATGAAACCAACCTTGCTGTTAATTTATTTCGGACATATCGACCCGCATTCATACCGAAATTGGAAGAAAAACATTGGTATATTCGAAGGGAAATTTACTTCCGACATTCTGTCCCAAATCGGAACGAAATCTGAACGATTTTGCTTCCGAAATTGTTCAGATGTGTCGGACATCCGACATTTGGTTTGCTGGGAGGGCTCTCCAACCACTACAAATGCAACCGGTCTGTTTGTGTTGGGAACACTCCCTCTCTCGATAAACATTGTGTGCTTTAATTCATTGCTAAAATTGAAAATCACGAAAACAAGCGACATCACCACCTCCTTCAATGAAAGCTCTGCTGGCATTGAATGTTTTTGTTGTTAGAACACAACACACCAAACATGTCGTCCGACGCGTCTGCTCAAAGTCGGAAGTTTTTTCAGACGCGTCTGACCGACTTCCGAACTCTGGCCGCTTAGTCTGGCGAATTTTTTCCCTCTCCCTGAAGGGATTTTTTTCTATTTTCTCCTGTGCTGCTTTGGAAATATTCATGTAAATAAGCAGAGAGAAAATAATTGTACATGTTGCGCTCACACATTGTGGACAATTTGTGAATGTGCCGACGTTGATGAATTACGAACGATTTAATTTCCGGGGTTTTGGGCTTATACGCATGGATCCAAAAATTCGCTGGTCCCTGAGTAGTTTCACCGATTTTGGGAAAATATAGCCTCAATATATATCTTTCCCCGATTTTGCTATAAATGGCTTAATTTTTGATGGATAACCTTCAAATTTAACATGGGATGTTTCCTCAGGCCCCTGTTCAGTTCAGTTCAGTTTTACAGATTTTGAGAAAAATCGGTATAGATTTGCTATAAAGCGGTCAATTTAAAAAACAAATAGCCTTCAAATTTAACATGGGATGTTTTCTTTTTCAGTTTCACCGATTGTGACAAAAATCGGTTTAGATTTGGATATAGCTCTCATATATATTTTCGCCCGATTTTATGTATTCGATGAACTAAACACGCAATGTATGTGAAATATTGATTAAATTAGGAAAATGTGACGTAATTATTAAAAATTTAGTGACGTGCGAAATTGTACATATCGCTATACCTGATCAGGGGCCTAAGAAAATATCACATATTAAATTTGAAGGCTATTAAATTAAAATTTACCGAGTTATAGCAAAATCGGTGAAAGATATATATGGACTATATAAAAATCTGAACCGATATATCTCAGAAGGTTGCAGGGATGGGCAGAATGTTTTTACACATTTCGCTTCGAAAGAGATGTCCAATTAACGGAAATCAAGAGCCAAGGTGGCAATAGGTGGCAATCAAAAGATCTACTCTACGAAATATTAAGCATTTATTATTTTTTATCAAATTTAAATTTTTAATTCTTGATAACGGTATTTTGTCCATGTCCAGTTGATGCCAACTTATTGTACTACAATTTTATAGCTGAAGCCCACATGTCAAATCCCCATCCAACACTTTTAATATTATCATCTAATTTTCATAAATAGTTATTTTCATATGATTATCGCTTTAGATCACCTGGGAAATATTTTTCATATTTAAAGAGCTATAACTTCGTTATGGATGCACATATCGACAAAATTCTTTCAGATTCGTCGTATCTGATGTGTTTGCTGTAAGAAAGAAAAGTAAACATATACAAAAGTTAACATCGCATTTTTCGATTTTTGTCCACTGCGGCAACATTGTGCGGCGTCTCGGAGACAAAAGCCTATTGTGTGAAAGAGGACTCATGTCTACACTACCCCTATTTGTTTTTAAGGTACCTAATGGTATATACTACCAAAATATGTGTTTGACGTACGTTACGATTATCGTTTGTGCACATGTCCGGTACCTTATCGTATTGTAATTTTTCATGGCAGGTAGGGTACATATTTTATGTTGTTTTCGAACACTGAATTTGCTGGGACAGTTACAGACATCTTACACACAAAAATCGTGTAATAACTAATTAACCTTATTTAAATTCGACGACAACGAAGTTAAGTCAATTTGAGTTCTAAGTAAACTTAGATCTCCCTACTTTTAATTTCAGCGTTTGTTTTATTATGGTATAAAACGCTTGAACGGGCTTGACTATTAAAGAAGAAAAGAGTTCTTTGTTGCAATACAAAGAACTAAGAGAACTGATAAGTCTAAGTGGCGTTGGACGAAACTAGTCTTCTCTGACCTTCCCGAAATTCAATCAATGTTAGCTGCATCCCACTTAACTAGCTTGTTGTTTTTAAAATTTAAAAACAACAAAATTGAGATTAGTCTGGATTATTTTACAACAATAAAATAAATAAACTTAACCTCTAGCTCGAAAAATATATGCTTTATTAGAAATCTAAAAAATATATTCAACTTAATAACTAACTATATACATTTTTTAGTTTATCTCAAAAAGGTTATAACAACAAATCCATTGTGAATGAAAGTAACATTTTCCCAACAAATAAAGACTACACCAATCCTGGAAATAACTACGAAAATGATGAAGAAAGTCGGATTCAAAATGATGGTACACAGAGTACAATGGAACATATTGAGTGTGAACGCAAGGATGAAAAGGACTTTCAATCTGATTTAAGTGCTCAGAATGAAGTATGTCAAAACGATAAATTGGTAAAAATTGAGATAAACAAAATGGAACATGTTAATCATCCATTGGATAAGGCACTTTCAAGAAAATCCAATGATCACGCTTCCAAAAATCTATTGGTACGTATTAACAGATTAAAAACAGAGGATGTACGCCTTATGAAGGAAAGTATTAAAGAATTTGTACAAAAGTCGCCAGAATTATCAAAAAAACTTGGTCTGATGAATGCTGAGACCTCAGAAAATAACAGAAGAATATGTGAAGACAATGCAACGACGCTACAAAATACTTCTAAATGCATTATAGATATTCGTCAACAATGTTCAGGCGATAAAGTGAATGCAGTTTTAGATGATACATTTAATATAATGAAGGCTAACGAAAACGATACTTCTAAAAGAAAATACCCAGTATCCATTGACGATATCCCCCCTGATCAAATATGTAAGTATGCAAATTTTAAATATTAATTATTAAAACGTACAAAAACATTGCTATTGAGCAATCAGTAAGAACTGGATCATTGAAATTTTGTATGTGGACATGTTAATATTGTACAGTGTCGTCATTGATTTTTTCGTTGTAAAAATCATATCTTTTGAAAAGGGAATTTAGATCCCAGGGATCCAAATTTTACCCACATCGGAACAAACAGGCGCTGAATAGTACAGCGCATTTGCATAAATCGGAATAGTCAATTTTGCATATTTTTTGCATTCACCATATGTTTTTATTGCATTTTAATTAAAATAAAAAATATGCCTTGGTTCTAAATTTGACTTAAACTGGACAAGTAATAGGGTGTGCATAAAATTCCGCTGTCTAGGTATAGGTTATGAAAGCCACCATTTGTAAATTCATAATTTTTGGATAACTAACAATATTTTTTACCAACTTTATATTTTTAATTGTTTATTATGGTATTAACATATAGCTCCACATTTCGGTATAACCAATATATCTTGTAAAATTGAGCTCTGGAAGGGTGCAAAAAATCCTTACAAAATGTTTCAACATAGGTCACCAGTTTGGAATATACAGCTGTGTTCAAAATCATAAAAGTGCCCAGTTTCTTTCAAAAGTAGAAGAAACTGGTATAACAACTAATGTGCTGGATAGGAGTCACTGGAACCAACCAAAGTAGACAAAATGGCAACAAGTGCACCTTATGGAAATAATAACGCATAGTTTATTCGATTTTGCCGACGATTCTCGGAACCAAAGCACAAACAATTCCTTTATTTGCAATTTAGAAATCGTTTTGTATAAAAAATAGTTTGGTGGGGTTGTCCACAACGATTAATGAGCGATAGATGACAACTCGAAAACCCAATTCGTTCGCCCGAAGACTGGCAAGTAACGCAATCCACCTTCGTTCAATATACAGTGGAAGTCCTCAGGATGTTAACTTTGCGAATACAATCAATTTCGCTTCTATTCAAAAAAAATTTAAAACGTCATCGGTTGAAATGTACTTTTGCACCATTTTGTGATAGGCAGGCTGGGACTACACTATGGTTGGTATACGCCGTACTATATTTTTCAATATAAACTTAAGTTTTTCACTCAAAAATACTTCATTTAGGTTAGTTCCATTAGAAAACTGTGTATTATACGATGCAAAAACTAATAAAAAAATCGTAGGCCAACTTAAAAATTTTGTCTTTAATGCTTCTTGAAAAGTGTTTTGAAAAATGTCTCATCATTCAATTTTTCAAATATGAACAAAATTTTTCTGCGTTTTACTTGATCGAGAAATTATTGCCTTATAGATACGTTTTTTTCCTTATGTAAAGTGGTAATGGAAACCGGCTTTAACTTGGCTCAAGGATCAAAATACATAAATTTTTGGGATACCGATCAATTACAGCCAGAGCATCAAAAAACTCTAATCACTAAAGGTTTTGTCTACAAAATCCATTGAGTTACCCAATAAGTGCTCAATTTATAGGAAAAGTCGCCTCAAGGACAATAGCCTGTTTTTGGCTACCTCCAAAGGACTTTTGTTTTCAAACAGCCGTCAAATCTATTGGATTCACTACTGTCAACTAAAGTATAGAGAATTTTGATCCTAAACTCGACTAAAAGTAATTTTATTGTCCTATTTCTTCCGCACTCCTATTTTTGAACAAACAATTTTATGGCGATTTGTAATGTCGGTGTAAACAGTTATTAATTAAAAACAAATTGCCACATTTGTACCAATTGTTGCTGTAAGTCGTCTGTTAACACAAAAAGTCAGCAAAAGAGAGCGATTGGAGAGAGAACCCAGTTTCTCTTTTCTAGGGTAGCGATTTCCTTAGCGCTAAATTTTAATAATTTGCTATAAAATATAATATTTTTACACACAGAAACAAAGATTCTGTTCGCAATTATTGAAATGTATTGTAATATTTGGTATTTGTTTCATTAATTGCAATATATTTGCCAACCCTTTTATAATTCTAATGTACAAATACACTAATGTGGTGCATACACGCATGCGCATTCTATTTACCATCTCTCACTCTCAATTGTATTTTGTATATTCTGCCATATTACATACCCAGCAAAATTTGAAGGAAGGTGTTCCATGCGATCACCTGATTTCATGGCATCTTTTGCATTGGTGCAAACGAAGTCCTGAAAGATCCAATCTTTTCATTAGCATTTGAACCAATGCAAAGGAAGTCGTGAAAGATCCGATCTTTTCATCAGCATTTGAATCATTTGTACAGATCACTATAAACAAACAAATCGATTTTTACATCGTAGCGGAGCGTTTTTGTTTAGATTTGAACAAATTAGAAAAAAATGTCAGAACAAGTTGTACACAAAAGTTATAGTTTTCTAAAATAATAAGCTCAGTGGAACTACTTTTTGATGATAGTGAAGAAAATATAGTTAACCTAGCATCTATCAGACGACCCTTAAGAGATAAATCGAATCCATTAGAATTGCCATCAGTAAATCTGCTACCGCTTGCTCCAATCGACGACAAAGATATTTCTTGTGATGGTCCACCTCCTGTAGCTGTAATGTTCTTATTTTGCGACATTTTTTTCTTTAGTTTGGATTTAAAATGAGTCCATACTCTTTGCCATTCATCTGGTGTACGCACACAACTATATAATTGCTCCGCAACATCCTTCCACACCTCATTAAAAGGGGCTTTAATTTCGCCAAAAAGTCTGACTCCTCGAGCTAAGTTTGGGTGGGCTTTCATTTTTTCAAGCAGCATTTCAAATTGCTGTTTTGTAGTAATTTTTACCAATATATGTAAGTACTGAAACACCAAAAACGTATATAATATTAAATACATTCAGTTAAAATAAATGAAAATGTTACTTACGTTTCAATTTGTTGTCGCCGGAAAATGAATTTTATGGCGACAGAATTTGACGTCGTCGGGCGACTTTTGCCATACGTAATGGAAAAATTGCAACTGGCCACGCGACACGACACGCGTCGCAATACGGAATCGACCCATAAATAAATTTATAAGTAGCCGTACAATAAATGATCAAATAATCATGTACCCGAATAATTAGCTCAGTTCCTTTACTTTTTTAATGGTAAAAGTGGTAAAAGAGAAAAGTGTCAAAATTTCTCGATATTTCTCTCTCATGAACATTTTTACCAGAAAAGTAAAGGAACGGAAAAATTGTAGATCTGGTAGCAATGTCAAAAAGAGACATAAAAAATCAATTTTCGTCTTTTATTTCACAGTTTTTAATTTAGTTTTGTCAGCGTTCGACTTTTTCTTCTGTGTTTCGTCCATATCTTCATTATGAAATAATCGTCAAACAAAAGTCGAATATTAGTTCTACTATTTGTTACCTGCAGAAATTTTGCTGGTAGCCTGTGGTAGAAGAGAAAGGCATATGGCATGCTCTCTCTCCTCTCTCACTCTCTTAAAAATTGCTGCCAGTTTTGCCACTTTTTGGGGTTAAGGAACGCTTTGCAGGTTAAAAATGGTAACCTCAGGTAAGTAAAGGAACACAGCTATTGTTTACTTGCAAAAGTGATTGTTAGTATGGAAATAAAAGTCAGAAGAAAGTGATCGATAGTGGCAAAATGTACATATTTTAATTAAAAATACTATGTAAATTGTTATAAAACAAAAAGAAAAAATATATTGGGTTTTGAAACCTTGTGGAACTAAAAATATGTATAAAAGAGATCCGGTCGATAAAACTATGAGTCGTACCCGCCAACCGACACCGATATAGTAAAACGTCTCGAGCTGCAACTATTGCGTTGAATATGATGTCACAAAACATAGCATCCAAAATTTTGGTAGAAGATCGTTTGAAAATATATTCCTAGTTCGGCTTATGTAACAATATGTTCTGTTTAGAATAAAAGCCATCTAAATAAGTATATATGAGACCACCAAAACATGGTAACTATTACAGAATAAATTGTTTAAAAATAATATAATTCAAATTTATACTAGGTTTTCGTGAAAGCGTGTGTGACTCCGTTGTTAATTTCATCGGTGATTCACTCGAATTTTCATCGATGCCATGTCACTTGCACCCATGATTCAACTCATGATTTGTCATCGAACATTTTGCTGGGTATAAATCGATAATAAACTTTGTATATTTTGACCGAATATTGTTTTGGGGACCAATGGCAAGAGATTTGCACAAAAAACAGTATAGGTTTTATATAAACCTGTCATCAACATAGAGGTACTCCTACCATTACGGAACCCACACTGACAGTCGTTCAGCATGGACTTACTATGTATGTGTGGAATTTTTTGCCGTCGCAAAATATATTCAACTATTTTGGATAAAACTGGCAACAAGGCAATCGGACGGTGTATATACAAACGTTCTTTTTTCTACCAAATAGCAAATCAATTTAGTTTCTTTTTAACATTCAATTTTAGGTTTACACTTTATTTACAATTTTTTCTTTAGGTTAATTCAATGTAATGTAGGATAGTGTAAATAGGTAATTTGTAGGTTTATGTACACTAGGTTAAGTTTTATATACAATAGATTAGGTTTTTATTTTAAGTTATATACAGTGCAATATTAGATGTAGGGTTTTAGCTTTATGTACATAGGATTTTATTTCGGCAATTTTTCGTTTGTTTTAGATAGCAAAATTCACAATTTCGTGTAGGCAAATATTATAAACAAATTTCACAGTATTTTAGGCAAATTTATGTAGACAAATTCACACATAAGTAGGATAATTCACAATATTTTAAGTAGTAAATTTAGTAGGTTTTAATTAGGTATTTTTCCAATTTTTAATTAGCACAATTTTTAGTTTTTAATTAGCAAAAATTTAGGTTTTAATTTAGATAAAATCGTAGATTTTAATTAGCAAATTTTTAGGTAGTATAATTCACAATTTTTAATTTAGGTTAAGTAAAACAATTTACAATTTTTGTGCTTTGTATTCTGTGTAAAAACTCAATGTGTTGCAACTTGTTACTGTTTCAATGTTATGTGTTATCAGCGTGACCACTGGAAATTTTCAAAAAGTGTCACAAAAAGTATCATTTCTGCCAAAACGTGGCACAAGTCTTTCGAAAAAGTGGCACAAAAAGTATCACACTTTTTTATTATTAAAATCTGAAAACAACATAAAAGCATAAGAGAAACAATTCGTGTACATATAAGTAAACTTATCGGACAGATAACAGGTTTCTTTTCTTACAAGTATGCTTTAAGAATAAGTGTCAGATAACTTAAAAGGAACTTTGTGTTTCTTTTAAAAGTGAAAGTGAAAAGTGATACACCAAAACAAAGGAAAATTTGACAGCAAATTCAAATCAACCCATCAGTAGTGGAATTCTGTATCTCATTTTAGAATTACCGGCAAAATTAAAATTAAAACATAAAATTATGAATGTAAAGTATCAATAAATGTTGACAACACTGTTGTTATCGGTAGGAATTAGTGACAACTTTATTTTGGTTGTTAGCTTATCCAAAAATTTCTTTAATTACCGAAATTATAAACATTTTAATTTTACCGATTTTTGTCGGTAAAATGTGTTACATAATTCCACTACAGATTTGAGTAAACTTAAAGTATACTGTTTTTTTGGCTTGATATTTGCTCTTTTCCTTAACGTGCAAGAATCTTGAAGTTTTACCATTTTTTACTCGAAAAGCGTTCCCTTATTTCAGATACCACACAAGCGAAAAGTTTGCCTCCAAAGAGGCAGTTAAATGATATGTACAAGTGATTTGGAAGTGCATCAAATTGTGCATTTTCACTCATGATTTTTACAAGGGAGTGACCCCCGAAAGAGGCACTCCATTGCAACGCATTTTCACTGACCCTTTGGCATTGCATTTTAACTGAACCTTTGGCACTGCATTTTAACTGACCCTTTGGCATTGCATTTTAACTGACCCTTTGGGGTAGAATATGAGGCAGTCTAGAGCACGTGTTTTGAATAACAAAATAAAATGCATTTATTATTTGTGTAAAACAAAAATATTAATAACTTTATTAAATTAACACAAATTATGAAAATTCTCTGTTGAATTTAATCTCAAACATGTGTGTTTCCTCCGCTCTTCATTTAATCCAAGCTTAAGTGCTTTTGCTTCATCTGCTAAATGGGTTTGATATTGTCTTCTCATCACCAGTTAAGATTTCGACATGTATTCCAACAGCACTTCATTGGGAAATTTTCTTCTCGTGAGTTACCGGAAAAATTTTCACAAATTAAATATTATTTAGTTTGTATTAACAAATGTTTGGAAATGTTAACACGATTATCTATTTTTGGAAATGTATTCCGCTGCGTGTAGAGATATACAAACTGATTTATGTACATGTAGGGATCTCTAACAACTGCTAATAAAATGTAGTGAACGGAGTGCCTTTTTCACGACTCCGTTTGCACTGCATCCGGAAGCTGTTAAATTGTGAGGAATTGGAGTGCCTTTTTCACGACTCCGTTGAACTGCCTCCAGATGTTGTTAAAATGTGACAAATGGATGTGATTCTTTGGATTGCATCCAAATGCGGTTAAAATGTGAGGAATGGAGTGCCTTTTTCACGACTCTGTTTGAACTGCATAAAAACATGCCGTAAAAGAACTAGTCTACATTGCACTACTTACAATTTATTTTGCTGGGAATTCATATGAGAGTAGTTTAAAACTTTTGCTACTTGTACCATTTTTAAAAGTAATGGGAGAGATCAAATGTTAGATGGAAGATGTAATAACACATCACTGGTAATGCGAACTTTATGCCTTGCTAGTCTTAAAGTAAGGGATAACAAAAATGGACTATAAAGATACGATATAAATGTCCTAAATGCATTATCCGTAGAAATTCTCACAAAACTCTTCTACGGAAAGTTATGACAGTCTAATGTAGATAAGATGGCATTGCAAATATCTTCACTTTATAAGAAAAAGGAATCTTGAGGGAAGCCGTTATGCGGATCAAACTGACTGACTACCATTACCAAACATTTACGTTCATTCCTACCCTGCAAACATTTGGAAGATTGTTTGACGATTTTTTGATCAGATTATTCTTCTGCACTCCTTTCCGACAATCTTTTAGCGAATTTTTATATAAAATTCACCCACACCAGTAATTTGCCATTCGCAGACGATTCTCTACAATTACTGTTTATTATCAATCGCTACTACGAATCTTCTGCTATGCATCTCGCCGATTTGAATCATGTTTCGCTTGTTGTTAGTGCAGGCGAATAATATATTATTCTTCCTAACGCCGATCACGCGATTGTTACTAAATTTTTTGATTTGGATCCCTATAATTCTCATATACACATTCTACATAACTTTGATATAAATGGCACGTACAATATTATGAGTATTGACCAACACAACACATGTCCGGGTTTTGCCAAGTGAAATAAAGAAAGTGAATGGAACCAGTATACAAGCACTACACATAAGGAATAATTAAAAATTATAAAACATCAGAAAAGAAAACAAAACGGGTAAAAATCAAAGACAACAAATGAAAGCAACAAAAAACAAAGAAGAATGAAAAATAAATTTCCTTTAATTTTTTCTTTATTCTTATTTACTTTTTGCTGATTGGAATTTACCGGAGGCTTTAGGGAAAATGCGTGTGGGGGTTCCTGTGCTGAATGGTAATCGTAGTGAACCGCTGCCCCTGGTATCGGAAGACCGCAGGCCTAATCATTGGAAGGACGCGTACGAGATACGAGACATAGAACTGGACTGGCTTAACAACGCTCTCAATGTTGCCCAATACTTTCTACCGTTATCCTTATTGTCGCTGTGGGGGCCAGCACCAAGTCCACGCGAATGGCCTAGTGTCCTCCGTTGGCACCGGTCGAAGAGGGTCTTCTAACTGGGGGGTCCCATGGATTAGAGTATGGTGGCGGTAGACACAGCGGCGGCAACCCACAAGTGAGGGGCTGTCCCGGCGCCAAATGGCTACGGGCGAGACAGTTCCGACAATAGCTCCGTCTTTCTATTGTCTCGTACCTCTGGTAAGGGGATTGGCCCAGGAAACGTCGGCAGGAGCTAAGGGCATGGTCCTGCTGGCAAAGCCCACAAGAAAACTTCCAGTGACTTGGCCGAATTCTCCTCTCATCTCTGTCTGCGCGCTTCGGATTGGACCTGCTTCTTTCTGGGCTACCCTGGCGTTCACCCCGACGACTTGGGTCATCTCTTCTTGGCTCCTCAACTCGTTGTTGTTGTTGTCTTCCAATGTAAGCTGCCATATCTGTAACGAAAGAGATGTGAGTACCGTGTTTTTTGGTGAGTATGTAGCCGACTAGTCAGTCAGTCGGAGAAAAGTTTGACCACTTTTGCAATGGATCTACTAATTATGCCACCAGAAGTCCGTACATCCACAACCCTAACATTTTGATCAGAACCGTGGTATGTTTTCTCAATACGACCCATTTTCCATTCTTGGGGGGCTAATCTATCATCTCTTATCGCGTCTAAATCTCCTTCTTTAATATTTTCTTTCTTATACTTCCATTTGGTTCTTCTTTGAAGTTCATGGAGATACTCGATTTTCCATCGGTTACAAAAATACTGAGAAATAACCTTGAGTCTTTTCCAACGATTAACAAAGCTAAGATCAGTATCGGACATGTCGGGCTCAGCAGGAGCTAAAATAGACGTGCCTATTAGGAAATTACCAGGTGTTAAGGGTGTAAAATCGATGGGATTGTCGCTTGCCGGACTCAAGGGTCCCGAATTCAAACAAGCTTCGATGCGCGTTAATATAGTAGTAAACTCTTCGAAAGTGAAATTCATTTTGGGTAAACTTTTCTTTAGATGGAGTTTAAATGATTTTACTCCGGCTTCCCACAAGCCACCCATGTGAGGAGCCCCCGGCGGTATAAATTTCCAATTCAAATTTTGATGACAATGACTTTGTATGGTGCTGTTTTGTAGGTTGTTCATAAAGGCTATTCGATCTCTTTTTAGTAGGTCGACCGCACCAACAAAATTTGTACCATTGTCTGAATAAATACAAGATGGGCAACCACGTCGGCTTATGAATCTGGCAAAAGCGGGAAGGAAAGCATAAGAAGACAAGTCGCTCGTTGGTTCTAAATGTATAGCTTTAGTCGGGAAGCAGACAAAAAGGCAAACATATCCTTTAGTGAGGAAACAGGCCCTTCCCGAATAGCTTTTAATATTGAAGGGTCCCGCAAAGTCAACTCCTGTATTTGTAAATGGTCTTGACAAGAAAGTTCGTTCTGGTGGAAGTGCTGCCATTATCTGATCTGGAGTCTATTTCTTGTGAATTATGCATACTTTGCAATTCCGAATAGTCTTTTTGACCAGCGACTTGAGTCCGAATATCCAGAATTCAGATCTTATCACTCGGATCATCAACTAATTGCCTCCATGCAATGTAATTTTATGAATGAAGTCCACAAGCAACTCACTAAAGATGGCTTGGATGGCGTTCACTGTACGTCAGAACACCCGATTGTACCAGTCTGCCATTGGCTCTCATGATTCCTCTTGAGTCTAAGAAAGGATTCAAGGTCAGAAGTGGACTTGTGGGAGAAATTCGAGTCTTTTTTCCAATAATTCGTATTCGTTTGGGTAGAAAAATCTTTGAGTTTGTAATATACTCAAGCGTTTTCCATCCTGGATTTCTTTGGGTGAAAGATCCGTAGATAATGCTCTTAGATATTGTCGACTTTGTCCAGTGTTCTTCCAAAATTGCAAAGCATATGCATATGAACGATAGACTTTTGCCAATGAAGATAAATTTTTTAAAGGGTCATCTTTTTCTTGAAAATTGTGAGGGTTTTAACCGCTTTCGCTTCCAAGTTTGTATCAGTTGCATCTTGATGTTGCGGCCACCGATCCTTGGACGTTTTTAACCAGTGAGGTCCATACCACCAGAGATTATGATCTTTCAGTTCGGTAGGTGAACATCCTCGACTTGCTATATCAGCAGGGTTATTTTCTCAATCAATGTGTCTCCAGTTTTCTTGACCGACATTCTCAGAAATTTCCGACACTCTATTTCCCTCGAAGGTGCTCCAATGACAAGGATGCTTTTTTATCCATTATTGAAACTGCCAATTTCGAAAGAAGAACTGCTCCACATAATTCGAGTCGTGGTATTGAAAGGTTTTTAATCGAAGCTACCCGAGTCTTATCTGCTGGCAGGAAGGTATGTGTACTAGAGTCTGTATCTTCAACTCGGATGTATATAGCAGCACCATATGCGCTTTCCGAAGCGTCACAGAATCCATGAATTTCCACAGAACTTGTCAAAGTGAAGAACTTCGTTATGTTGGCTATTTTTTTACAAAGTTTTTCCAATTCATTTGTGTCATTGGCTTCAAAGTGTCGTCCCAATCTATTTTGTCCAGCCAGATTTGCTGCATTTCCAGTTTTGCTACGACCACTACTGGAGCTAGCCATCCGCATGGGTCCAGCAGTATTTGCCTATACATCTTGGTGATGTCGGCATTAAACACGTACTTGAAAAACCTCCATTTGACATCTGTAATACTAAATGCTGTTGTAGAATGGGTCCAGGAAAAAGTACGTCGTTGAAACTTGTTTTGTTCTATGTTGGACATGAAGCGTTGAATACGACTCTCAATTTTGTAGTGAGTCTATCTGGTTTTATCACTGCGTGATGTGTCAGATAATAATTTGGCATATCGTTAATCTCGTTTGCCGCAACTTTTCGATGACCAAGTTGAAGATACTCAAGTATTGAAGTGCCATATTGTTCTTTAATATCTGGTGTTATCAAAAGTATTCTCTCCACCTTGTAGAATTGGGCTAAGGCAATATTCCTTGATTTCCCCAGTTCTTCGCAGTTTTTGAATGGGAGAGTTACAATGTATCTTCCTTCTTGATTTCTTATTGTAGTTTCAATGAAATTCCGCTCGCAGAAATTGTCTTCTTCTGACCGTAAAACTTTTTTAGGGGTCTCTTCCACCTCCCAAAATCGTGTTAGTATCTTCTCAATAGATGTTGTAGCAAGTAATGAAATTTGTTTCCTTCGAATCGTATTTCCAGGAATGGGTCCTCCAACAATCCATCCACACTTGGTCTTTTGTGTTAATATTGTTCCAAAAGTTTTCATTGGAGTCCCAATTGTGAATATTAATGGTCCTATATCCATTCCAATAAGTAGAACTTCGGGTCAGCCAGTTCTAATGATGTAACATCTCTAAGTTGTGTTGTATCTAAGTTCTGCGGCGGTAGATTCGAAGGTAATGTCTTTAAAACTGGAGCCCACACTTCCAGTCTAAAACTAGGGTCATATTTTGAGCGCATAGTGAATAAGCAGGATTTGGTTGAAGTTTCAGAAACAAATTGACTTAGACCAGTGACATGTACTGAATTGTTCCTTGTAGGAAGCTTCAAAAGATTCTTCAGTTTTTCCGAAATAAAAGTTGACTGTGATCCTGAGTCGATCAGAGCTCTGGCATCGCAAAGTTGTCCTCTGGTTTCTATATGTACCATGGCTGTGAAAAGTAGTGTTCCTCCAGATTGTTGTTGATTAACTTGATTATCTTGGAGGCTCAAGGTTGTAATCGTATTTGGTTCAAGGTTTGTAGTGGACTGTAATTGAGTGGTAGTAGCGGCGGCACTAGTACTAGGTTGTGGTACTAGGGTGTACTAGGTTGTGTACTAGGAGATTGTCAAATTGTTTTGGAATTATTTTGCAATTGCTAAGAGATTTCTCGAACTCCTCCGGAAAATTCCTTGGTAATTTAGAAGAACAAAGGTATATCAGTAGTGGATCCCATCCTTTTACGTCCACTTCAAGCATCTCCAGTGTCTGCAAACAGCTATTTACCGTTCTTTGTAACTTTTGAATCGTGTAACTTGAGTCGATTGAAACTACAGGCAGATTAAAAAGACATTTGATTTGTTCATTAACCTGCATCCTTTTGTTCTCATATCGATCCGTAAGGTTTCTCCACGCTAATTCAAAACCGTCATTGGTTAGTGGCACATGGTTAATAATTTCCTTTGCTTCGCCAGCTGTTTTTTATTTCAGATGAAATAGTTTTTCCACGTTGCTTAAGTTTGAGCCCTTAATATAAATATATCCTCCCTTGAATATGTCGGTGTCACATGGTGGCAAACGTGATACGGATTTGACATCTTCCTCCTTTCCTTGGGTCGTGGCCATTGACTCTCTTTTGGCTTTTTCCAAAGCCTACTTATCAAGGGCACCTTTTAATTGTATATTGATTTGACTTAGAGCTTTCTTGTACGCATCCATCGCCCCCACATATTTTTTCCTCAATTTGTTTTTATCAATCACCTTTTCTGCTTCGGTTGGCTCGTGATCTCTGCATTCCATGTAACTCTTAAACTTTTTCCCATGCTGAATTCAATCCCAAGCGTTGTCTCCAAAGTGTCGGCAGTATCCTCTGGATTGGTTATTGAAAATATCGAAATGAAGTCCAAAAGATCGTTGACGCCATTCGCAAATTTATAGCACAATGTTTTATCCATCTTGTAGTTTTAGTCTTAGCTTTTCTTTAATTTTGTAGGTATCAAAATTAGGAAAGAATCCCAAATGAGAAGGAATTACTTTGTTTAGGATTTAAGCTTTTACAAAACCTTTGAAATTCAAAAATTAAGAAATAGTTTTTCTTCAAAAAAAAAAAAAAAAAAAAAAAGACAAAAAATCGCCGACAACGAAATTTGAATTTGGGTCAAAGAAAAATCTTCAATTTTTAACAAAATGGTCGGAAAATCAAAAATATTTGAAAAAGCTCCCGTATTTTCTCAGTTTATTTGAACGTTTGACTGTTGTTCAGTTTTTCAATCCAATGCTTGATGAAAATTCTTATTTTTCAAAACGAAAAATATTTTTAATTGAATTCAATTCGGGACAATGAGGTAGAAAATGCTCCGAGTCACAGGAGATCGATAACAATAAGTAGCAAATGATGAGAAAATTTCCAATACATTAAAGATCCAATCGAGTAAAAAATAGAGCGTAAACTTCACTAAAGACACCAAAGAAAGTAAAGAAGCGGCAAAAATGTTTATGCAGACTTGTTTGATTCCACAAAATCGAGAAAAAAATCCAAAAATCAATAAAATTATTTAAGAGCCAACAAGAAAACGAGTAGATGGCTATTCCGATTGATTATCCAACAAAAAAAATCCAATAGACAAGATATAATTGCAATTGAAGAGTATTAGTTAAATTTTAACAAGTTATTAAAAGATACTTTAAAGGTCGTGAAAATGTATGCTGGATTGTGGATAAAAGTTCAAAGAAAAGTCCGTTTTTTCCCAAGTGTCTCAGAAAGTTAATAACATCGCTTAATATCCTTTTGAAGGAGGATTTTAATATGAATATGGTTTCAGTTTTCCTATAATCAAGAGTTGTTTTGTTGAATTGAGTTTAAATATTTGTCTGAGTCAACAAATATTTTTAAAAACGCTTTGAGTTTTTCCAAAAATCGCAAAGAAATTTTACCAATGCTAATATTTGGGTCCGAAATGTCAAAGATAGTCCCAAAAATTTCCAAAGAGTTTAAGAAAAAGTTTTCCAAAAGTATAGATTTCGCCACAAAGTGGTTATGCACAAGAATATACCAGAAAAATACTTTAGCAATAACTCGCTGAAGATATTTTGGGTCACAGAAATTTTGCTGAAAAGTTGTTAAAATTTGATTAAATTATAAAAATTATATATAGGTTATAATTATAGACGCTTGTTCTCTGTCTGTCCACCAGACTGAGTTTAGCCAAACATATTGTTAAAAAATGTCGATGTAAGCATCAGCGTATATTATGTATTAACGGGCAACCTTGTATACAGTATGCAAAGTTATATTCGTACAAACTTCAAAAAATGAATAAAATCGTTATTAATTCCACATTTTATATGCAAATATGATACAATTGATGGGGATTACTATAACGAATAAAGATTTAAAAATAAGAAAATACATTTTTAATTTATTCCGTCATTTAGGTATAGATGGCGCCTGTGTGGGTGGCGTATTCGTACACCTAGAAGCACTATATATTTGTGGTATTTAAGAATTTTTAAAGCAAAATACCACCATTTTTTGTTGTTTTCTTCTTTTAGAGTGCCTCTGCTGTAGAAGAATGTAAAAATAACGGTAATTTAATTAAACATTTTGCCTGAATAAAAAGTCTGACGAAAATCCGAAATACTTAAGAAAGATGTCATAAAAACGATTAACTATGGCAATTTTTTCTCGAATTTTGAACGGAAATAGCTAATAGCAGTCCTTCTGGAATAATATTCAAGGTCTTATATGAAAATGAATCTTGTCAGCGTTCGGAAGTGCAACGAAACGTAATCCGGGTTAAGGCAACGCAAAGACATGTTTTGGTTTCTACGTCGTAAAAATCGTAATTTCTGTCTTATATATGGCACAAAATGTATTGAAGTTTTAGAATAGGGTTTCCAAAATCATTTTATATCAAAAACTGTGAGAAATTATGAGGAACAGTTAAACTGTAGAGGGGAAATTTTCGCCTTTAATTATCTGTTTTTCTCTCGTAATTTCCGTAACAAGATTTTCGAAATACTATTCTTATACTTCAATACATTTTATGCCAAATATAAAACAGAACATGCGATTTTTACGACATAGAAACCAAAAATGACTTTACGTTACCTTAGCCGGGATTACGTTTCGTTACATTTCCGAACGCTGACAACATTTATTTTCCTAGGAGACCTCAAATACTGTTGCAGAAGGACTGCTATTAGCTGTTTTCGTCCAAAAATTCGAGAATAAAATACCATAGTTAATTGCATCTATCACATTTTTCTTAAGTATTTCGGATGTTCGTCCGACTTTTTATTCATGCAAAATATTTAATTAAATTATCGTTTTTTTACATTTTTCTACAGCAAAGGCACTCTATAAGAAGAAAACAACAAAAATTGGTGGTATTTTGCCTCAAAAATCCTCAAATACCACAAATATATAGTGCTTCTAGGTGTACGAATACGAACTTTGCCACCCACACAGGCGCCATCTATACCTAAATGATGAAATTAATTAAAAATTTGTTTTGTTATTTTTAAACCTTTCTTCGTTATAGTAATCCCCATCAATTGTATCATATTTGCATATAAAATATGGAATTAATAACGATTTTATTCATTTTTGAAGTTTGTACGAATATGAACTTTGCATACTGTATACAGTTCCGTGCAAAATAATAGCAGCGTGGGCCTAAAATTTAATAACCCACCATTATAGTCCATATTAAAAGAGACTACCTGTAAAGTTTTTGTCCAGGGATAGCTTAAAGTATCCATTTATTATTGAAGATAACATAAATTAAATATAATGCAAACATAACGAAGAAAAAACAAAAAAACTTCATAGTTGTAAAAAGTAGTGGTGCAAAAAAATAGCAGTTTTCGAATTTTTTAACTTTCAAATAGCAAAAAACAAATTAAAACTCAAATTTAATACTAATATTTTGTTTTTTTTTTTAGATTCGAATATTTAAGTGAATAAAAAAATTAATATTTTGTAGAATATCCTTTGTTCCATAGTACTGCTTGACATCGACGTGTCATGGAATTAACCAAATTTTGGCATCTTTCTACTGGAATGTTTTCCCACGACGTTTTCACCACATGCCATAATTCCTTCTCATTCTTTGGTTTTGCGACAGATACTGCTGTTTTAATGTCCGTCCATAAGTTTTCGATAGGATTAAGGTCGGGCGACTGAGCCGGCCAATCCATAACATTAATACCATTTAAAGAAAACCACGATTTTGCTGCTTTACTAGTATGTTTAGGGTCATTATCGTTTTGAAATACCCATTTTAAGGGCATATTCCAATCGGCGTATGGTTTCATAACTGTTTCCAATATATTAACGTATAAAGTGGCATCCATGTTTCCTTTTATCCAAAATATAGGGCCAGTGCCATAGTAGGAAAAACAGCCCCATACGTTTATTTTCGCGCCTCCATGTTTAACAGTGCATGAAACATTGCGTGGGTCAAAAGCTGTGTTGGGGAGCCGTCTAACATATCGTCGGTACCCTTTGGATCCAAAAAGAACAACTTTTGTTTCATCCGACCATAAAACATTGCGCCATTTAGAAGTTGGCCAATCAGAATGCTCTCGGGCAAATGTTAATCTTTTTGTAACATTGTGTTTTTTTCAAAAGCGGAACTCTACGAGGAGTTCTGGCTGCTAGATTATTGTTTGGAAGTAGTATTCTTATTGTGCAAGGATGAACATCAAGATTAAAAATGTTTTTCACCACTGTTGCTGGCATTTGAGGATTATTTCTTACGGTTCGGAAGATTTTTCGGGTATTTTTTCGTTAATTTTCCTCTTTCTTCCGCGTGTTTCCGGTTTTTCGGACCATTTTTTGGCGTTAGAAATCATTATAGCGGAGCAATTAAGAATTTCTTGAATATCTCTATAACTTTTTCCTTTAGAAAGTAGCTTTTTATGATTTCGCGCTTTTCCGCGCTACAGTGTTTTTTTCGACGCATATTTTTAAATATGTTTATGTATTTTAATTTATAATATGACAAAAACTCATTCGAACAACTTTTCAACAAGTAAATGTGAATATAAACCTAACCTAACCTTTCTCTTACATTTTCACCTGCACTGTTATTATTTTGCAAACAAAAAAAGGAAGATAGACATATTGTAACGGGATTTTTAACAGTTGCATTTTTCGGTCAAATTTTGTTGTGCTTAGAGTTGCCACCGTGCAAGCATTAAATTAAAGTGAAATAAAACGAGATTCGGGTATATATTGTAAACATACCCCAAATATAAGCAATTTGAGTAGCGCGCTGCTATTATTTTGCACGGAACTATATATCAAAACCCAATGGCGACTTCCTGAGCTCCCTGCTCTATTTTGTTTGTGTCAAATTTTTAGGTTATGTAAGTGAAAACTGTCCTCGAATCTTGGGGCATTGTAGTTCCACTGCACAAGATGTCAAAAATTTCTACCGATCCACTATAGCACTTCACAATCCAAGTTTACAGGGGTCTATGCAATTTTATAGGCCGTGAGGGTCTATTTTTGCACCCAATAACCTTTTGATTGGTTGTGCTCCAAACAACTTGAAAACGGGGTACTCACTTTAAAGGATGGGTGTCTTCTTGTCTGTTTTTGTTGTATTTGGTGTGCTGGGTCTTCTTTCTGTCCGTCCTCTTGATGCTTCCTTGTTGTTGTACTGGTGTTGATTGTTGTAATTGAAATTTATTTGTTACGCGCACGAACCGTTTTGTTTTTGTTGTTGTATTTGTAAAAAATTATTGTTCTTGAATTTGTTAAAAACAAAAAATTTTCTGTGCTTTTTATTTTGTACCCACTGTAATGTTCACTTTTAGTTCTTCGCTATGTACTTTGTTTTCTTCTTTTGTTGTATCGTTCACTATGTACACTGTTAACTGTTTCACTTTGTATGTAATTCTTTTTATGTGTTCACGTTTTTGTATTTTGCCTTTTTTGTAAACGATCTTGTACCTTTGATTTTGTACTCACGCTGCTTTTGTATTTTTGTTTTGTTTTTTAATTATTAAAAAAAAACACCACTTTAATCTGGCTCGACTGGACCAAAAATGTATATACAAACGTTCTTTTTTTTCACCAAATGACAGATCAATTTAGTTTCTTTTTAAAAATCAATTTTAGGTTTACACTTTATTTAAAATTTTTTCTTTCGGTTAATTCAATGTAGTGTAGGATAGTGTAAATAGGTAATTTGTAGGTTTATGTACACTAGGTTAAGTTTTATATACAATAGATTAGGCTTTTCTTTTAGGTTATATATAGTGCAATATTAGATGTAGGGTTTTAGCTTTATGTACATAGGATTTTATTTAGGCAATTTTTCATTTTAGTTTTAGATAGCAAAATTCACAATTTCGTGTAGGCGAATATTATAAACAAATTTCACCGTATTTTAGGCAAATTTTATGTAGGCAAATTCACACTAGGTTAAGTAGGATAATTCACAGTGTTTTAAGTAGTAAATTTTGTAGGTTTTAATTAGGTATTTTTTCCAATTTTTAATTAGCACAATTTTTAGTTTTTAATTAGCAAAAATTTAGGTTTTAATTTAGATAAAATCGTAGATTTTAATTAGCAAATTTTTAGGTAGTATAATTCACAATTTTTAATTTAGGTTAAGTAAAACAATTTACAATTTTTGTGTTTTATATTCTGTGTAAAAAACTCAATGTGTTGTAACTTTGTGTTTAACTTGTTACTGTTTCAATGTTATGTGTTATTTATTCTCAACTTTTATATATGCTTGTCACTGGCCACGGGGTACTTAATGTTGTTTGTATATACTAAAATAAGGCTTCGCCGCAAACAGACTGAATTTGCACAAAGATTTATCACCATTATCTTACTTTTTAATAAGATTGATTTTTGCTGTTTTCCAAGTACTTGGTAATGTTGATGTACTGATTACAGTGTACATTAAAAAACTTGTGCATTAAAAAAAACTTAGTTATAAAAAAAGTACTCGCTATAGGGAAGTTCGTTACAGAGAAAGACTATTTATAACAAATGGTCGGCTGGATAACTTCTTATATTGTCGCATATGTGTATGTATGTGTGTTCGATAACGCGGAGCTTACCCTGTCGGATTTTTATCAACCAGTTGATAAAATGGTTGACAATTAATCGATTATTTTTAAACTGACTATAAACTGGTTGACAAGGAGATCAACCACTTTGAACAGAAAAAATTTCGAAAATTGACCATTTCTCCACTACTTTCTACTAACTTTAAATTGGTTGAAAAGTCCTCTAGAGATCGACACTTTGAAGACAAAAACATGTATCTTCTACAAAGTATTTGTGCATGCCGAATAAATAAAGCGAAAACGTTGAAATAATTCACATTTTCTTAATAACTTTCATATAAATGCAGCATCCAATAATAAAAGCCAGTTTTGATGGACTGAAAATATTCGTACATCACGGTGTGCCTTAACCAAATTTTAATGGAAGGTGCTTACACCTGGGAAGTTTTTGCAGATTCTGAAACTACAATGCTCATAGATGAGAAATATCAAGAAACAAAAAAATCACCGGAGGGATTTTCAAAAAAATCGCGATTTAAGTTCACATTTTTAGGGGTTCGTTAGGTTTTTACGATTTTGCTTGGAAACCGCGAGGCCTATGTAAATGGGAAATTAAAATGTTGTAGCTGTGGAAATTTTCCACAAGATTGACCTTTATGATATTTTCGTAGGTTTTACCGTTTTTGAGATATAGAAGTTCAAATTGAGGCAATGCACTGACTGTATCGCCTCCTTATAAATCAATATCATGCTCCTCAGTGCGCCTTAACTAACTTTTGGTGAAAACCGCTTACACATGGGAAGATTTCGCGGATTCTGAATTTTACATAGGACTCGTGGTTTCCAAGCAAAATCATGAAAACCTAAAGAACCCCTAAAAATGTGAACTTAAATCGCTATTTATTTGAAAATCCCTACGGCGATTTTTTTGTTTCTTCTTTTAGTTTCAGAATCTGCAAAAACTTTCCAGGTGTAAGCACCTTCCATTTAAAATTAGTTAAGGCGCACCGTGACATGTTATTCATATTGTTCTGGTAAAAAAAAGGAACACGAAAGAAAAAAATACAAATTTACCCCCTTATTCTCTCTAAAAAACATAATATAGAGAAAGAGAATACACAAAAACAAAGATTGTTTTTTTTTACATTATCATTTAAACTGACTACAAATAGGATAAACGAAGTTAGTTTATAATCAGTTGAAAAGTAATCTAGCGATGGACAATACCGACTACGTAGGCGCTCATCGCCTTGTAAAAGTAGTCAGTTGGCATAAAAGAGAAAATAATCGATAAAAAGTCACATACACTTCACCCCGGTTAACTACCTTTCATAAAATTCCAAACAATTGGGGTAGTTATGCGGGAAAGGCAGTTACGAAAATCTCGCATATCTACCTCATGTGGGTAGTTACAAAAATCTCATCTCAACCTTACAAAAAAATGACAACAATTAGAAAACAATAAGTCAAAAAATAAAACCAAGTCTACGAGTATAATGTAAGTTATATTATTTAATCAATAAGAAATTTATTCATCTGTGATCATAACACCATAACATAATACTGGACATCTTCATCACAATTCACGTAGTCATCGAAATCGATTGTCTCAGAAATATAACATTGCGGGGGTAATAAACCGAGAAAAGTGTTAATAAATGTTCTTTTTGGGAAAATATTTGACAGGTAAATATCCGAATTGGGTACTTACAGAAAAGTATTTAACCGGGACAGTTTCAACTCATTTATATGAAAAACTTTTGGGGATTTAGATTATGAGGCAATTAAACGGGAAAGGCAGTTAAGCAGAGAGGTAAATAACCGGGGTGAAGTGTATGTTTACAAAAAAGCTAGTTTAATACAACATTTGATAATAATACTTCTTTTGATCAGTAGTGGTATTCTGTACCTCATTTTTTGAGTTACCGACAAATATCGGTAGAATTAAAATGCTTACAATTTCGGTAATTAACGAAATTTTTCGGTAAGTTAACAACCAAAATAAAGCTGCTGCTATATCTTACCGATAGCAAAAGTGTTGTTAACTTTTATTGATACTTTTCATTCATAAGAGACATGTCTAAATACGTCCGTCCGCATTCCCAAAGCGTGTGTGGTGAAAAAAGTAGAACATATGTATTCTTAAGAATACTACCGAAATACGACAAGCGTATTTTATTTCAAATTAAACAAATTCAACTATGACAGAACGTATAATATGTTTTGTATTTTGAAAACAAAAGCCCAACAAAACCTGAAATACAATTAATTGCAAAGGAAAATGATTTATTTTACGAATGAAAATATTTAAATAAGATTTGGTCGCGGATTTTGTGTTTTAAATGTGATTTTGAACTCAACGTATTTGGGTAATACGGATGCTCAGAGAGCGTTGTTGTGGTAGAAAGGTGAAATATTTGTGTACGTCCCGTCGTTAATTAAGGGGTGTTTACACTATCTATGAATGTCATATGAGATGTCTAATTTGCTACCTGTGAATGTTGTACACATAGTGTGACCACTATGAAAATGTTCATCTATCAAAATGATGTGGCAACTCATATGTGCATTTTTCATTTAGGGAGCGGTCTATTCGGCCATGTATTTTTGTATGCAGTTGAGAAATTAATTGTTAGAAGAAAACAATTTTACCAAAAAATGAAGGAAATAGGTAAAGAAAACGAAAATGTGAGCGCGATTAAAGTTTTTAATAATATTAATTGTGTTAATTGCGTGATTTATATTTTGTGGTCATATGAAATTGTATGCTAGTGTGAACGCAAAAACTTAAAGTGGTATGGACTTTGACAAACATAAAGGATGTCGAATGGATAAAAGAAGTGACAGCTCATATGACATTGATAGATAGTGTAAACCCCTTTAGGTATAGCAGTAATTTTGCGTTTTAATTTTACCAATTTTTATCGGTAAGTCCATAGTCCCAATTTACATTAGGCGAGTTTACTTGCGGCAATTGTCAGTTTGTGGGTGAGAGAGGGTGTTGAGAGGCAAAGGGTTGCCATATACCTCACCTCTCTCTCCGTCAAACTGACAATTGCCGCAAGTAAACTCGCCTAATGTAAATTGGGACATATTTATATTAGGCATTTTCCTTGCGGCAATTGTCAGTTTGAAGGAGAGAGAGGTGAGGCATATAGTAACCCTTTGCCTCTCAACACCCTCTCTCACCTACTAACTGACAATTGCCGCAAGAAAAATCGCCTAATGTAAATATGGAATAACTGAAAAAATGAGTTACAGAATTCCACTACAGGTTTGACTTAAATGTCATTAATTTATATTCATAATTCACAATATATATCTAAATTGAAATCATTTATGCTAACAAAACAAACAATTTTCAGACTCCAAACCGAAAATCCGCCGGGTGGAAAGAACTCCTTCTGTCCTCCCACCTAAATGTTCCAAGGACGACATACTACGTTCACAAACATATCAGCAGTTCATGCGAAATATGGAACAAATAATTGAATTACTTGATGATACTGAATCTCCTAATTATGAATCAGGTAAATAGTTTATGAATTTTTGATTTATATGTAATAATTTTCGTTATTGTTTCAGATGAAGTTGATGAAAATGTCGAATGCATTTCGTCAAAGATGTTAAACGCAATGAGTAATGATGTTGCAAAACTTAAAGCAAAAAATGTTCTTGATTTGATACCAAAAAACAAATTGACTCTGTTAATAAATTATGCTATGCGTAATGTCTATTTAGCAAGAAACTATTCATGTGGTCCAGTAAGTGATATCATTAAAAAATAGCAAAAAAATATATATATTTCCAGGATTTTTTTTTAGGATGATGATGACGACATTGTAGATGAGGAAGCGATGGAAAAAATTTTAAATGCAATTGAAGCTAGTCTCCTTGTTTGTAACATATATTCTACTGTGAGCGATTTAAAATTTTTGCAAGAGGATAATATAGCTCTGATTATTAAATTTATACAATTCCAATTAAGAGAAACAATATTCCCAACGTATGACTCAGTATACACGGTTAAAAGTGTAAAAAAGAGTGACAGCAGAAAAAAGTCGAAATATCACCACAACCATAACCGTAACTTGCAACTTTTGTACTCTAAAGTTGTTGAGTTGATGAAGGTATTTGTCATGCTTTTCGACAAGTGCATTTTTGTTGATACCATCGTCTTGCCACTGTCGGCTTTATCCATTGAACCATTCTTTGTCGATAATATCGAAACATTACAATTTGTTTGCTTGGAATTAGTAACAACGGTGAGTATTAAATTTTAATATAAAAATTTTAATAATTTTGCAATGAAAAACGTATGATTTTAACAAAGGCCAAAACTTTTTGCTAGCTTTCTTCGCTTTTCAAAGTCAAATTATAAAGGAGATCGACGGTGGAATTGCAAAGATGCTCTGGGATTCCTTTATAATTTGGCATTTGGAAAGCGAACAAAGTTTGGGCCTTTACCCTTAGCTTCACCGAGCAACAAAAACTCAACGTAGCTGTAAGTTGAAAATGATCAATTTAGCTCATATTTTACATGCTAGCTATATCTATATGATGTATCGATGCCCTTTTTTTCTCAACCTATTAAAAATACAATTTCTCAGCAGAAATAAAAACGATTTATCCTTTGATCATCGGTGTTTGGATAAAAGTTTAAATGTAATTATTAAGGATTAACCCGAACATTCCCCGTAAACGTTACAATTTGTACCTCGGTAGATCGGATTGCAAAATGTTTGTTCAACACTCGACATTATTATGAAAACACAATGCCTGCACTTTGTTCTTTTTGTGGCGACTATTTGACTATTTTGCACATATTGGTGGAATGCCGAGCCTCCGCTATTAATAGAGATATTGTAAATATCCTGGATTGTTCATCAAAAGTTTTTCTATCTAAAATACGCTCAGCCCTTCTCATCCATAATATCCGTGATGTTTAAGCTCAGAATCCATTTGAAATTAGTAAATACATGTATATATATCAGCAATATTTTTGAAAATTTAACGTAGCTGAAGCCAAGGTTTACCCTTTTAGAACACGCGACTTGTGATTGTAAATTATACAAATTAAATATTTTTGGATAAAATGAAATGTTTTTGGACGTGGCAAAAAATATTGGCCTTAAAAGATAATTTGCGTGGAAGCTGTGGCTATATTTATGTTAAAAAATGGGTAAAAATGGGTTGAAGCCAACATGTCTTTTTTTGTTATAAAAAAATTATTTTTTGACCAAAATATGTGCTTATTTTGGCTGTAACATCGAAATTATAACACCAATCTGTATGATTGTAGTCTCATTTGATTCGCCGTGAAGTTTGATCCACAACAAATGTTTATGTAATTTTATGACCACTAAATGGGCCTTAATTTTGAAAAAAATTGACTTATATTCAATAATTTATCAATTTTATGTAAAGGGTGTTTTTTTAAGCCCGATAGAACTTGAAATTGTAAAAAATAACACAAAAAATTAAATTGTAATCAAAAATTTTTTTTTTATTCGAAAGATCAATACGTGGCATTAACATTTGAAAATGATTTCGGGCATATGGGCACCGCAGCTGTTCTTGACGAAGTGCATTCTGGACGTCCAATTTTTGGCCACTTTTTCGAGCACTGCTGGCCGTATGTCACGAATAACACGAACAATGCTGGCCTCCAAGGCATCAATTGTTGCTGGTTTATCAGCATAAACCAGTGACTTCACGTAGCCCCGCAGGAAATAAACGAGAGGTGTCAAATCGCACGACCTTGGAGGCCAATTGACAGGTCCACTTCTCGAAATCAACTTATCGCCAAATTTTGATTTCAATAAGTCGATGGTTGCGTTCGCCGTATGGCACGTAGCGCCATCCTGTTGAAACCACATCTCCTCCGGATCAATGTCATCCATATTTTCAAACAAAAAAACATTGATCATGGTGCGGTAACGATCTCCATTGACCGTAACGCGAGCTCCGGCCTCATTTTTGAAGAAATAAGGTCCGATGATGCCACCAGCGTGAAAACCGCACCATGCGGTGCATTTTTCTGGATGTAATGGAGTCTGTAGGGTCTCTTGTGGATTGGTCTCACTCCATATGCGGCAATTTTGCTTATTAACAAACCCGTTAAGCCAAAAATGCGCCTCATCGCTGAACACAATTTTGCGATAAAACAACGGGTCATTTGCCAACTGCTCTAGAGCCCAATCGGCGAAAGAACGACGCATATAATGGTCTCGTGGCTTCAATTCCTGCACCAGCTGGATCTTATACGGGTGTAGGCCGAGATCTTTGCGCAAAATTTTCCACGTAGTGTACGGACATAGCCCCAATTCCTGCGACCGACGACGAATCGATAAATTTGGATTTTCTTCCACACTTTCGTTTACAGCGGCGATATTGTCTTCAGTACGCACATTCCTTTGACGTGCTGGTGTTATTGCATCCTCTAGAGAGTATGTGGTACGAAATCTATACACAGTTCGACGAATGGCTTGTTCAGATGGACGATTATGTACGCCATACAAATGACGAAGTCGTCTATAAGTTGGGCGAATCGACGACTGATTTTCAAAGTAAATTTGGATAATTTCGTAGCGTTGTTCAAGCGTGAGTCTATTCATGATGATTTGTCAGAGTATACTGAAACAAATAAAAAAAAGTTTCATCAAAATTTAATTTTTTGTGTTACTTTTTACAATTTAAAGTTCTATCTAGCTTAAAAACCCACCCTTTACATTCCGCGAATTCTGTGTAACATTTTGCAGGTATTATGCAATCTACTCGCTTAAGTCACTTCGAGAGAACTTTTTTGTAACAATTGTGCCCATTAAAATAATTATCGTTTTTATAATATTTTCTTTCTTAAAAAGCGAAATAAAAGCGCCATATCTTTTGTCCGCAACAACTAAAAATTGGCTCGCGACCAGATTCGTATTGGGAATTTTTTTCTTAACCTACATATCAAAAATCGTTGATGTAGCGCGAAAAAAAATTTATCTTTTTTTTCTGAAATGGAATATGAAATAATTGACAATATTCGTGATATGTACTTTGAAATATTTTTTTTATTATTTTCATTGTAAAATACCTATTGTAATCATGTAAAAATATCCCATTATTTTCTATCGCGCGCACATGGTCTCAGTCACCCGGCGCCTTTAAATCCATATTTGATAAATTAATTTATAAAATATTTGTAAATAAATAAATAAAAAAATTATTATGGAATTGAGTACATTTATATTAGTACTAAGAATATACTATCCTTGTTTAGTTTTGCCATGAAACGCAGTTATTGAGATACGAGTTTGTTGCATAAACAACAGAAGCTACTCAGTTGACCATACGTTTGTTCCACACGTACTTTTTAGTACCTTTCGTGCACATACACAAAACCAACTCATTATTTCATCCAGTCCTCACAATTATATGTTTGTGGTCGTCACCAACAACAAAGCAGCATCTAACACCACATGTTGTGGTTCAGCTGCCAGCCAACAGTCTCCGCAATAAGGTTAGCGAAATTGTGGACTTAATGAGTCGGAAAACATCATTGTCACCGCGATCCATGAAACAAAGCTCACCGCCACCTGTAGCTTACAACGTTGCGATAGTTAGAAGAATCGCATAATACACCAGTCTGTTCAGTACAGACTTATCTCGATTTAACTTGACTCTACATGGAATGTATGGGAGTAGCAGTAATGTGTGGCAATGCCGAGGTAGAGCTGCTTAATGTGTACATACCGCTGATCAGTAGCTGTGCCCTGAGTTATATGCCCGATATTAGTTCTCTATCAGAGGCAATAATCGTCTTGTCCTAGTGGACTTCAATGTCCATCGTGGGCTATGGCATTCCATCCTCAGCAATAACCAAACGGGTACAGCGCTGGCCGAGCCAATTGATAACTCTACTTTTTGCACGGTGAATGAAGACTCTCCTACGAAGATACGAGGAGATTGCCACAGCTTGCCAGATATCACCATTGTGGCACCATGTCTGATGTATGACGTATCCTGGCAAACCCGTAATTTTCCTTGGCTCAGACCTAATTCCTATTATTGTCTCCGTAAATAGACCACCCGACTTCAAAACTTTCGAACGCCGCACAGTCGTCGTTTTTTTCCTGGTCAAAATTCTGTAACTTTTGAACTTATAGAGATATTTTTATAGTTCTTTTTTGATTGACAGATAACACAATCAGTTGCAGAGGAATTAAAGACCAAAGTTAAAATTTTTGAGTTTTTATTCATACTTTGTATCAAAATATAAGTGTTTTTGCAGTCTACCTTCAGCTTTCATTGTGAACGGCCAATTTGTGCTACGCGCGTATCTGCTATACACTCACATTTAGTCTCTTTTATCATCATAAAGAGTACCTAATATCTTTTTGTGATAAATACGTTAACCATGCCTTCCTCCCCCGGAGGATATTATTATTATGGGATTCTCGATCCCGGACAGACAACCTACAGTTTGGGCAATTTGATGGATTACCCACAACTTGCTAAGCCTAGACTAAGAAAATCGTGTCCTAAATATGTTATACTAAAAACAACAGATCCAGATAAACCAATGAAATCGTACAACATATTCTTGATTTCAAAAGCTTACGTTAAAAACAACACTTACAAGGCACGGGAATCTACTGATATTAACTAAAAAAGAGGCTCAGGCTTACAGATTTGTCAAAGCCAAAAAACTAGTTGGAATTTGCCAAATTGAATGCAGTTTGCATCCCAAATTAAATACAAACAAGGATTCGTAAGGTGCGAGTTATTGACAGAACTAACCGAACAATAAATTGTAAATGGATTAAAAATGAAGAGTAGTTGGATGTAAAAAAATCACATCATATCGTGATGGCAAAATTTTCAATTCTTCCTCATAACATAGAAATTGGCATGATAAATTGCAAAGTGCGCGAGTATGTTCCAGACCCTATACAATGTAAAAATTGTCATACTAAAAACAGTCCCATTTTTAAGTATGTTCTGCCCTTGTACACGATCCAACACCCTGCTTAAAAATTGAATGCACTAATTGTAACCATGCACATAGATCCAATAACAAAAAATGTCCAGTTTTTCTAAAAAGAAAGGAAATTCTAAATAAAAAACAATTAAAAAATTAAGTTACAGTGTTTTATTTATAATTGCACTAAAATCTAAACAAGTAAGCCAAAGTTATAGTCGGACGGGGCTGACCATGTGATACCCTACATTAGTAGTTTTCCATAAATCCAAATTTCTTTATGGAACAAATAAACTTATTGTAAGAAAAAACTTCGTGAATTTTGGCACCGTATCACACCATGCTAAAATAATAATATAATAATTGTTTCACAAACATCCCAGAAGGAACAAGGAAGACTTGTCTCATATCAATGAGTGAGTGTACCCCGATTCATATTCGCTCAATGATATGGGACCCACAGTTTATCCGAGTCCGAACGGCGCGTCCTAAGACACCACTTGTAGAGACGTTTTACATGGCTGAAATACTCAGAAAATGTCGCCAATATTACTGAAGGGCCATTTGGGCCCGTTATCTAGCAGACACGTTTTTGAAATTTGCATCAGGGGGAAAGGTCAGTAGTTCTTTTTCCATATGTTGGCTACTTTGCCGGTATATGCCCTCCAGGAAATAATAATAATAAAATATAGACCAACAATATTTTTTTTTATTTTTCATACAAAAGTAATGGTCCATCTCACCCGCTAAATAATATCAGATCATCATCCAAAATAGTGGGCATCTTCTAAACTCACCTTGTACAAAATTTCGTGATTATTGAGATATAATTGCGAAAAAAAAAAAAAAAAAAAAAAAAAACTGGATATATTAGGCTGTAACTCTGTTATCATAGAATGTACACCAACACAATTGACATCAATAGAATGGTCAAGCGTTCCTCTTCCAAGGATAGTTTACTTGCCCGGAATGTGTTTTCCAGGAGTAAAAATATAAGCTGTATATTAAAAATTTTCACAATTTTCACACAAAAGTTGTGGTCCATTTAACCCTCTAAATATTATCTGATCGCCATCTTGATCGCTTCTTCTTTGTCATATACTCTTAACTTATTTTAAATTTCAAGGCAATCGGGCTATTATTGCGCTACAAAATTTGATAAATATGTGTAGGGTATAAAAATAATTATTCTTCATGAAGGAATCTCTCAATCAAAACGCTTGCATTTACATTACAAATGGCGACCATATTAAACGGCAAACGTTTTATTTGAGAGCGTTTTATTTGGGGATGGGGAAGGGTTCTTTGTTTCAATACAAAGAACTAAGAGAACTGAAGAGTCCAAGTGGCGTTGGACGAAACTAGATTTCTCTGTCATCCCCAAAAGTAATCAATTTTAACTACATCCCACTTTAAACTTGTTGTTTTTGAATTTGAAAACAACAAATATGAGATTAAGCTTGACTTAGATACAAATAGTAAGTAAAACACACGTCTCAACAAAACTGCCAAAGTGAATCTATAATTTTTTTAATTATTTTTTTATTTTTAACTTTTTAGTAAATAGATTTTTTTGACCACTGAGAACCCCAAATGCCAAATTACAGTCAATTTGAGCAGAAAATTTAGATAAAAACATAAAAATGCTTGATATCGAGTGGTACCGTTATATGGAGGCCATACCAAACCTTGACCTACGTCCACAATTTTTAGGGGGGAAGTTCCTGGACCATTGGGAACTCCAAAAATCCAAATTACAGCTAAAAATGAATCTTAATCTTAGTAATTATATAAACTAACCGGCTGTTGGAAATATATAATATGTATCTGGTATTCAATGATCACTTAGCATCCACCATTATTCGGATTTTGGTGTGTACGCGATCCCTACGTTCAAAGGGAGGTCGCCCCCTCGGTTCGATAGGGTGGGAATGAGTGGCGTTGGGAACGATCAAAAAAAAAAAAAAAATAATAATAATAAAATAAAAAACAATAAAGAAATGCTCTTTCAAAGAGGCAATCTAATGCTTGAGACTCTTGAGAATGCAGTAGCAGAACAGGGAGAAAATTCTAAAAGATTTTACCTCAAGATTGGAGACACTCTCTCAGAGTAATTCAAGTGCTCCGAGCAGTATATCCATAAACATCACTCACACATCAAACACTACATCAGATAACAATGAAACACCAGCAAGAATAAAAACAAGAAGGTCAGAAATTGATTCGCAAGATATAGATATGTCATATAAATAATTAAGCTTCATGTTAGGCACGACCAACGCTTGTGTGAGGCTTTGCGTGGTTTCTGGTAAAAGAATAATCTTTTGCCAGAGATGGCGCGGGACTTCGCTCGGGCGTTGCTTGTGTCTTCGGCCTTAACTTTATATCTTTATTTATATTCTCATGTCCAATATTAAGACTGTACAGTGGAATATAAAGGGCTTAATTAACAACTTCAATTACTGATAGGTTAGGTTAGGTTCAGGATGCGTGACTGCCATACTGACAGCCACTCCACTCGGAGACCTTGAGGTCCATTGTGATCATCCAGACTATTGTTGTTATTGGTGATTGATGGTGTTTTTGTTGTGATGTACTTAGGTGAATCAGGTTATTGTGTTGAATATATGGTGATTGCGTGCATAATGGAGATGATGCTTTTTGCTGGTTAGGGTGTTTGTAATGGTGATGCCAAAGATGATGATGTGAGAGTTCCAATGCTATGTGTTTGGGATGTGGTTGGTTATGTAGGAGGTTTGGATAGGAAGGAGAGGGAGAAAATGGAAATGTACAGAATAGATGAGAGGAGGGAAAAGAAAATAAAGTAATTAGTAATAATCAAGAGCAGGAGAAGAGTAAATGAAAGTAAGGAAAATATAGATATAAGTAAATATGTAAATATAGGTATACTACATGCTACATACGGATGCAGATTAAGTCCGCACTGTCCTGCCCCAGAGCCACTTAAGGCTCTTGCAGTACGCTACCAAGATTTTTGGGTCGACAGAGGAAAAGTAGGAAAGAGATTCAATCACGTGTACACCAAAAAGTAAATGCCTTTTGACAATTAGTCTAGGACATTTACATAAAAGGTGCTCAATTGTCTCCGTTTCCTCCTCATCCTCACATAGCCTACAGTACTCAATGCTGTTGCCATCCCACTTGCACGTCATAGATCTAATGCCGCAGTGGCCAGTTATGACTCCTGTGGCGATCCTGATCTCCGACTTGCATAGTGAGAGAAGGGACGCAGTCCTACGCCTCGAGATAGCCGGCCAGATAGACTTTGATACCTTACAACCAGGTACGTCCTGCCATATCCTTTCGGTTTTCTCTGCGTAGAACTGGCTAAGCTTGCCGAGAAAATAGCAAAGCGGGGGTTTGACGTAGTCCTCTACCATAAGGTTAGAGGACTGGGAGCCACGTCTTGCTAATTCGTCAACAATCTCGTTTCCCTCAACATTGCAGTGCCCTGGTACCCAGCATAGCCTAACACGTGAATTACAAGTTTTTAACAAGGACCTACAGTTTTGAACAATCCTAGATTTAATAGTATAAGACCTTAGCGCCTTAAGGGCGGTCTGACTATCTACATAGATTGTGACTGCCCTACCTGTTTCGTCCGTCAGTCCTACTATTAATTCTAAGGCCTTCATTACTGCGAAGACCTCCGCTTGAAATACACTGCAATTCGTATTAAGCTTGTAAGAGCGTTTAATGTTTAGCTCATTGCAGTACACCCCCGCACCAGTACCTTCGACCATCTTAGAGCCATCAGTAAAGATGGAGAGGCTATCGGGTAGTGGCCTGCCATGCTCCCATTCACTTCTGTCAGGGATATAGACCTCCGCTACATCAAAGTCCAGCGAAGGCGAGATGTAGTCTGTTACAGACCCACCGCCACATAGTCCGATCTGACTGCTAAGATGTAAAATGCTAGCATGTCCAGACCTTGAAGTACGCCATAGATTAAGCTCCTTGAGCCTCAAGGCACTACGGGATGCTAGATACTGAACAGAAGCATCCAGAGGGTGGATGTTCAGTATTGCACTCAGTGCTGCTTGAGGGGTGCTCTTCATTGCCCCTGTAATAAGAACTGAGGCTGATCTTTGCACACTAGCTAGTCTAGACAAATTTGACTTACTATTCAGGGCCTGCCACCAAACAAGACACCCATAGGTCAAAATGGGGCATACCACTGTCGAGAACAACCAATGTACGACATTTGGTCTCAGACCCCAACTCTTACCTATCGAGTTCTTACAAGAATAGAGTGCACTCCTCTGTGTTCCTTTTCCATCTAAGTTGATGGTCAAGAATCACACCCAGGTATTTCGCCTCCGTAGAGAGATTCAACTGCACTCCATCTAGTGTTGGTGGTACGAACTCGCTGATCTTTCTTTTCCTAGTAAAGAGCACCAGCTCTGTCTTAGCCGGATTCACACCCAGTCCATTGTTGTGAGCCCAGCGTGAGAGTTTAGCAAGTGCCCTTTGCATTAAATCAGATAATGTGGTTAAGAATTTCCCACTAATCAGGATTACCACATCATCCGCATAAGCAACTACCTTTGTTCCTAAATTGTCGAATTCCAAGAGTATCCCATTTATCACCAGTAGCCAGAGCAAGGGGGATAAGACTCCCCCTTGAGGTGTGCCCCTGGTGACAGATCTCCTAATAGAGCTCTCCCCAATATTAGAATTGATCAGTCTGCTTCTAAGCATGTCAATCCAATCTATCAAGATAGAGGGGACACCCAGTGATTCTAGAGCGAGATGAATGGATTCGAGCTTCACGTTATTAAAGGCACCCTCTATGTCCAGAAAGGCAACCAAAGTGAAGTTCGAATCCCCCATTTTCTTCTCTATACAACCTACGACACAGTGTAGCGCTGTTTCTGTTGATTTACCTTTAATATAAGCATGTTGAGAATTGCTTATGAGGTCACTGCTTAAGAAAGTTCTAATTTCTAAGTCTAACAACCTTTCCAAAGTCTTTAAGAGAAAAGAGGAAAGACTAATCGGCCTATAGTCTTTAGGCAGCGAGTGACTTGGTTTCCCAGCTTTGGGAATATAGGTCACTGTCACCTCTTTCCATAGTGCCGGGAATGTGCGATAGTAGTAAACATGCCTTAAAAATCTTCTGAAGGATGGTTATCAGCACAGCCGGTGCATTCTGAAGCATCGCTGGAATGACACCATCAGGTCCCAGGAGACTTATATGGCTGAAAAGTACTTACCGCCCATGAGATTTTGGGATAGCTTATTAATCTGTTGACAAGAGCCACCTCCTCGGGCGTGCGGTTCCTGCTTTCATACACACCCAGTGCACTCGAGCTGGCATCCTCACTCCCAGGGAAGTGTGTTCCTGTCAGCAGATCTAGAGTCTCCAGAGCGGAGTTAGTCCAGGTACCGTCATCCCGTTTGATGCTCCCGAAGGGTTTTGGATCCTTCGAGATCACCTTACGGAATCTCGCCGCTGCATTAACCCCTTCTATCGACTCACTAAAGCTTTTCCACGAGTCCCTTTTAGCTTTCCTGATTTCACTCTTATACCGATTGAAACTCTCTTTATAGAGATTCCAGTCGGTATCAGACTTTGTTCTGTTAGCTTTATTATATGCTTTCCCTTACAACTTTTCCTAAGCTTAGCCAGCTCCTTATTCCACCAAACTGGTTGTGTTCTCCTACCAGGATAAGTTAATGGGCAGGACTTCTCATAGCAACACAGGAGGACACGCGTGAGATCTTCAACTTGGACATCTATTTCCTCCGTTGTACGTGGTTCGGAGAACTCGCACAACCTCGAGGAAACAAGGGAGTTGTAGATTTCCCAGCTTGTTCTCCTTGGATTCCTATGAGGTAGTTGCCTTTTACCTCCAAAATGCACTCGAAAGTGTATCGCCCTGTGATCTGAAAAAGAACACTCATTCGATACTCTCCAGTCCATTATGGAAGTATCCTCCATATTTGTAAGAGTGATGTCTAAGACCTCCTCTCTTACCCTATTATGAAAGGTGGCGGTGTCACCCCTGTTGCATACTCTCAGATTATTAACTAAAATAAAATCGAATATGGACTCACCCCTCGTATTGGTGTCTCTGCTTCCCCAGTGAAAGTGGTGAGCATTTGCATCACAGCCCATCACCAATCTGCAGCTGCCCGCCGTCTCCTCCACAAGTTTGCGCACCAATTCGCTAGGTGGGTCGGGTGCCTCATACGGCATATAGACTGAGGCCAAGACTAAAGCCCTACCGGTAACCTCATCCAGTCTCACCACAGTCGTATCACCATCACTGTAAATTGTAGAGTTGAATAAGATTTAAACTTTTTCTAGCTACAATACAAGTTTTTACTTTATCTCCATTATTCGCATGGAATAGTGAAAAGTGCTTATTGTTTAGCCCAGAAACCCTTTTTTATACAAATAGGGTTCCTGGACCAAGCAATATCCACAGCAGAGTCTGTGAGGAAGAGAAGGAGTTCAGCAGCTGCGGCCTTACAGTGGTGCAGATTAATCTGCAACACCTTGAGACCGTGCTGCTGAACAACCTTACTGTGACCCCAAGAACCTGAACCGAAGTCCACCGGACCCGAAGTACAGCACTCCCCCACAGTCTCTGATGTATTCAGCACTCTCACTGTCTATGGTGAAACGCATCACCATGCCGTCTCTCTCTCTCTCTCTCTCTCTGAAGCGCTTCAAAAGCCTCCAGCCGTCTACCGACAGACCCTGTTTTGCTTCCGCAGCATCTTAACAACTCCCCCTGCGTCAGAGTCAGGAGGCGGCACCCACGTAGTGGCCACAATCCTCCTGGGAATCTCCTCCACAGGGACAGCAGCTAGTTTACAGCCTTCCCAGAGGTTACCAGAATCCCCTACTAGCTGGACAAGGAAGTCTCTCGACTCCTCGTCCTGGCAGTAGAGAATTCTGATTCCCTTTGGATGACTGCTCTGCCAAGCCGGTCTTGCTGGCGTCAACCTCATCAGAGGTGATGGCCTCTCTCAACAGGCGTTCCACTGCAATCCAGTGCGAATCGCTGATCTCCCATCCAGTTCAGCCTTGTCAATTATCGCCACCCGGAGATTCTCCGGGGCGATCACGCCTTCCCGGGTTAACTGGCAACGGGGTCTTGTCCTTGGAAGTCCGTGGGTATGACATGCCTGGGTCGGCTTTACTAGCCTTCCCAGGTTGAGCCCCTTCAGACTTCCCCTGACCGGTCGTCCCTTGTGAGAGCGGTCCCATGTGGTTGCTCGGTCGACGATCCACCACCTCTTAGCTACAGGATGCGGATCCTCAGAAGATCTGACCCTCTTGACGCATTCCTGCGCAGATGTCTTCGAGTATCCGCTCTGTTTTGAGGTCGATGGTCCATCATCCGCTACAACCCCATGGCCACTCCCACTGCCAGCACCTCTCCTCACATCTGAAGAATGAGCTCCAGTAGGTATCGATGGCTTTACAGTTGTCTGTTGTCCAGTCAACTGTAAGGTCGTCGCTCCTACTGGATCTACACCCTTCTTTACCCCGGCAGATACAGTGGCAGACACTGGCAAGACGGTCGGCATAGGCGATACCTTTGGCAACTGTCTTGCTGGTGGCTGTAACTGTCCCTGCACCAACTTAGGAACGGAAGGGATCACACCAGTGTTTCCCTTACGCTCCCTCGTCTTCGGGGCCAGTGGAGTCGACCTGTCCAATCCTGCAGCGGTCGTCACAGACGCTCGCAGGGGATTGGAGCAGATTGGCAGCACTGGTTTTGGGTTTTTTCCCATGGAGGTTGCCTTTTTCTCAATTACTGATAAAAGACCATAATTCAGACCTCATATCTCTTCAGGATGCATGTTAATTTCAGTAATATACATAATTCAGTTTTATTTTATTCATAGTAGTCCATGAATTTTTATATTTCATTCTTATGAAAAGGAAAATTTTCACATCGTTCATTCTGTTTGTTAAAATTAAAAAAAAACAAATGTTAGTTTCCAAATTTGAAATTTATTTTCCGAAAAATATCTGTATTTCTTAATTCTAATTATTCTAGTGAATAAACATCGCCGTTTTATCAATAAACAATTGTTTCAATTTTAACAATGCACATATACCACATAATTCCAATTCAATATCCCAAACACTTACGTCACATAGTGTTGCCGCTTCCATACAAAAGTGGACAAAAATAGAAGGAGTTGACCTAGGTTGATGAATTTTTGCACAATTACTTGTAAGGGCATAGGAATGAAAAATTTAAACTTTGGTCCATATCGGTTCAGATTTGGATATAGCCCCCATATATATCTTTCTCCGATTTTGCTATAACTCGGTCAATTTTCATCGAATAGCCGGATTCACACCCAGTCCATTGTTGTGAGCCCAGCGTGAGAGTTTAGCAAGTGCCCTTTGCATTAAATCAGATAATGTGGTTAAGAATTTCCCACTAATCAGGATTACCACATCATCCGCATAAGCAACTACCTTTGTTCCTAAATTGTCGAATTCCAAGAGTATCCCATTTATCACCAGTAGCCAGAGCAAGGGGGATAAGACTCCCCCTTGAGGTGTGCCCCTGGTGACAGATCTCCTAATAGAGCTCTCCCCAATATTAGAATTGATCAGTCTGCTTCTAAGCATGTCAATCCAATCTATCAAGATAGAGGGGACACCCAGTGATTCTAGAGCGAGATGAATGGATTCGAGCTTCACGTTATTAAAGGCACCCTCTATGTCCAGAAAGGCAACCAAAGTGAAGTTCGAATCCCCCATATTCTTCTCTATACAACCTACGACACAGTGTAGCGCTGTTTCTGTTGATTTACCTTTAATATAAGCATGTTGAGAATTGCTTATGAGGTCACTGCTGAAGAAAGTTCTAATTTCTAAGTCTAACAACCTTTCCAAAGTCTTTAAGAGAAAAGAGGAAAGACTAATCGGCCTATAGTCTTTAGGCAGCGAGTGACTTGGTTTCCCAGCTTTGGGAATATAGGTCACTGTCACCTCTTTCCATAGTGCCGGAATGTGCGATAGTAGTAAACATGCCTTAAAAATCTTCTGAAGGATGGTTATCAGCACAGCCGGTGCATTCTGAAGCATCGCTGGAATGACACCATCAGGTCCAGGAGACTTATATGGCTGAAAAGTACTTACCGCCCATGAGATTTTGGGATAGCTTATTAATCTGTTGACAAGAGCCACCTCCTCGGGCGTGCGGTTCCTGCTTTCATACACACCCAGTGCACTCGAGCTGGCATCCTCACTCCCAGGGAAGTGTGTTCCTGTCAGCAGATCTAGAGTCTCCAGAGCGGAGTTAGTCCAGGTACCGTCATCCCGTTTGATGCTCCCGAAGGGTTTTGGATCCTTCGAGATCACCTTACGGAATCTCGCCGCTGCATTAACCCCTTCTATCGACTCACTAAAGCTTTTCCACGAGTCCCTTTTAGCTTTCCTGATTTCACTCTTATACCGATTGAAACTCTCTTTATAGAGATTCCAGTCGGTATCAGACTTTGTTCTGTTAGCTTTATTATATGCTTTCCTACAACTTTTCCTAAGCTTAGCCAGCTCCTTATTCCACCAAACTGGTTGTGTTCTCCTACCAGGATAAGTTAATGGGCAGGACTTCTCATAGCAACACAGGAGGACACGCGTGAGATCTTCAACTTGGACATCTATTTCCTCCGTTGTACGTGGTTCGGAGAACTCGCACAACCTCGAGGAAACAAGGGAGTTGTAGATTTCCCAGCTTGTTCTCCTTGGATTCCTATGAGGTAGTTGCCTTTTACCTCCAAAATGCACTCGAAAGTGTATCGCCCTGTGATCTGAAAAAGAACACTCATTCGATACTCTCCAGTCCATTATGGAAGTATCCTCCATATTTGTAAGAGTGATGTCTAAGACCTCCTCTCTTACCCTATTATGAAAGGTGGCGGTGTCACCCCTGTTGCATACTCTCAGATTATTAACTAAAATAAAATCGAATATGGACTCACCCCTCGTATTGGTGTCTCTGCTTCCCCAGTGAAAGTGGTGAGCATTTGCATCACAGCCCATCACCAATCTGCAGCTGCCCGCCGTCTCCTCCACAAGTTTGCGCACCAATTCGCTAGGTGGGTCGGGTGCCTCATACGGCATATAGACTGAGGCCAAGACTAAAGCCCTACCGGTAACCTCATCCAGTCTCACCACAGTCGTATCACCATCACTGTAATTGTAGAGTTGAATAAGATTTAAACTTTTTCTAGCTACAATACAAGTTTTTACTTTATCTCCATTATTCGCATGGAATAGTGAAAAGTGCTTATTGTTTAGCCCAGAAACCCTATTTTTATACAAATAGGGTTCCTGGACCAAAGCAATATCCACAGCAGAGTCTGTGAGGGAGAGAAGGAGTTCAGCAGCTGCGGCCTTACAGTGGTGCAGATTAATCTGCAACACCTTGAGACCGTGCTGCTGAACAACCTTACTGTGACCCCAAGAACCTGAACCGAAGTCCACCGGACCCGAAGTACAGCACTCCCCCACAGTCTCTGATGTATTCAGCACTCTCACTGTCTATGGTGAAACGCATCACCATGCCGTCTCTCTCTCTCTCTCTCTGAAGCGCTTCAAAAGCCTCCAGCCGTCTACCGACAGACCCCTGTTTTGCTTCCGCAGCATCTTAACAACTCCCCCTGCGTCAGAGTCAGGAGGCGGCACCCACGTAGTGGCCACAATCCTCCTGGGAATCTCCTCCACAGGGACAGCAGCTAGTTTACAGCCTTCCCAGAGGTTACCAGAATCCCCTACTAGCTGGACAAGGAAGTCTCTCGACTCCTCGTCCTGGCAGTAGAGAATTCTGATTCCCCTTTGGATGACTGCTCTGCCAAGCCGGTCTTGCTGGCGTCAACCTCATCAGAGGTGATGGCCTCTCTCAACAGGCGTTCCACTGCAATCCAGTGCGAATCGCTGATCCTCCCATCCAGATCAGCCTTGTCAATTATCGCCACCCGGAGATTCTCCGGGGCGATCACGCCTTCCCGGTTAACTGGCAACGGGGTCTTGTCCTTGGAAGTCCGTGGGTATGACATGCCTGGGTCGGCTTTACTAGCCTTCCCAGGTTGAGCCCCTTCAGACTTCCCCTGACCGGTCGTCCCTTGTGAGAGCGGTCCCATGTGGTTGCTCGGTCGACGATCCACCACCCTCTTAGCTACAGGATGCGGATCCTCAGAAGATCTGACCCTCTTGACGCATTCCTGCGCAGATGTCTTCGAGTATCCGCTCTGTTTTGAGGTCGATGGTCCATCATCCGCTACAACCCCATGGCCACTCCCACTGCCAGCACCTCTCCTCACATCTGAAGAATGAGCTCCAGTAGGTATCGATGGCTTTACAGTTGTCTGTTGTCCAGTCAACTGTAAGGTCGTCGCTCCTACTGGATCTACACCCTTCTTTACCCCGGCAGATACAGTGGCAGACACTGGCAAGACGGTCGGCATAGGCGATACCTTTGGCAAATGTCTTGCTGGTGGCTGTAACTGTCCCTGCACCAACTTAGGAACGGAAGGGATCACACCAGTGTTTCCCTTACGCTCCCTCGTCTTCGGGGCCAGTGGAGTCGACCTGTCCAATCCTGCAGCGGTCGTCACAGACGCTCGCAGGGGATTGGAGCAGATTGGCAGCACTGGTTTTGGGTTTTTTCCCATGGAGGTTGCCTTTTTCTCAATTACTGATAAAAGACCATAATTCAGACCTCATATCTCTTCAGGATGCATGTTAATTTCAGTAATATACATAATTCAGTTTTATTTTATTCATAGTAGTCCATGAATTTTTATATTTCATTCTTATGAAAAGGAAAATTTTCACATCGTTCATTCTGTTTGTTAAAATTAAAAAAAAACAAATGTTAGTTTCCAAATTTGAAATTTATTTTCCGAAAAATATCTGTATTTCTTAATTCTAATTATTCTAGTGAATAAACATCGCCGTTTTATCAATAAACAATTGTTTCAATTTTAACAATGCACATATACCACATAATTCCAATTCAATATCCCAAACACTTACGTCACACAGTGTTGCCGCTTCCATACAAAAGTGGACAAAAATAGAAGGAGTTGACCTAGGTTGATGAATTTTTGCACAATTACTTGTAAGGGCATAGGAATGAAAAATTTAAACTTTGGTCCATATCGGTTCAGATTTGGATATAGCCCCCATATATATCTTTCTCCGATTTTGCTATAACTCGGTCAATTTTCATCGAATAGCCTTCAAATTTAATGTGTAATATTTTATTAGGCCCCTGAGTAGCTCTACCGATTTTCACAAAAATCGGTTCAGATTTGGATATAGCCCCCGTATATATCTTTCCCCGATTTTGCTATAACTCGGTAAATTTTGATCGAATAACTAAATCTGAACCGCTGTACCTATTCAGGGACCTAAGGAAATATCACATATCAAATTTGAAGGCTATTCGATTAAAATTGACGGAGTTATAGCAAAATCGGGGAAAGATATATATGGGGGCTATATCCAAATCTGAACCGATTTCTTTGAAAATCGGTAGAGCTACTCAGGGGCTTAAGAAAATATTACGTATTAAATTTGAAGGCTATTCGATCAAAATTGACCGAGTTATATCAAAATCGGGGAAAGATATACAGTGTTGGTCACAGAATTAGCACACCCCTTTGGGGCAAAATGATTTCAGTCATCTAAGAGTTTTGATAGGGCAAATTGAAATATTTTCGTAAACAAAATCTTTTTCTATAATGTATTTAACAGATTTAATGATATAAGTGAATAGTATTACCAGTGGTTTTTTGAAAATAAAAGTTTTGTGAAGACGCCCAAATTATTGCGGGGACATATATTAGCACACCCTAAGATTTTTTATTTTAATTAAATTAATATACAAAAATTAATTTATATTGAAGTTAATTCATATTCAAAACGTATTGAACATATCATTTTTTGGCAGAAAAAATAATTTATTACCCCGGAATCTCAAAATATATCCAAATAGCGGGCCATTTTTCGTAATGTACACTTAAACGCCAGAAAGTCGCCAAAACTTTAAAAACAAATGTATAATTGGATCTGAAATTATTGAAATTGTTAACCGATTACCGAAATTTAAATATAAAGTGCAAAAACTTTTCAAAAAGTGTTTAAGGTCGATGATTCATTCAAGAAATTTTCGATTTGGAAGGGGTTTATAGAAAGAAGATCAATAAAGTGCACCCTTATGTAAAGAAGGATCAACTTATAACACCATTTGTTATTCAAAATTGCACGTCTGAATAACACCAAAGACCTATCACTACAAAACTGTCAACAAAGCACCAGGTGAGCATGTAGCACATGAGTATGTTTAAAGGTATAACCCCTTTCTAACAATAAAGGATTTTGAGGTTTGCTGAAATTGGTTAAAATCCATGAAAGTAGGCATATACTATTCAAAATAAATGTTTTCTGTATTATTGATTTTAAATTTAATCGTTTTAAGCTCCGGGAAACATATTATCTTGCGGTCTCACAAGACTATCTCCCATTTGCCTTATGTTTAGAAAATTATTGAAATTTGCGTAGGTCCCATAGAGATGAACATAGGTTTATCGTGGCATACATCACGACATATCGGTAAAATTCAGTCCAGATGTATAAGTATTTATAAAATCAATAGCTCAAAGCATCATATTACAGTTTTTTAATGAAAATTTTTGTGTCAAACGGACTTTACAGGTGCACACTGCTGGTGGGTACATCCCACTATTCGCAAATTTACAAAGATGAACAAGAATATGATGTTTTATTTGATGTTTCTATGAACTACTTGCCTCAATGAATTTGTTTACATGTGAAAAAATCGATAAAAAACACTACAAAAACTGAAATTTCCATCAGTCCTTGGGACCCAAGGTCCACCCCATATAATTCCCTTCTGACCAGGGTTTCGGAGTCGAGGTATTTTCGGCTCGACTCCGACTCCAGGCGAGTTTTTTTCACGACTCAGACTCCGGGTCGACTCCGAGAGTGAATTCATATACCACTAAAAATGAATAAAATGTGCACAAAATTGTAATTTTTTCCTCTATTTTGGCCTATATAGGCTAATGTGTTAGTTTTTCCTTACATATTCATTAGAAAGGGCATTCGTTCGAATACATTCGAACATATCAATACTGTTTCTGCCGAATCTTACATTGACAAATAGCAAAGTTAGAAAGTTTTTGTCGGTTTTCCTTTTTTTGAACGAGTATATTCTGGACGGAATTCTTCCGCGTGATGGGGCAAAACAAATCGTAAGGACTACATCCAATAAAAACTATAACCAAATTCACGACCAAGTTTCAAACTGGATGTAAGCCAACATTTTATTGTGCTTAGCCTCAAAAGGAGACCCCCAGTTGTAAAGCACAATAAAGCCATTTTCATGATTTTTTCCCGAGAAAACTACGTAACTTTTTGGCAGATATTTTTCTTCATCTGAAAGAAAAAAATATTACCAAGTTTTGAGGTCGTCGACTTAAAAATTTGACCACATATTCTATGCTACTTATACTTTCTACTTTTTTCTGAAATTTATAAGTAGGGATCACAGCTTAAACTAAAATTCAGCGCTCACATTTTGAACTTTGGTGTGGTGTGGATAATTTTATTGAAATATTTGAGATGTATTGTGTACACCACTCAGCACGTAGGCAGATGGATGTTTTCTGCAACGGAAAAATTAGCAAACGATGAGATTTCGTGCATGAAAATATTCTACAAAAATGTTGCTAGGAACATTTTATGTAGGGTCGGTTCACTAGGACGAGAAATCGATATTGCCATGTTTTCATTGTCCTTTATCACTTTTACCCGATACTTTCTTATGAAAACTCTGTGATTATGTATTTCATTGAATTTCGTATATGCAATTGATTGTGTAGAAAACTCGGATACACATGAACTATATCTGCTCCTGGCGGACAGATCCGGTTATTTGAATGTCTACATCTAAAGCCCTCATTGAGTATATAATGAATCCTAGAAGAAAGATTCACCGTTTGTCAGACTTCTGAGTTATAGCGGGATGAATCTGTCGTTAAGCAACTACGAATTTATTATGCCTAATTCAGAAGCGTAACCATCCGAAATTGATATACATATAGTTAATAGATTATGCGAAATTTACCGAAATACATAAACATACTGTTTTTTGAGAAAGTAACGGGTAAAACTGATAAAGGACAAAGAAAACGTGACAATGTCGATTTCTTGGATATGGGAAACCTACATATAATTTTCGGTGGAACATTTTTGTAGAAAATTTAATTTTGTTTTACATTTTGGGTTCAAGAACAAAAAGGACATGGAAGAAACTGAGCTAGGACAGCATATTTGACAGAAAGGTTCCTCATTCCATTTAACTGAAAACATGTCATCTAAAAATGATGAAACAATATCTCCAAACATAGATATAAAACTATTTTCTCAATGATTGATGGTTGTCAAATAAAAAAAAAAAAACATTATGTCTTGACTCAGAAATTTCAGCTATGGGATCCTTTGGGGTTCTCAATTGGGGCTTTCATTCCCAAAAGGAATTTTCATCCCCCAGATCTTAACTTCCATTTTGCGTCACAGTGTATTCAGTAAGATTTCCCATTGATATCACAATGTCTTTAATAGAAGGCAAGGACGACTTCTCATAAAAAACAAGATGAGAATATCAATAGACCTTTGTGAGAACACCAGTAAGACTTCTGACGAAAGAGGTTAAAGGTCCAGTCTTAATTCGATTGTCATAGAACTTTACTTTTGTTTGCAAAAATGTAACGAATTAATTAGATCAACAAAATAGGGATGAATAGACTGCACTTCAAAGGATAGTAAATATCCTGTGAATTGTCCTTTAATTTAGTATAATATATAATTTGCAAATATATTTTCTTATACCTTTCTTTTAAAATAAATAATGATTTTTAAAAAAAGTTCTTGTTTCAAATTTAATGTTATATTTCTATAACGTGGAAAAAAATTTGACCGGAGTCGGAGTCGAGTTATTTTTTTCGACTCAGACTCCGACTCCGACTCCAGCAAAATTGCTCGACTCCGACTCCGACTCCGAAACCCTGCTTCTGACACTGAAATTTCGGAGACTGGTGGAGAGTATAACTAGCAGACTGGTACTTATTCCCAAGCGAAAGGGATTTAAAACTGAATGTGGACTAATTACGTGTGCTAATTACGTGTCCAGTGAATTTAGGACATTTTTTACATTTTCGGAGGTTATTCAAATTTACAGTTATGTTTCAGTTTCTGTATTGCGTTGTATTCTTTAAGCATACTACTGAGAATATATTATCACAAATACTTTATTAAATACAACTACTTTTGAGGGTCTTTTTAGGCAAAATAAATTTTGGTAGTGGGGTGTGCTAATTGTGTGACCAACACTGTATATGGGGGCTATATCCAAATCTGAAACGATTTTTGTGAAAATCGGTAGAGCTACTCAGGGGCCTAAGAAAATATTACATGTTAAATTTGAAGGCAATTCATTAAAAATTGGGCGAATTATAGCAAAATCGGGGAAAGATATATATAGGGGCTATATCCAAATCTTAACCGATTTTTGCTAAAATCGGTGAAACTACTCAGGAGCCTAAGAAAAAAACACATACTAAATTTGGACGCTATTCGATCAAAATTGAACGAGTTGTAGCAAAATTGGGAAAAGATATATATGGGGGCTATATAAAATCTGAACCGATATATCTCAGAAGGTTGCAAGGATGGGCAGAATGTTTTTACACATTTTGATTTGGAAGATATGTCCAATTAACGGAAAACAGGAGCCAAGGTGGCAATAGGTGGCAATCAAAAGATCTGCCCTACTAAATATTAAGAATTTTGAATTATTTTTTATCAAATTTAAATTTTGATTTCTTGATAACGGTACATTGCCCATGTGCAGTTAATTTCAACTTTTTGTACTAAAACGTTATATTTATAGGCCACTCATCAAATTCCCATCCAAAACTTTTAGTATTATCAACAAATTTTTCAGAAAATCTTATTTTAAATGTCGCCTTATTTTCATATGATTATCGCCTTAGATTACCTGGGAAATATTTTTCATATTTAAAGAGCTATAACTTCATTATGGATGCACATATCGACAAATTTCTTTCAGATACCTTGTATCGGATATGTTTACTGTAAGAAAAAAACATAAACATATGTAAAAGTTAACATCACATTTTTTGATTTTTGTCCACGCGGCAACACTGTGCGTCATATTCATCCAACTACATCCCAAACACAATTGCCAAAGGAGGATAACTGTACTCATAAAAAACAGCATTTTCACACAAAACGAATTTTTAATACATCAAAAATTTTAAATATTGCAATAGAAGTTACTTTACATATTAAAAGTAGCCGATAGCTTTTATTGCTAGTGCTTTTTGTAATTTTTCTTTATTATAATTATAATAAATATCTTTAAATAAATAAATTTACAATTATATCGATTTACATTCATCCAAATGAGAAATTTGATGAAAATGATATACTCGACCTTTTCGAAAACATAAATACACCTACCATTCTGATTGGAGATGTAAACAGTTGGAACACTCCGTGGGAATCCAACAAAAACAACTCAAGGGGTGTTACTTTATAAAATGAACTAGACACACAAAATTTGTGCATTCTAAACGACGGAAAACCATTCACTTTTCTACTTTTCACACATTTTCAAACATCGACATTGCTTGCTGCTCGCCATCACTGCTACCTTTTACAATGATCATTTCCCCATAATCACTAATATCACAACTACCACAAATATCTTACAAAATAAACAGATTGCTAAATATAACTACAAAGATGCTAATTGGTATTTGTTTAAACAATTAGTTGATGAACAACTCAGAAATTAGTGTTTGGAGGTCAATAATATAATTACTATAAGCATAAGAAATGCAGCACATCAAAGTATTCCCCTAAAACACAACAAAAAAGGCTTTCTGTCCCTTGGTGGAAACATAAGCTTACTGTTCTTCGTAAAGATAAGATAAAAAATTGCGAATTTATCAAAAAAGATCCACAATGAAAGTTTTCTTTCATATAAGAAAAGTAACGCCAAATTCAGGTATGAGAACAAAAGGGAAAGATGATCTATTTTGAAAAATTTACTAACACTATAAGTAGAGACACCCCTCTTTCCATTGTCTGGCAAAAAACCAACAGGATCTCTAACAAGAATACGACACATTGTATTGCAGCAATAGAAGGGAACAATGAAATTTTAACTGATGCTGTCGATATTGCTAACTATTTTATTACGGTTTATCTGTATTACAAAAATTATACAAACTGACTCTAAACACAGGGATAATTCCCCACTCATGGAAATCGGCTGTTGTGTCAGAAATATCAAAGCTCAACAATAGTAAAACTGATTTCTCAGGCTATCGACCGATCCCATTGTTATCATGCGTATCTAAATTATTGGAACGAGTCATCTCCAAAAGAATACCATGGTTTTTAAAATGCCGAAAATTAATAGCAATAAACCAAGAAGTATTCAAAGAAAGCCAAGGCTGTACAGATGCATTGTTATACATAGATTATTTCGTTACCAAATCACTATCTTCGAGAAATCATGCGTCAATTTTAGCAATTGACTTTGAGAAGGCTTTTGACCGGATAGAAATACACGTTATATTAGAATCGTTAAATTCATGGGGAATTGGAGCAAATATTCTAAATAACGTAAAATCCTTCCTCAAAAATAGAAGTTTTAGCGTAAGAATAAACAATCAATATTCTCAAAACTTCCAAATACACAACGGAGTACCCCAAGGTTCCGTCGTTCTTTCCAAATTGCTTTTAATGGAATCAGTGACATCGTAAACAAGTACAAGAAAAATGCATCTATATGCTGATGATTTATACATCATAAGCTTTAATAAAAACAACTCACGGGGCTTTTGAACCAAATTTAAATGGAAGGTGCTTGCACCTGGGAGGTTTTGCGGATTCTGAAACTACAATGTTCATAGATGAGAAAAATCAAAAAACAAAAAAAAAAAAAAAAAAAAAAAATCGCCGGAGCTCTTTTTAAATAAATCGCGATTCAAGTTGACATTTTTAGGGTCACTCTTGTAAAGAATTTTCATAGCTACAAGATTTGCTTTTGTCCCATTTCGATAATACTTGCGGTTTCCAAGCAAAATCGTGAAAACCTAAAAAACCCTTAAAATAACAACTTGAATCGCTATTTATTTAAAAAGCGCTCCGGCGATTTTTTTGCTTTTTGATATTTCTCATCTATGAACATAGTAGTTTCAGAATCTGCAAAAAATTCCCAGGTGCAAGCACCTCGCATTTAAATTTGTTTCAAAAGCACCGTGAACGATAAAGCTAATGAACTCTTTTCCGGAATAATACAGGAGATCAATAATTGGGCTAACAAATCAGGAGCAAGAATATCACCTTATAAAGCCTCTGTATTGCACCTTTGCGGGAAACATAATTGTATACTTCCTGAACTTACAATTAACAACTCCGTGTCAACAAATTAAAAATCTTGGGAGTTGTCTTCGAAAAAAAATTATCGCTGGAACGAACACATTCTTAACCTGAAAAGAAACCTTATCCCCATTAAATATTTATCTGGTCGCAGCTTTACCCATATAAAATACCAATTACCCATTAAAATTGTCAGTCATCGACTATGGGTTATTCCTCTTCGGAAACAGTCCAAAATCAACACTGCGCCACATAAAAACTGTATATCATAACAGTATCCGGGCTAGTATTTACGCTTTCGGACTACACCTATAAGTATCATCCATATGGAATCTGGATTACCATCATTGGAAAATCGATTTATACGGGCATGTTCTGGCATTCACCTCTGCACCTCACTTGTATCGAACACACCTAAAGCTGTTCTGCAACACACTTTACACCTAGTTGGGGTGTATTCCTCACACTGAAATTTTGATGGCGAGAGCTGAGTGAATCCTTATTTTTTAAAGAAAATAATTGAAAATTTCTACAAATAACTGCATAGAACTAAAATTCAATTTGTTTTCTATGAGCATTTAAAAAATATTTAATTTTCTTAACAAAATATGATTTAAAAATGTATTTGTTCTTGAAGTACTAAATTCAACATGTACGAGCTCTTGTAACATGCTGCTACCCAAAACCATGGTGCAAATTCTTCAATTTTGGATGAAATAGTGACAAAGGTGATTTCTGCCAAGAGATACCCCAAATGGAATCTATGATATATCCCACCAAAATTGGAAAAATGGAAGTGGTTCCATGAGATGCCATGTTTTCACTGGATCTTTTGCATTAGTTCAAATGAAGTCGTGAGAGATCAGATCTTTTCAACAGCATTTGAACCCATTCAAATGAAATCGTGAAAGATCCGATCTTTTACATCGAATTATCTTGAGTTCGAATGGAGTCGTGAAAAATCCGATCCTTTTCATTGAATTTTCATGAGTGCAATTGAAGTCGTGAAAGATCCGATCTTTAACATCCCAGCAAAATGTTCGATGACAAATCATGAGTTGAATCATGGGTGCAAGTGACATGTCATAGGTGAAAATTTAGGTGAATCACCAATGAAATTTACAATGGAGTGACACACACTTTCACCAATTCATTGTCATAGCATTTTGCACCAGTTCATTGTCATGGCATTTTGCACCAGTTCATTGTCATGGCTTCTTACACCAGTTCATTGTCATGGCTTCTTACACCAATGCTTTGGATCCGGATTTTCGCCAATCAGAAACAAAATTTGCAAAATAATTATGTAATTTGTTGAATTGATAAGAATACAATGCACAGATGACTTGTATCGCCAGCAGCGTTGCCGACAGGTTTTGATCGGAAATCCTCAAAAAAATCGTCAAATCGTCATCAAAATTTGGAAAATCGTCAAAAAATCGTCAACATCCCAGCAAAATGTTCGATGACAAATCATGAGTTGAATCATGGGTGCAAGTGACATGTCATAGGTGAAAATTTGGGTGAATCACCAATGAAATTTACAAGGGAGTGACACACACTTTCACCAATTCATTGTCATAGCATTTTCCACCAGTTCCTTGTCATAGCATCTTGCACCAGTTCATCAACATAGTATCTTGCACCAGTTCATTGTCATGGCATTTTGCACCAGTTCATTGTCATAGCATCTTGCACCAGTTCATTGTCATGGCTTCTTGCACCAGTTCATTGTCATGGCTTCTTGCACCAGTTCATTGTCATGGCTTCTTGCACCAGTTCATTGTCATGGCTTCTTGCACCATTTCATTGTCATGGCTTCTTGCACCAATGCTTTGGATCCGGATTTTCGCCAATCAGAAATAATACAATGCAATGCAATACTATTATGTAATTTGTTGAATTAATAAGAATACAATGCACAGATGATTTGTATCGCCAAATGTTATTTTTCTTTATTTTGTATGTAATTTTCAAAATTATATATTATACTAGCGGACCCGGCGAACTTCGTCTCGCTATTAAGGAATAAAATTTCATACAAAAACTCAATTTTCCGACTTTTCCAGAGAGATTTTCCAAAATTTTCTTTCGTAAAGACCTTCTCCTCGAAAATACGAATAACTGACAAAAAATTTTACAGAAATCGGCCTAGCCGTTCTCATTTTATGAATTACTATACTTACACCATTTTTATATATATAGATTAATCTGCAATATCATATTTATCTCTTCCGATGGCTGCAAGATATTTCTTTCAACTTTGGGTTCCGTTTTTCCAATATTCGATAAATTATGTGCCAATCTCTGAACCAAGCTCATCATTTGGGAAATCTAGTATAAATTTTAATTCTGTTATGTTATTTCAAAAGAAAAAACTTATCCTGTAATAGTTACCATGTTATGGTCTCTTTTATACTTATTTTACCGATCTTCTACTTTGCTTCTCTAATTTTGGATGCCATGTTTTGTGACATCATTCAACTTGGTCTTTCCATTGGAGTTTTGTTCTTCCCTTGGGTGGCGTAACGTCAAAAGGCTCGTATTAATATACCGGTGTCAACATTATCCATCCTGTTGACATGGCCCAGCCAACTTAATAATTGCAGCTCGATATGTTTTACTATATCGGTGTTGGTCGGCTGATGGAGCTCGTGGTTGGTTTATAAACCGGGTCTTTTTCATACTTCTTTTTAATATCCATAAAACGAAACAATATCAATTTATATTGTATTTTTAATTAAAATATATAAATATTTCCACTATCGTTCACTTTCATCTGACTTTTATTTTCATTTTAACAATTACTTCTGCAAGTACACAATTATTCGGGTACATGAGTATTTGATAATTTATTGTGCGGGTACTTATCAATTTATTTAAAGTCATGACAATATTATGACAAAGATCGGATCTTTCACCACTTCAATTTCACCCATGAAAATTCGATGAAAAAGATCGGATCTTTCACGACTTCAATTGCACTCATGAAAATTCGATGAAAAGGATCGGATCTTTCACGACTTCAATTGCACTCATGAAAATTCGATGAAAAAGATCGGATCTTTCACGACTCCTTTGGCACTCATGCAAAAGAACCAGTGAAATCATGATTTCACATGGAACCACTTCCATTTAATTTTGCTGGGATGGTCCAAAACTCGGTTTGGTTACCGTTTAGTGCGATTTTTCGCTGATATTTTTGTGAATGAGGCTGGCAACATAAGATATACAATCCACAGCAATAAATCTAACCCAATATAACTTAAATACCACTATAACAAGTAAAAAAGTATCAGTCGGCTTTGCCGACAGAGATATACCCTCAACCTATATGAATTGGAACATTCATCTACGGACAGATCGAATGTATTTAGGGTCTTTTCAGAATTTTGTGGCCCTTTTTGGAAATTTAAACATGCCGACAAAAATGTGGATTAAGATTAAAGTTCAAAAGTTTTGTGGACGAGGGAATGGACCGACATAGTGTATTACGGAAGTGGATCTTATTTTGAGAGTTCTACCTGAAGGAGTGAACCGAATCTTCGAATCTAAACTAAGTTTAGACAAAAATACTATGAAGGCCAAATTTTTGGATCGAATCGGCAGATCCGTTCGAGAGTTATCTTGCGCTCCAACCACTACAAACGGTGTCGTAGGAGTTTATTGAACCTTTCAGGCTATTTTCTCAGGAAGTATGGTTTTGCCCCTGATTAAACTTGTAACGTCGTATGGGGGGCCGTGAATACAAGTTGTTACAATAAAAATCAAAACGATTCGAGAGCAGGTCATAAACTGAACTTTTCCGAAATTTTGTGTGGGAGGTACCCGAAGGCGTGGACCGATTGAGTCCATATTGGAACCTCATCTAAGTTTTGTAGAAAGTTCACGATGTGCAAAGTATGGACCAAATCGGTTACTCCCTTAAGGGTTAGCGTGGCACAAATTTTCCGAACATTTTCGAACTTTTGTGGGGGAGGTACCGGAAGGAGTGGGCCGATATAACCCGTCTTCGAACTTAAACTAATCGGTTCATCCGTTCGAGAGTTATCGTGCGCACCAACCAGACAAACAGACGGACGGACATTGCTAAATCGACTTCAAATTGTCTGAAACACATTTCGTCCAAACATTCTTGGGGTCTAAAACCATTATTTCCATGAGGCACATTTTGCCCGTATGAAAGTGTATATACCCTCGTTAGCATAAATGCTTCCAGAAGATGATAGTTTCCTATGGTTAACGAGTTTGTAGTAATGCAGCATGGTACACATTAACATTTTGAATGACAGCTTAGCACAAATATAGCTTGCTTGACAGTGTGACCGTCCATGTTTGTCGGTACACGTACATTTTGGTTGTTGGGCAGTCGGAAATCGATAAAAATTGTCATGTAAAACTGGCTGACAGCTTAAAGAGGTCATTAGTGGGAAGTTAATAAAGCTGTACTCATATTTTTTACAACAAAATAGATAAAATTAATATTTTATCTCGAAAACTTTTTAAGGAAGATTTTCATCCATTAACAAAACTTAACGAACATTTTCAGCTGATGTAATTTGAATGTGGGGCAAAAAGTATGAAAATACCTGTACTCCAGATATGTGCCAAAATATAGCAAATCCGTCTGGAAATTGCTATAAAACATTAAAAAAGCTCAAAAATCAAGTTTGGAACATGGTTTTTCTTACAATCTTTCGTGAATTTTTGGTCAAAATGTAGTTATCGTCTTTTATTTCATGCATTTCTGGCTAAGGTGAAAAATCGTCATTTTGGACCATAAAATCGTCAAATCGTCATTTTTCAATTTTGGGCCAAAAAATCGTCAAAATGACGATAAATCGTCAAATTCGGCAACACTGATCGCCAGATGTAATTTTTCTTTATTTTGTATGTAATTTTCAAAATTATATGTTATATTAATCTGCAATATCATCCCAGCAAAATTAAATGGAATTGGTTCCATGTGAAATCATGATTTCACTGGTTCCTTTGCATGAGTGCAAAGGGAGTCGTGAAAGATCCGATCCTTTTTATCGAATTTTCATGAGTGAAATTGAAGTGGTGAAGGATCCGATCTTTGTCATAATATTGTCATGAGTTGAAATAAATTAATGAGTACCCGTTCAAAAAATGACCAAATAATCGTGTACCCGAATAATTGTTTACTTACAAAAGTAATTGTTAAAATGAAAATAAAATTCAGACAAAAGTGATTGATAGTGGCAAAATTGACATATTTTAATTAAAAATACTATGCAAATTATTATAAAATAAAAGGGAAATATATTTTGTGTTTGGAAACCGGTTTCGTTTGGTGGATATTAAAGAGATGTATGAAAGAGACCTGATTTATAAAACACGAGCTGTACCATCTGACCGGACACCGAAACGCAGTGGGATAAGATTCAAATTTGTCAAATTGCCGCCCTGAGAACAGCAACAGGATCCGTTAATCCAAGGACGGAAATGTCCACATAGAAATGGGAACAAGAGATGGAAGGGCTAAGAAATTAGAAGAGGTTATTAAAACATCATTTGGCGAAGAGATTAAAACTCAAACTCATGTCGAAAAATTCCTCATAGACATCAGAGATATTGAGGAAACTACAACCAAAGAAGAAATCGTGAACAGCATCCTAAAGTTTTCGAATGAAACCAATGCGGAAAATATTAAAGTTCGAAACATCCGAAGGTTCTACGGGGGGACCAAACAAGCCCTAGTCGAGGCCCCTGCGAATGTAGCCACAAAGATTTTAAAGGAGAGAAAGATTAGAATCGGTTTAGTCGGATGCCGAATCAGAAGGAAAATATTTGGCAATCACTGCTATAGATGCCTGGCCACATCGCCCGGCTCTGCAAAGGCGTAGATAGAAGTAAAATGTGTAGGCGATGTAGTATCGATGGTCACAACGCGATTTCTTGTTCCAAAGAACCAAGATGTGTTATATGCTTAGAAGCGGGCCGAGAAAGCATAAACCACTATATGGGTACGAGCAATCTCTGCAAAAATGACTAAGATTCTACAAATAAACCTGGGAAGAGAACGTCAAGCTCAAGACCTAATGCAATGCAATCAAATTTGATATAGACATCGTACTGATAAGTGAACAATACACAAAATGTACGACCAAAGATTGGTTTCAAGATGCCCAAGGAAAAGCGTCGATATACATTAGAAACCCTATGATAAATATTAATAAAGTGGAAGAGAGCGAAGATAACTTTGTAGTTGTACATACTAAAGGCATGCGAATCTATAGCTGTTACTTCTCACCTAACCTGGAGTTGAAAGACTTTCTTACACAAATATCGAAGCTCGAGCAGCACATAAAAAGCTATGACACTCCAGCCATAATTGGTGGTGATTTTAATAGTAAATCATCGGAGTGGAATTCGAGGAAAACAGACAAAAGAGGCATCGCGGTAAGCGAAATGATTTCATCACTAGGTTTAATTGTACTCAATAATGGAGACACGCCAACATTCATGAGGGGAACCGCCAATTCGATCATAGACATTACTCTAGCATCAATATCAGTAACTCATAAAATATCTAACTGGAAAGTACTGAACGAAAAGAAACACTGAGTGACCATCAGTAAATCACGTTTGAAATAGGACAAAATATGTCGTTACCGAATGAGACAGCTCCAAGATGGAACGCAAAAAGCATAAACGTTGAAAGATGCAAAGAAAAACTCCTAGAGATAAAAAACATGACCGATCTCAACAATTTCACGAGCGTAAATTGCGTCACCGAACTTCTGACGAACGTCCTTACCCAGATATGCGCTTCGGGGATGAAAAAGACGAAAGTCGTTACAAAGTCGAAAAAACAGGTATACTGGTGGAGTGAAGAAATCGCAAACCTCCGAAAACTGTGCCACAAAGCCAAGCGAATAGCAACGAGAAAGAAAGGCGACGAAGCAGCCATGAATAATTACAGACTTGCTAGAAATAACCTTCGAAAAGCAATTAAATATTCCAAAAATAAATCGTTTGAAGCACTTCTTAGTGAAGTGCAAAGTGATCCCTGGGGCCTCCCATACAAGATTATTATGAAGAAGATCGGAAATAGAAACACTATACCAGGTATAAGGAATCCGCAATGGGCACTTACTATTGTTAGTACTCTATTTCCAAAGAATAAGACAAACCGGGTTATCCTAGCAGTCAATTCCCAACTGATAAATCAAGATCTCTTCACAGTCAATGAAATCACGGACGTAAGCAGAAAGCTAAAGAAACACAAGGCGCCGGGACCAGATGGTATCCCAAATGAAGCACTGGCAATTGTAGGCAATATATGGCCAGAACTAATCTTAACAGTCCTAAATCAATGTTTAACGATGGGCGAATTCCCGACGAAATGGAAAACAGCAGTTGGTGCTCCTGCGTAAAAATAATAAGCCGTTAGATAATTCTTCATCTTACAGGCCACTCTGCTTGTTAGATACATGTGGAAAATTCATTGAAAAAAATGCTGTTAAACTGATGAAGCAGTAAATGCAAATGGTGGTTTCTCGCCAATGCAATTTGGATTCATCAGAGGTAGATCGACAGTGGACGCCATCAAAGAAGTAGTGGATACGGCAATGAACTCAATGCAACAAAAGCGTTTCTGTGCTATAATCACACTTGATATCAAGAATGCCTTCAACTCTGCCGACTGGAGCGAAATCCGGCAGACATTAAGGAATAGAAGTATATCTGACTATTTAATAAGAATGATTGATAGTTATCTTGATAACAGAAAACTCTTATATGACACTGCATGTTATCATACACGATAACATCTGGAGTGCCACAAGGATCGATACTTGGTCCCTTCCTCTGGAACCTAATGTATGATAGCTTATTAAACATGAGTTTCCCACCTGGTACCAAACTAGTGGGTTACGCGGACGACGTAGCGCTTATCGTCGACCAAACCTCAGCACCACTTGTCGAAATCATAGTAAATGATAGCTTAGCTCGAATTTCAAGATGGCTTGCATCAAAAAAGTTGACACTTGCTGCAGCCAAAACAGAAGCAATACTCGTAACGAGAAGGCGAAAGTTTAGCTACCCTAAAATTAGCGTTGACGGTTACAATATAGAAATAAGCAAAACATTCAAATACTTAGGAGTGGTCCTTGACTGCAAGTTATCTTTTGAACCGCATGTCAAAAACATATCGGAGAAAGCGCTGGTAACTGCTAAGAACCTTGTAAGGTTGATGCCAAGTATGAAAGGCCCGAACCAGTCAACAAGGAGACTAATGTCTTCAGTAGCTTATGCGCAAATGACGTACGCACTCCTGTCTTCAGCGAAAAAATTGCAAGAAGCACACAACTACGTAAACATCTAGAGAGAGTACAAAGGGCGTGCACGATACGAGTCATATCGGCATATCGAACAACGTCCACAGCGGCACTGTCCGTGCTAGCGCGTATACCACCGATTCATCTAACCCTACGCGAAAGGAGTTACATATACGAGCAACGAAAGTCACTTCCAAACGGATACACAAAAAGGGAGGTTTTAAACATTAAAAGCTAAGCCCGAAGAAGGCTATTCCAAGAATGGCAATCCTCATGGAATAATAGTGTTCAAGGCAAATGGACCTTTAAAATAATTCAACATATAGAACTTTGGGTAGAAAGAAAACATTGTCAACTCAACTTCTATTTAACCCAAATTTTCAGCAATCATGGCAATTTTGGGAGCTATCTTTTCAGATTCCATTTAAAAAAACAACACAGTATGTGAACTATGCCACCAGGGCGAAGACAATGTGGAACATACACTTCTACATTGCAAAATTTGGGACGATGAGAGAGTGCGTTATGAAATACCTAATCATATAACCATCGATAAATTTTTCGATGAAATGCTGAAGTCAAAGAGTGTATGGGCGACATACACAACATTTGTACAAACAATTATGGCGGAGAAAAACAAATATTGCCTAAGACTACAGTCGAACCCCTAATCACAACATACAATGGTTGGTTAGTAGATACAACGACGAAGCTGATAAACCCAGTCTATGAACTCCACTCCGAAGTAATGCGAAAGCGGTCCCGGAGTGGTTGTTCCAGTGTAGGGCCACTATTGATAGCGCGCTATCATTACGCCCATAAAAAAAGGTAGGTTTGAATAGCATTCACACGGACGCAGTTGCTAAGGCCATAAGCAAATATAGTGTGAATAAAGTCATCGGAGTACATCCCCCATCTATCGCAGCAGAGGAGCGTCAGCTGCCACGATAAACCAGAGTAGTTTTGGTTCAACTACGCTCGGGATATTGCAGTTGCCTAAATTCTTATTGGGCGGAAATCGACCGCGCCGTGCAAGACATCTGCCCAGTATGCGGCATGGGCCCGCACGACACAAAACACCTTTTCAACTGCCCTGCCAAACCTACTCATCTAACTCCAGTGGATCTGTGGTTACATCCCATCGAAGCACCCACTTTCCTGGAACTGGAGATAGAACCATATTGAACAGAATAACAAACATACAAACATAATAATAAACACTGATATAGTATAACGTATCGAGCTGCAACAATTGCATTGGATGGTCCATGTCAATGTCAACAGGATGGATACCCAGCAAAATGTTCGATGACAAATCATGAGTTGAATCATGGGTGCAAGTGACATGTCATAGGTGAAAATTTAGGTGAATCACCAATGACATTTACAAGGGAGTGACACACACTTTCACCAATTCATTGTCATAGCATTTTGCACCAGTTCATTGTCATAGCATCTTGCACCAGTTCATCATCATAGCATCTTGCACCAGTTCCTTGTCATGGCATTTTGCACCAGTTCATTGTCATGGCTTCTTGCACCAATGCTTTGGATCCGGATTTTCGCCAATCAGAAATAAAATTTGCAATACAATTATGTAATTTGTTGAACTAATAAGAATACAATGCACAGATTATTTGTATCGCCAGATGTAATTTTTCTTTATTTTGTATGTAATTTTCAAAATTATATATTATATTAATTCGCAATATCATATTTATCTCTTCCGATGGCTGCAAGATATTTCTTTCAACTCGGGGTACCGTTTTTCCAATATTCGATAAATTATGTGTCAATCTCTGAACTAAGCTCATCATTTGGGAAATCTAGTTATGTTATTTCAAAAAAAAAAAACTTATCCTGTAATAGGTATCATGTTATGGTCTCTTTTATACTTATTTTACCGATCTTCTACTTTGCTTCTCTAATTTTGGATGCAATGTTTTGTGATATCATATTGAACTTGGTCTTTGCATTGGAGTTTTGTTCTTCCCTCGTCTGGCGCAACGTTACATGGCTCATATTAATATACTGGTGGCATTTTTATCTATCCTGTTGACATGACCCAGCCAAACCAATAATTGCAGATCGATATGTTTTACTACATCGGTGTTGGTCGGCTGGTGGAGCTCGTGGTTTATAGACCGCAAAACGAAACAGATCATATTGTTCCATGAGCCAAACTAAGAATATATTTCCAAACGCACCGATCTTCTACTTAGCTTCTCTAATTTTGGATGCCATGTTTTGTAATATCATATTCAAATTGGCCTTTCCATTGGAGTTTTGTTCTTCCCTCGGGTCGCATAACGTCAAATGGCTCGTATTCATCATATGCCGGTGGCATCTTTATCCATCCTATTAACATGGCCCAGCCAACCCAATAATTGCACCTCGATATATTTTACTATATCGGTGTTGGTAGGCTGGTGGAGCTCGTGGTTTATAGACCGGGTCTTTAGTTTTAATTAAAATATATAAATTTTGCCACTATCGATCACTTTCGTCTGACTTTTATTTTCATTTTAACAATTACTTCTGCAAGTACACAATTATTCGGGTACATGAGTATTTGATAATTTATTGTGCGGCTACTTATCAATTTATTTAAACTCATGACAATATTATGACAAAAATCGGATCTTTCACCACTTCAATTTCACTCATGAAAATTCGAAGAAAAAGATCGGATCTTTCACGACTTCAATTGCACTCATGAAAATTCGATGAAAAAGATCGGATCTTTCACGACTCCCTTCGCACCCATGCAAAAGATCCAGTGAAATCATGATTTCATATGGAATCACTTCCATTCAATTTTGCTGGGATAATATTCGGGCATGTTCTGAAATTCACCGTGTATCCATTTCACATCACACATGCACTTCACCTGAGAAAGCAATTGATGTTCTGTATTTCACGTGAAAAGAGCTTTCATATTTCACGAAAGAACTTTGGAAAGCTTTATTACAGCTTTCAAACTTTATCATTAACAATGAAAAAATATCAGTCTGTGTTGGCGCATCATCGAATACACATGCGTGTGTGGGTATGTACGCTTTGTTCTTTTGATTGTTTACGAAACAGACGTAAACAAAGAAACGAACTTCTACAAGAGCGCGTACATGTTGAATTTGATACTTTAAGAAAAAAATACATTTTTTAGTCATATTTTGTTAAGAAAATTAAATATTTTTTAAATGCTAATAGAAAACACAATAAATTTTAGTCCTGTGCAATTTATTGTAGAAAATATAAATTAGTTTCTTTAAAAAATAAGGATTCACTCAGCTCTCGCCATCAAAATTACAGTGTGAGGAATACACCCCAACTAGGTGTGAAGTGTGTTGCAGGACAGCTTTATGTGTGTTCGATACACGTGAGGTGCAGAGGTGAATGCCTCACCGTGAGATTTCTCACTCTCGCCTCCTCCCTTATTATAAACATTATAAGGGAGAACAAAACTCACGTTCGTGAGAAAAGTAGCTATCATAAATGTCGAAAAAGGGAGAATGTGAGACAATTTTCTCTCACTACAGAAATCAAGGTGAGTTGAACAAAAAAATTTAATTATGGAGATTTTTTTATAGAAAAAAGTCGACAAATACGAATATTTTACATTTGTAATGACAATCAATTGTATTTATTTATGTTTTACGTTCAAAGTAACAAATAAAAAACAATTAGAAATTTTTGGCTTCTATACATGTTCATCTGTGTATCAATGAAGCAAGGAAGACCTCAATCGAGTTTGGCGTAATTTGGAGGCGGAGTTGAATTTGGCCAACATTTTTCAGATATTGAAAGCGGTTCAGAATCATAGGATGGCAAAAGGAATGAAAGAGGACCCAATCAGGAGCAACCCCTTTCTGCAATTGTTGTTCCTCGAAAGAACAATGTGCATACATATGTAGGTAATTATAAACTTTGCGGCAACTCAAGATGATAAGTGACATATCGTAAGTGCCTTTGAATTGTTCTTTGTTCGCTAAGGTTTTCAGCAAAATATTTGATGCCAAAGATGCTATTCACGCATGAGTGCAAATGACATGTCACATTTTTATCATGGATGGCATCTTCAATAACCCAGTGGAATGGTATGTTAATCAACACCTAGGCATGACATCTATACCAAACCTTTGGCATGGCATCACTAACGCCTTGGCATGCCATATGGCACGAACAAGAAGAAGTCAGAATAGGAAGTATTAATTCAGTAAAGTAAAATATAAAATATGAAAAATAAAAACATAACAAAAAGAAAGATAACATTATATTCTTCTTAGTAAAATTGTATTTGTTCATGAAATTGGTTCAAAAGTTGAAGAAAGGAATTGAATTGTACTTAGCATTCATAGAATTAGTACTTGTGCTACAGAAAAGACGGATGTTTCACGAATTGTATTTATTTACAATTCTTGAAATTCCTTCAAATGCTGAAGATGGGATCTTTCACAACTTTATTTGAACCAATGCAAAAGATCCAGTGAAATATTGGCATCGCATGGAACAACTTCCACAATATTTTGCTTGGTTTTCTTTGTATTCCTTAGCGTTTCGACCATCATCCATCGAAAATGCAATATTAAACATTTTCGTTTTTTTTTTTTGCCATTTAATGACTTTAAACGATATTTGTTCACTTTTTTGAGAATTGCAGAAATTCTTCGGTTATAAATAAACAATTTTAACATATTTGTCAAAACAAAAAAACATCTGTTACAGATGTGGCCACATATCAAACATTGATTAATTTTTTATCAATTACCAAGTATTTTTAGATTGGGTTGTTGATAATAAATGTTTTTCGTTTTAGAAATATTAATTTAATTTAAAGTAATGTAGTGTTTTATAAAAATGGTGAATTTAATTACTGCAAAATTATTTGTAAATTAAATAATGGTATGGCAACACAAATTAAATTTTCAAGGGTTCACAAAATGCGGCACTATTTTCAATTTTCCAACTTGTGAACCCTTCTTCACTTTTTTCGCTCCTCCCTTGTCAGTTGTGATAGGTCGAGAAGTGAGATGGGAGCTGCAGCTCACTCGTGAGAAGCTCCCTACGTGAGTATTCATGATCGCTATATAAATAAATTTATAAGTACCCGTACAAGGGTGCCACCGTGGTGCAATGGTATGCACGCCCGCCTTGCACGCAGAAGGTCGGTGGTTCGATTCCCCGGCCAGGCAACATCAAACATTTTTCAACGGTGGCAAAATACCCCTCAGAAATGTTGGCGACATTTCCTGAGTATTTCAGCCTTGTAAAACTTCTCTAGAGAGGTGTCTTTAGACACGCCGTTCGGACTCGGCGATAAACAGTAGGTCCCATTTCATCGAGCTAATATGAATCGGGGTGCACTCATTGATATAAGAGAAGTCTTTACATATTTTAATTAAAAAGAACGAATATACAAACATAATAATAAAACACTGTTACAACAACACATCAGTAATATATTCGGGCATGTTCTGGAATTCATCGTACATTCATTTCACATCACACATGCACTTCACCTGTGAAAGCAATTGCTGTTCTGTATTTCACGTGAAAAGAGCTTTCATATTTCACGAAAGAACTTTGGAAAGCTTTATTAGAGCTTTCAAACTTTATCATTAACAACAGTGTTGCCGTTCGGAAAAAATTTTTCGCCCCAAAATTTTCCTAAAAACGGCCCAAAACGACCTAAAACGGCCCAACATTAAAAATTAAAACAAAAATATATATTTCTCATAGATACCATTTATTACTTTTAGAAAAATCGAAAAAAATATTGTCTATTTTTACGTAAAGGTAGTATGTCTCAAAAAATTGTCTGAGATATAATGATTGGAGGGCAACAATTTATTGTGATTTGAATGTAGCATACAGTGTTGGTCACACAATTAGCACACCCCACTACCAACATTTATTTTGCCTAAAAAGACTTTCAAAAGTAGTTGTATTTAATGAAGTATTTGTACTAATATATTCTCAGTAGTATGCTTAAAGAATAAAACGCAATATAGAAACTGAAAAATAACTGTCAATTTGAATAACCTCCAAAAATGTAAAAAAATGTCCTAAATTCACTGGACACGTAATTAGCACACCTTAAAATTATCACTAATATTGTGAATAGTTTCAATATTTTCGTCCATATTCAGTTTTAAATCCCTTTCGTTTGGGAATAAGTTCCAATCTGCTAGTTATACTCTCCACCAGTCTCCGAAATTTCAGTGTCAGAAGGGAATTATATGGGGCACACTTTGGGTCCGAAGGACTGATGGAAATTTCAGTTTTTTTAGTGTTTTTTATCGAATTTTTCACATGTAAACAAATTCATTGATGCAAGTAGTTCATAGAAACATCATATTCTTGTTCATCTTTGAATATTTGCGAATAGTGGGATGTACCCACCAGCAGTGTGCATCTGTAAAGTCCGTATGCCACAAAAATGTTCATTAAAAACTGTAATATGATGTTTTGAGCTATTGATTTTATAAATACTTATCCATCTGGACTGAATTTTACCGATATGTCCAGCCCAATCACGAATGAAAATTCCGTGCGGAATTTCTCTCTTTCCTCTTCTCTCCTATCACAAACAAAAAATCCCCACGGAAAAAATTCCGATGGAGAAAAAGTAGGTATCATGAACGCTCTCAAACATGTGTTTTCCTCCAAAAAAATCTCCCTTGCAAAACTGAAGGGAGATTACAAAAAAAGTTGGTATTTCCCAAAAATTTTGTACAGAAAATGCAAAATAAACAGTTTTCTTGGATTTTTATACTAAAGTCTTCAATTCGCGGTTGGAAATTTATTAAAAAATGAACATATTTCACAAAATAACATTAGTTTGCAAACTCGGTCACTCTCAACTTTTTGTACCGATCAACGAAGGATGGCAGAATTTTGCACAAACAAAACACCGCTTCATTATTCTTGAAAAACACTGGATAAATGCATATTTTCAATTATTTTTATTTCAACATTCATATTTTTTTCAATTTTTGCCACCTTTTTATTAAAAACACTTGTTTTTGATACATTCATGATAGTGTCAGTACCATAGCACAATACACTGTTTCCTTGGAATTTTCCAATCTTATTTGATGATTTTCATAACAAGTAACATCTTCTGAATATCTTTGATGTGTAAAAGTTTGATTAAATTTGTTTATTTTGTTTAAAAACACAAACATTTAACATTTCCTCTTTGTTTTTACAACAATTAGGGAACACAAGGTATGAAAACGACCGTTCAGTGCTGCCAAATTCAATGATTATTTTTCTCACATTATTTATGATAGGAGGAATGTTCTCTCGAGAAAAATCTATTCCGCGAGAGTTGTATTCCGCAAGAATATTCATGATTGGGCTGGTCGTGATGTATGCCACGATAAACCTATGTTCATCTCTATGGGACCTACGCAAATTTCAATAATTTTCTAAACATAAGGCAAATGGGAGATAGTCTAGTGATACCGCAAGATAATATGCTTCCCGGAGCTTAAAACGATTAAACTTAAATTCAATAATTCAGAAAACATTTATTTTGAATAGTATATGCCTACTTTCATGGATTTTAACCAATTTCAGCAAACCTCAAAATCCTTTGTTGTTAGAAAGGGGTTATACCTTTAAATATACTCATGTGCTACGTGTTCACCTAGTGCTTTGTTGACAGTTTGGTAGTAATAGGTCTTCGGTGTTATTCAGACGTGTAATTTGTAATAACAAATGGTGTAATAAGTTGATCCTTTTTCACATAAGGGTGCAATTTATTGATCTTCTTTCTATAAACCCCTTCCAAATCGAACATTTCCTTGAATGAATCATCGACCTTAAACACTTTTTGAAAAGTTTTTGCACTTTATATTTAAATTTCGGTAATCGGTTAACAAATCCAATAATTTCAGATCCAATTGTACATTTGTTTTTAAAGTTTTGGCGACTTTCTGGCGTTTAAGAGTACATTACGAAAAATGGTCCACTATTGGGATATATTTTGAGATTCCGGGGTGATAAATTATTTTTTCTTTCAAAAAATGATTTGTTCAATACGTTTCGAATATGAATTAACTATAATGTAAATAAATTTTTGTATATTAATTGAATTAAATTAAAAAATCTTAGGGTGTGCTAATTATATGTCCCCTTAATATTTTTCACAAAACTTTTATTTTCAAAAAACCACTGATAATACTATTCACTTTTATCATTAAATCTGTTAAATACATTATAGAAAAGGATTTTGTTTACGAAAATATTTCAATTTGCCCTATCAAAACTCTTAGCTGACTGAAATCATTTTGCCCCAAAGGGGTGTGCTAATTCTGTGACCAACACTGTATATACTTTAAATGCGTGTTTCTCGAAACGGCGTTTATGAAGTCGGTGCCAACGATAGCTCTAAAACGAATTGACCGATCTTCATATGACCTTGTTATATTATTCATGTGAGCTTATTAAATACATAAAACGCTTGCCTTTGAGCGAGACAGATTAAAAAATTATTTTGCCCAATTTTTTGACAAAAACAGTCAATTTTTTCGTTAAAATCGAAATTTTGACTTTGACAGCTCAAAATTTTTTTAAAATATTTTTTTTAATTCTGTTTTATTAGGTTCCTAAAACGCTTACCAAAATATTCTACGATCGGCACATCCGTTTTCGACCCATCCTTGGCACCGCAAAACGCTTTTACAAAAAGATGGTTTCGCAGATAGCCATTTACCTCAGGAATATGCACTATTTTTCAACAACAAAAATTCCTAAGGTATTATAAGATGTGCTCTTTGAGATGAAGAAAGTATAGTTTCACCGAGTCTTAGCAAATTCCAATCTGTTACTATTAAATCTGAGTCACATTCTACAAGTCTGGGAAAATGTAATACCTGGTTCATAATAGGCAAAACTTCGTTTGAGGTTACCTTATATGGAGTTATGGCATTTAGTAGTATAAGGGCCATTATTACATCCTTTCTTTTACTATTGGATGGATTTGAAAACGCAAAAAAAAAAACAATTTGGATACATTAAAAATGTAATTTTCACACTAAACGTTAATACAAAGAAGTATTTGTACTAATATATTCTCAGTAGTATGCTTAAAGAATAAAACGCAATATAGAAACTGAAAAATAACTGTCAATTTGAATAACCTCCAAATATGTAAAAAATGTCCTAAATTCACTGGACACGTAATTAGCACACCTTAAAATTATCACTAATATTGTGAATAGTTTCAATATTTTCGTCCATATTCAGTTTTAAATCCCTTTCGTTTGGGAATAAGTTCCAATCTGCTAGTTGTACTCTCCACCAGTATCCGAAATTTCAGTGTCAGAAGGGAATTATATGGGGCACACTTTGGGTCCGAAGGACTGATGGAAATTTCAGTTTTTTTTAGTGTTTTTTATCGAATTTTTCACATGTAAACAAATTCATTGATGCAAGTAGTTCATAGAAACATCATATTCTTGTTCATCTTTGTAAATTTGCGAATAGTGGGATGTACCCACCAGCAGTGTGCATCTGTAAAGTCCGTATGCCACAAAAATGTTCATTAAAAACTGTAATATGATGTTTTGAGCTATTGATTTTATAAATACTTATCCATCTGGACTGAATTTTACCGATATGTCCAGCCCAATCACGAATGAAAATTCCGTGCGGAATTTCTCTCTTTCCTCTTCTCTCCTATCACAAACAAAAAATCCGCACTGAAAAAATTCCGATGGAGAAAAAGTAGGTATCATGAACGCTCTCAAACATATGTTTTCCTCCAAAAAAATCTCCCTTGCAAAACTGAAGGGAGATTACAAAAAAAGTTGGTATTTCCCAAAAATTTTGTACAGAAAATGCAAAATAAACAGTTTTCTTGGATTTTTATACTAAAGTCTTCAATTCGCGGTTGGAAATTTATTAAAAAATGAACATATTTCACAAAATAACATAATTTTTCAAACTCGGTCACTCTCAACTTTTTGTACCGATCAACGAAGGATGGCAGAATTTTGCACAAACAAAACACCGCTTCATTATTCTTGAAAAACACTGGCAGTCCAACAATAAAAAACGCCAACAACAATAATAGGCATCAGCACGGCCTTGTTGATCAATGCGTAATGCAAAAACAACAACTTTCTCGTTGTTTTACCCCCGCTTATTGAAGCAACACTCCTATGTTCGTATTCTTTGCAAAGCAAAGACGACATAAAAACAGTGGTGGATACAAAATTCTTTAGTTCGACTCAAATTGTAGGGTAATCAGTTTTAGGGCCATATGGCAAATTTCTCATTTTGTTTAATTTGCTTGATGGGCTTATTGACCTGTTTATCGATACAGAGTCGGCGGAAAAGGGAACTGATGAAGTTGTTTGGTGACAACTGAAACTATAGTATTCCCTACCCTCCGCCCGCAACTAATCAATTTCATATCCACTGTAAAACATTTTGTTGTTATTCAAATACTTGAATACAACAAAATATGGACTAAAGCTGAAATAAACACAAAGATGTAAAATTCTGCAGTCCAACAATAAAAAAACGCCAACAACAATAATAGGCATCAGCACGGCCTTGTTGATCAATGCGTAATGCAAAAACAACAACTTTCTCGTTGTTTTACCCCCGCTTATTGAAGCAACACTCCTATGTTCGTATTCTTTGCAAAGCAAAGACGACATAAAAACAGTGGTGGATATAAAATTCTTTAGTTCGACTCAAATTGTAGGGTAATCAGTTTTAGGGCCATATGGCAAATTTCTCATTTTGTTTAATTTGCTGGATGGGCTTATTGACCTGTTTATCGATACAGAGTCGGCGGAAAAGGGAACTGATGAAGTTGTTTGGTGACAACTGAAACTATAGTATTCCGTACCCTCCGCCCGCAACTAATCAATTTCATATCCACTGTAAAACATTTTGTTGTTATTCAAATACTTGAATACAACAAAATATGGACTAAAGCTGAAATAAACACAAAGATGTAAAATTCTGCAGTCCAACAATAAAAAACGCCAACAACAATAATAGGCATCAGCACGGCCTTGTTGATCAATGCGTAATGCAAAAACGACAACTTTCTCGTTGTTTTACCCCCGCTTATTGAAGCAACACTCCTATGTTCGTATTCTTTGCAAAGCAAAGACGACATAAAAACAGTGGTGGATATAAAATTCTTTAGTTCGACTCAAATTGTAGGGTAATCAGTTTTAGGGCCATATGGCAAATTTCTCATTTTGTTTAATTTGCTGGATGGGCTTATTGACCTGTTTATCGATACAGAGTCGGCGGAAAAGGGAACTGATGAAGTTGTTTGGTGACAACTGAAACTATAGTATTCCCTACCCTCCGCCCGCAACTAATCAATTTCATATCCACTGTAAAACATTTTGTTGTTATTCAAATACTTGAATACAACAAAATATGGACTAAAGCTGAAATAAACACAAAGATGTAAAATTCTGCAGTCCAACAATAAAAAACGCCAACAACAATAATAGGCATCAGCACGGCCTTGTTGATCAATGCGTAATGCAAAAACAACAACTTTCTCGTTGTTTTACCCCCGCTTATTGAAGCAACACTCCTATGTTCGTATTCTTTGCAAAGCACTATAGGTAATTTGCCCTGTTTTTGAGACAAAAATTAATAACAGCGGAATTAAAGGATTTTTTAACTTTTTAAATTATTTATGTGTAAATGTGAGATAAAACAAAGATTTTTATAGATAAATTCGGATATAAGGAACAACGGTTATAAGCAACTACGTATATAACGAACAAAGCTATTTTTTCCAATGCCATTTTCATTAGTTTTTTTACACACAACAAACTGATGAAAACGATCACGGTAGTAAGTAACACAAATTTTGTTCCCGCGAGTAGATTTTCCAACGAATTGTTACTACAGTTGTGTAAATTTTTTGAATATACGTTAATACAGACGAGTTTAGTACTCCGTTAAACCGTATCAATGATTAATATGTATTAGAGAGATAAAATAAAGCTTACTACTGCCGCACCGTTTATAGAAAACCACGGATATACCGAACAATTTGTCGCCATTACTTATTTTACTTGCAATGAAATTGTAAACAACAATATTTTTTACATTTATTATTTATTTCCTCAAACCAAACTTCCACAATTTTAAGACTTTTTATTGAGAAGTAACCTAATAAAATCTCATAAATATCAAAAAACGGGCAAAATTGGGTTTTGAAACCTAGTAATACCAATGCAGAAGACTTTCAGTAATGTGTTCTAGGTGGCAAAGTCACGGCCAAACACGGCCAATTTAGTATAAGCCTATATGAAGTGAGTTTAAGAAAAATAAAATATTTATTTCTGACTTTTTGTGTTTTTTGGTCGCTACCCAAAATGTTCAAGCTATATTATATATTAAATAAATTCCTCTCGCAATTGCCAATCTATTCCATTTTACATATATTTATATTTGGTTTATTTTTCCGCGGTTTTAAATACATTGAAATATGCCTTATAATATATATTTTTTTAGTTCTTCTTCGAAATTCTCACTTTGACTGCAATTTAAACCGCGATAATGACGCTATTTTGAAAAATGTCATTCATATTAATAAATTTTGACATGTTCTTTTTTCAATGCCAACTAAAAAATTATTATTATTAAAAGTTGCAAAATCGACTTTTTGCCTCAAAAACAGGGCAAATTACCTATAGTGCAAAGCAAAGACGACATAAAAACAGTGGTGGATATAAAATTCTTTAGTTCGACTCAAATTGTAGGGTAATCAGTTTTAGGGCCATATGGCAAATTTCTCATTTTGTTTAATTTGCTGGATGGGCTTATTGACCTGTTTATCGATACAGTGTCGGCGGAAAAGGGAACTGATGAAGTTGTTTGGTGACAACTGAAACTATAGTATTCCGTACCCTCCGCCCGCAACTAATCAATTTCATATCCACTGTAAAACATTTTGTTGTTATTCAAATACTTGAATACAACAAAATATGGACTAAAGCTGAAATAAACACAAAGACTGGATAAATGCATATTTTCAATTATTTTTATTTCAACATTCATATTTTTTTCAATTTTTGCCACCTTTTTATTAAAACACTTGTTTTTGATACATTCATGATAGTGTCAGTACCATAGCACAATACACTGTTTCCTTGGAATTTTCCAATCTTATTTGATGATTTTCATAACAAGTAACATCTTCTGAATATCTTTGATGTGTAAAAGTTTGATTAAATTTGTTTATTTTGTTTAAAAACACAAACATTTAACATTTTCTCTTTGTTTTCACAACAATTAGGGAACACAAGGTATGAAAACGACCGTTCAGTGCTGCCAAATTCAATGATTATTTTTCTCACATTATTTATGATAGGAGGAATGTTCTCTCGAGAAAAATCTATTCCGCGAGAGCTGTATTCCGCAAGAATATTCATGATTGGGCTGGTCGTGATGTATGCCACGATAAACCTATGTTCATCTCTATGGGACCTACGCAAATTTCAATAATTTTCTAAACATAAGGCAAATGGGAGATAGTCTAGTGATACCGCAAGATAATATGCTTCCCGGAGCTTAAAACGATTAAACTTAAATTCAATAATTCAGAAAACATTTATTTTGAATAGTATATGCCTACTTTCATGGATTTTAACCAATTTCAGCAAACCTCAAAATCCTTTGTTGTTAGAAAGGGGTTATACCTTTAAATATACTCATGTGCTACGTGTTCACCTAGTGCTTTGTTGACAGTTTGGTAGTAATAGGTCTTCGGTGTTATTCAGACGTGTAATTTGTAATAACAAATGGTGTAATAAGTTGATCCTTTTTCACATAAGGGTGCAATTTATTGATCTTCTTTCTATAAACCCCTTCCAAATCGAACATTTCCTTGAATGAATCATCGACCTTAAACACTTTTTGAAAAGTTTTTGCACTTTATATTTAAATTTCGGTAATCGGTTAACAAATCCAATAATTTCAGATCCAATTGTACATTTGTTTTTAAAGTTTTGGCGACTTTCTGGCGTTTAAGAGTACATTACGAAAAATGGTCCACTATTGGGATATATTTTGAGATTCCGGGGTGATAAATTATTTTTTCTTTCAAAAAATGATTTGTTCAATACGTTTCGAATATGAATTAACTTTTTTTTTGTATATTAATTGAATTAAATTAAAAAATTTTAGGGTGTGCTAATTATATGTCCCCTTAATATATTTCACAAAACTTTTATTTTCAAAAAACCACTGATAATACTGTTCACTTTTATCAAAAGAAGAGTTTTATAGTCTATTCTCTTATTATTTTGATCTAGTAATTTAATATAAAACTCCAAAACAGCAAATTTTATTTTAAACTTTTCATTTTCTGTTAAGTAAGAGTGCATAAATGTAATTGTCTGTTTTTGTGCCTACAAATATTTATGAAGTTTCGAGCTGGTACGATTTATTTTGTAGTCAATGTCAATATATTGATGCTCTTTTTTATTTATTTATTTATTATTTTTTTTTAAAGACAGTTTGAGTTGACACTCGGATATAAATAGGATAAACCTCAACTATCTGCTTAAAATTCATTCTTAATGTTGTTAATTATCGGTAAAATATATGCCAAAAATATAAAAAAAAACTCTAGCTTGGCATGATTCCGTTTCCATCAAATTATTATGAACTTTTTTTATTTATGAACACAATGCATGAACCTTTACCAAGTACTTAAGTACCATGAAAAATATATTTCAAAACCCGGGTAACTAAAAGTTAAGTTAGAGTTTAATGGTCACTTAAACTCTTAGGAGGACCTTCTTGGCATTAAGTTTTAATGTGAAAATTATATTTTTAATGCCACCAAATTGCTTTATTTTGTGTTTTCAGATCCATCCAATAGTAAAAGTAGGCATGTAATAAGAGCCCAAAGACTAATATTTGATATTTTATAAAATATATCGGCCCAAAATTAAAAATTATTTTTTATTGGCCCAAATTTGGGCCGAAGTGCCCAAAACGGCAACACTGATTAACAATGAAAAAATATCAGTCTGTGTTGGCGCATCAACGAATACGCATGCGTGTGTGGGTATGTACGCATTGTTCTTTTGATTGTTTACGAAACAGACGTAAACAAAGAAACGAACTCTTACAAGAGCGCGTACATGTTGAATTTAGTACTTCAAGTAAAAATTTAAAAATACATTTTTAAATCATATTTTGATAAGAAAATTAAATATTTACAGTCGAAATCGCTTATAACGTCGGCCGATATGTCGTTATAAGCGATAGGGCTATAAAGGGCCCCAGAGATTTGGGACTTTTGGATATCGTCGTTATAACCGATATGACGTTATAAACGACGACGTTATAAGCGATTTCTACTGTATTTAAATGCTCATAGAAAACAAATAAAATTTTGGTTCTATGCAGTTTTTTGTAGAAAATTTCAATTATTTTCTTTAAAAAATAAGGATTCACTCAGCTCTCGCCATCAACATTTCAGTGTGAGGAATACACCCCAACTAGGTGTAAAGTGTGTTGCAGAACAGCTTTAGGTGTGTTCTATACACGTGAGGTGCAGAGGTGAATGCCAGAACATACCCGATTATGTAGGAAGCCATAAATTAAAAATGTTTCTCAATATAATGAGTAGCGTTTTTATAAGATTTTATTCTTATAATCAGAATTGAAGCCGCAATAACTTTTGAGCGCAATAACTAAAATTAGTATCTCGAACAGATTTGAGAATAGGATGTGTCGCTGGCTGCGACGTGAGTTTCTCCTCAGAGGGATAGCGAATTTAACTACTCCAGACTGAACCACAAACCCATGGGCAAAATAAAACACCTTCATAAATTTATATGCTGTGTATATGGGTAGTGGTACGCACAGTTGTAACGAGCGTTTATTTCTAACAAAAAAAATAAATTAAAAACTAATAAAAAATATAATGAGCCATACAACTTACCGCAGTCTTTATCCCTCACGAACTAAATTTATTAAAAAAGGGCGACAATAATAAACCACAAAATTCTACTGCATTGCAAATTTCTAACGGTTTTGTTCCAACAAAAACCTGTTTGAGTGACAATCAATGGAGTAGAGTATGAGAAGAAAAGGACTGCGGTAAACAAAAAACATAACAAAGGCTCAACTGATCAGAACGACTCAAAACAAAATAAATCAAAACATAGAAACACACACATGCAAACATATGGATGGTCATGTCATTGACGTCACACCATCACCCATATGTTGCTGTGTGAAAATGAGATCAAACAAAAATGTAAACAAAAATAAATTATATGAGCGGCAGCGACATCCCCGCCCCCGTGAATCGACCCGATTCACTATTCAATATCTAAGACGGCAAGTTTAGAGACCCCCTCATACCAATTGCGGATATTATTCGAATGTTCGCTACAACTTTCGAAAACGATATCACATTCGAAGAATTGGCAAATGTTTTTCGGGTGTACACAAGCACGTTGTTCTTTTGTTCGTCAAAAGTTTAAAAACGATATCGTTTTCGAACATTTGGCGAATGTTTTTTCTTCACAAGAAAAATTGTTTCGAGAAACATTTTTTAATTTGAAAATTTTTTTGTTTCAAAAAAAAATTATATTGTTTGTAAAAAATTCCCATTTGCTTTTTTCAAATAATTTCGATATAAATGCTACGTATAATATAGACAATAAGTGTTGATAAAGACAACATATGGGTAGGTTGCCAAACACAAGACAACAATGTTTATCAACAGTTAAATATCGCGTAGCAAACATAAAGAAATAAAAACGGAAAAGATACATAACAGAAACATCAAGAAACTCCACAAAAAATGTTTTTCGCCACTATCGTAAAACTATCGTCAATCATTCGCTAATAATATTATTAACGATATTCGAAATCGAAGGATTTCCTGCCACAAACTGAGCGACGAGTGAATCGTTTTTAATTCATTCTCGTGTGTCGTTCTCGAACAAAATATCCGCAAAACTCTCGAGAAACATTCGAAAACGATATCGTTTTCGATAGCAATGGTATGGGGGGACGGGGCGCTTCAAGACTCCAGTCGATGTGACAATATCAGCTTGTCGGACTACACCATCTTTGCCTTTGTACACCTCTTGCACTCGACCTCTTCTCCATTCACGACGAGAGACATCAGGATCACAAATTATAACCAAGTCACCTGGGGATTCGGGCTTTGTGTACTGGCACCATTTAGCTCTTCTTGTTAGTGTGGGCAAATATTCGGCGATCCACCTTTTCCAAAAGTGGTCACGAAGCTGTCGTGAGATACGCCACTGTTTCTTCAACACAGCTGGTTTGTCGACATTTGTTCCGGCTGGAGTTTCTGGCGTATTTGGATGGCCCAACAAAAAATGATTCGGCGTTAATGGTTCTTCTTCATCGGGACCAACAGGCAGATGGGTTAAAGGGCTCGAATTGACTATATTTTCGGCTTCAATGAGAAAACTATGTAACGTGTGCTCTCTAGGGGAGACTTCCTTCAACGTTACACGCAATACCTTTTTGACACATTGAACCATCCGTTCCCAAATGCCTTCTTCTGATGGATTATATGGGCAATTAAACTGCCAGTCAATGCCCTTTGTAGACAACTCATCCTTCACGCGGACCACTTCAAAAACTTCTTTAAATCTCTTGGCTTCTTGGTCTGCTCCAACAAAATTCTTGCCATTGTCACTCCGTATTCTTATGGGTGTTCCTCTCCGATTTATAAAGTTGCGTATAGCTAAAATGCAGGCATCGGTTGACAGATCAAAGGCAATCTCCAAATGTATGGCTCTGATCGTCAAACATGTAAACAGAGCCACCCATCGTTTTTCATGACGTCGACCGATGGTGATGGTAATTGGGCCAAAATAATCTAACCCGGTATAGGCAAATGGACGGACATTTGGAGTTAATCTGTCGCTAGGCAGGGAACCCATAAATGGCGTCAATGGAGAGACACTGCGTAACTTGCAGACATTACATTTGGAGATACAGCTTTTTAATAGTTTTCGAAGTCGAGGAATCAAATAACTTCTTCTTATGGCGGCATTAGTGGCTTCAAAATTTTAGTGCTTCATAAGTTTATGCTCATGGACAACAATAAGTTCGGCTAGGCGATGCTTTGGCGAAAGTATAATGGGACGTCTGGTTTCAATAGGCAAACAACTGGCGGCATCAATACGTCCATATACTCGCATCAAATTGTTCTCATCAATATAAGGCGACAGGGTGTACAACTCATTACTTTTTGGAATGGAACCACCAGACTTTAAAACATCCAGCTCGAAGGCGAAACTTTCACGTTGAGATAGGCGGCAAAGAACAGTTTCGGCATCCTTCAATTCGGCGACTGTTAAACAACTTTCTCCATCTCCAATTTTCTTCTTCAAATAACGTTCGACAAATCTCAGGACATAACCCATTATACGTTTTATCCTGAGAAAAGAAGAGAAACGATTAAAATCAATAACAACATTTGTACTGACCGTTGAAACAAATTTCGAACGAAGCTCTTCTTCAGGCGGCTCATCATTGGAGGTTGAAATCATTTCGGGCCAATCATCCTCCGGCTGATGCAAAAATTGTGGACCTTGGTACCAGCGAGAATTAAAAGAGAAATCCATATTTCTTTTGGCTCTTGTTGTTTCATCGGCAACATTCAAATTTGTGGGCAACCATTTCCAATCAGTAGGACGTGTGGAATCCAAAATCTCTGTGATTCTATGGGCGACAAACGGCTTATATCTTCTGTTGTCAGAATTTATCCAATTGATGACATTTGAAGAATCACTCCAGCAAATTCGTCGGGAAACCTTGACCGAATGTTCCTTCTCGATGGTGCACAGCAAACGAGTTCCCAATACGGCAGCTTGAAGTTCAAGTCTGGGAATGGTCATTGATTTCAACGGAGCACATTTGGTTTTTGAGGTAATAAACGAGACTTCAATCTCACCATCTGACTTTATCGACCTCCAATACGACACGGCACCAAATGCGTCTTCGCTGGTATCGACGAAAATGTGCAACTCGACTCTTTCAGGCAATCCAATTCTAAAGTAGTATCTGGGAACACTCACTTGGGCCACATTCTTCAATTCATCACGCCAATTATTCCATATGTCAAACAGTTCAATTGGGATATCTTCGTCCCACCGAATATCATATCTCTAGACTTCCCTCAATAACAATTTAGCAGTTACCATGAAGTGACTTAATAAGCCCAAGGGATCGTATACCGACATGACAACACTCAATAATTCTCTCTTAGTCGGACACCTCTCTCCACTGATGATGTCTGGTCTCACTCGAAGAAATTTCAACTCAAACTTAAATGCGTCGTCACCAATACATGCCTAGAATCTTTTCTGTGGAAAACTGAACATCGGCTAAATCATCACAGAAGTTGAAATTTCTTCCTAAATTACCCTCCAGAGCCACGACAACCTCTTTTGAATTCGATGTGAAATTGCGCTACTCGAAACCAGCTGATTTGTGTATTTTACGCACTTGCATCGATATATCTATGGCTTTCTCTGATGTTTCGAAGCTGTCAACAAAATCATCAACATAATGGTTGTCGATAATCGCCTTCACTGCTCTGGGGTAACTATCACGAAATTCTAGGGCATTGGTCTCTTTCACATACTGGGCAATACAAGGCGAGCAAGCGGCTCCAAACGTCATTACAGTCATCTCATAAACATCTGGGGAGCAACATTCATTTTCACGCCAAAGAAATCTTTGAGAACACCTATCTTCTGGGGCAATAACAATTTGGTGAAACATCTCTTTGATATCTGCGCAGACAGCAACTTTCCCCATTCGAAAATTAAACAAGACGGCAGGCAGTGGTCTATATTGTTGAGGACCCTTCAATAGTTTCGAATTTAGAGAGACTCCTTCGACTTTGGCGGCAGCATCAAACACGAGGCGAAGTTTCCCAGGCTTCAGGGGATTCAACACACCAAAATGTGGTAGATACCAACTTCTCGAGCTACAAATAGATATTTCGGATGATGTTAACTTTCGTACATACCCTTTGTTGACATAATCTTGAATGATTCTGTTGTAGTCGGCACCAAAATCAGGATTCTTCTTCATTTTCCGCTCAATTCTACCAAGTCGATTAAAGGCCATGGAATAGCTATCCGGCAGGACTACATTTTCATCACGCCATAGTAGTCTGGATTGAAATCTTCCGGCAACCTTTATCGTAAAATCCTTGAGCAACTGTCTAGCACGAACATCATCCTTACCCTCTATTGTCGGCAGGGCCTTCACACCAAAATTTTCTGTTTCGAAGTAACTTGGCACCAAATCATATAAATTTTGCTCTGGCTGAGCTGTCAGCAAACATGTGTGGGATGTAGGCTGTCTTCCACACACCTGACCAAAAACTACCCATCCTAGGGGTGTATTCGCTGCATAAGGTCCACCTTCTTCCAATGGCACAACTTTATCTGGCAACCCCATATTACAATGATCAAGTCCGATGAGCAACTTAGGCGTCACGTTGTTGTATGGCTGCACTGGCACTTCATAATGCTTATTTGACTTCATGTTAAAACTTTGAGTCGGCAATTTCAAATTTGGAACACCATACACATTTCTCAAAGCATACTTCCTCTTCTTAGAAATTCCACTCACATGAAGATCAACCACCATTGCACTTTCTTGAGAAGACTTACCACCATACCAGCTTAAATTCAGCTTGCTTTGACGGCCACTAAGTCCAAACGTTTCAACAACAGTTCGGACCATAAAGCTTCACAGGCACCACACGGAACAACAAGTTTGATTTCTCACAAATACTGGAAACACAACTCAGCACTGGTTCTGCATCTGGATCACTTCGAGCAGCAACACAATTTGAATTATTTTCACCAAAATCTTTTGATTTGTCATGCAGCTATCTGTTATGCTTTCTTTGGCAACCATTTACATGACATTCCTTTCTACGGCGGCTGCCTCAGTAAGGAACTGTCTATCATTGTCACCGACGAACCTTCATCCAACAAGGCAAACGTTTCAACAACAGTTCGGACCATAAAGCTTCACAGGCACCACACGGAACAACAAGTTTGATTTCTCACAAATACTGGAAACACAACTCAGCACTGGTTCTGCATCTGGATCACTTCGAGCAGCAACACAATTTGAATTATTTTCACCAAAATCTTTTGACTTGTCATGCAGCTATCTGTTATGCTTTCTTTGGCAACCATTTACATGACATTCCTTTCTACGGCGGCAATTTCTAGTAGAATGTCCACTACCAAGGCAAGAAAAACATAACCTTAACCTCTTCACTTCATTCCATCTATTCGGCACTGACATGGAATGAAATTTCTTGCAATCAAATAATTTGTGTTGTCTAGGGCATAATCGGCACTCTTCTTCTTTATCTTGATCATCAGACGCATACAGAACCACTTTTTTCTTGGTTTCACCTGTTGGACGACTTGTTGTTGTAAGCTGGACATTTCGAATCAAATTGGCAACACCTTTCAACCAATTGTTAAAATCCAAAACTGTAGGCCACGATTCCAAATTCGACGAGTACTGAGCCCATTCCAATCTCTTACTCATGGGCAACTTTTGAATTAACTCATCCATTAGTGTAGGGTTTGATAAATGTTAATGACCATTTGCTGTTTCCAAAAAGGCGGCAAGATTCTGTACTTTTATTGCAAATGGCACCAACTTCTCTACAGCATTTTCACTAATGGACGGAATTTCCCTCACGTGCTTCAACTGCCCTCATATTAACAATTCAGGACGGCCATATTGGAATTTCAGTTGCTCCATCACCGTGTTCACATTGTCCGGATGTATGAGCAACGACCTCACACATTCTCTGGCATCACCCTTCAACGCTTTCTGCAGTCGTAAACAATTTTCAAAATTATTATATTCCCAGCAAAATTAAATGGAAGTGATTCCATGTGAAATCATGATGTCACTGGTTCTTTTGCATGAGTGCGAAAGGAGTCGTGAAAGATCCCATCTTTTTCATCGAATTTTCATGAGTGCAATTGAAGTCGTGAAAGGTCCGATCTTTTTCATCGAATTTTCATGAGTGCAATCGAAGTCATGAAAGATCCGATTTTTTTCATCGAATTTTCATGAGTGCAATTGAAGTCGTGAAAGATCCGATCTTTGCCACAATATTATCATGAGTTCAAATAAATTGATAAGTAACCACACAATAAATTATCAAATACTCATATACCCGAATAATTGTGTACTTGCAAAAGTAATTGTTAAAATGAAAATAAAAGTCAGATGAAAGTGGTCGATAGTGGCAAAATTTATATATTTTAATTAAAAATACAATGTAAATTGATATAAAACAAAAGAAAAATATATTTTGTGTTTGGAAACCTGTTTCGATTTGTGGATATTAAAAAGAAGTATGAAAAAGACCCGGTCTATACACCACGAGCTTCCCCAGCCGACCAACACCGATATAGTAAAACATATCGAGCTGCAATTATTGGGTTGGTTGGGCCATGTTAACAGGATGGATAAAGATGCCACCGACATATGAATACGAGCCATTTGACGTTATGCGACCCGAGGGAACAAAACTCCAATGGAAAGATCACGATATCACAAGCATGGCATGCAAAGTGAGAGAAGCAAAGTAGGAGATCGGTAAAATAAGTATAAAAGAGACCATAACGTGGTAACTATTACAGGATAAGCTTTTTCTTTTGAAACAAAATAACAGAATTCAAATTTATACTAGATTTCCCAAACCATCGTTTGGTTCAGAGATTGACACATAATTTATCGAATATTGGAAAAACCGAACCCCCAAGTTGAAAGAAGTATCTTGCAGCCATCGGAAGAGATAAATATGATATTGCAGATTAATATAATATATAATTTTGAAAATTACATACAAAATAAAGAAAAATAACATCTGGCGATACAAATCATCTGCGCATTGTATTGTTATTAATTTAACAAATTACATAATTGTATTGCAAATTTTATTTCTGATTTGCGAAAATGCGGATCCAAAGCATTGGTGCAAGAAGCTATGACAATGAACCGGTGCAAGAAGCCATGACAATGAACTGGTGCATGAAGCCATGACAATGAACCGGTGCAAGATGCTATGACAATGAACTGGTGCAAGATGCCGTGACAATGAACTGGTGCAAAATGCCGTGACAATGAACTGGTGCAAAATGTCATGACAATGAACTGGTGCAAAATGCCATGACAATGAACAGGTGAAATCAGGTGTCACTCCCTTGTAAATTTCATCGGTGATTCACCTAAATTTGCACCTATGACAAGTCACTTGCACCTATGATTCAACTCATGATCTGTCATCGAACATTTTGCTGGGTTGGTAGGTTGCCGTTGAATGTTCAAATGCCGTCGAAAACATTGGCCAGTCTTCAGGAACACCACTAAAATTCGGCAAGTCGTACAACTTCTTTGGCAATGGTGGCATCAAGAAGTTATTATAATATGGCGGCTGTTGAACGGCATTAAACGGCTGCGTCAAGGGCGACTGAGATGCAGGCAGAGAAGTTGGCAGCGACGGTTGGGCAACGGCTGACGGAGCAGGTTGCAGAGGCGACGGCTGACTATGGCGGAATACAGTAGGCTGATCATTGGTTACGTAAGATTGTGGTGTGACACTCGGGCGATTCGTGTCTACTTCAGATTGGGCACTACTGGAACCACCACTATACTCACTCAAAATGTTACCAGTAACAATTTGTGTTGAACTTGATGTTGATGCAGCTTTCAGTGAGCGCTGAGAATTCGCCAGTTGTAGCTGCAACACGTCAATTTGTTTCCTTAAACTATCCATCTCTACTTGGGAAACACTTTGCATTGCTGCTGTTGTAATCGGCTGCGTGATAACACCTGTTGTTGTAGCGGCAATAGTAATAGAAGTTCCAGCAGTGGTAGGCACATTTGACCCTCCGGCTGAAGTTGAGGCACCAACTGGAACACTTTTAGTACCACTAGCATTTGTTTTTGTTGTATTTGGTGGCGATCTCGGCATCATCTTTACAGCACACAACAATTAAACAACAGGTTTCACAAATTTTTAAATGACAGCAAAATTCCAAAAATAAGATGTCACCAAATTTTCCACACAAATCTTGCAAACGAACAACAATTTTTCAAAATGGCGGCAAATTTCACAAAAAATGGCTCCAATTTTAATTTTCAGCGCCACAAAAAATCCAGCAAATTTTATACCAGAAGGGCCACACAATTATTTTTAGTTTCAGCACAACAAACTTTAAAATAACAAAGGGCCACAAACAATTTTCTATATTGCCCACTTGTTTCTTGAAGACAGCAAATATTTCTTTAAACAGCAAACAAATCTCCAATTATTAACGACGGGCCACACAAATTATCAAAACACGGCAATGAAAAATAAATTCAAAGCAATTTCTCCAAAAAAATTTTTTAAAAAAAAATTTATGCAAACCCAAATAAAATTTGTCCAAAAAAAAAAACTGTCCAACAATTACCCCAATATTCACAACAGAAATTTTTTTTCCAAAATTTTCATCAATACTCGCTCCAGAATGCGAAATAAAGTTTGTCGAAAATTTTCAGCAAATCGCAACAAGAAATGCGAAATAAAGTTTGTCGAAAATTTTCAGCAATCGCAACAAGAAATGCGAAATAAAATTTATCGCTGGCTGCGACGTGAGTTTCTCCTGGGAGGGATAGCGAATTTAACTACTCCAGACTGAACCACAAACCCATGGGCAAAATAAAGCACCTTCATAAATTTATATGCTGTGTATATGGGTAGTGGTAGGCACAGTTGTAACGAGCGTTTATTTCTAACAAAAAAAAAATAAATTAAAAACTAATAAAAAATACAATGAGCCATACAACTTACCGCAGTCTTTATCCCTCACGAACTAAATTTATTAAAAAAAATAATAAACCACAAAATTCTACTACATTGCAAATTTCTAACGGTTTTGTTCCAACAAAAACATGTTTGAGTGACAATCAATGCAGTAGAATATGAGAAGAAAAGGACTGCGGTAAAAAAAAAAAACATAACAAAGGCTCAAATGATCAGAACGACTCAAAACAAAATTAATCAAAACATAGAAACACACACATGCAAACATATGGATGGTCATGTCATTGACGTCACACCATCACCCATATGTTGCTGTGTGAAAATGAGATCAAACAAAAATGTAAACAAAAATAAATTACAGTTAGTCAACAATATTATTGCAAATGATGAATTTTTAAAAATGTAGATATTTAATTAGGAATTCTTTCAATAATGTTGGGCTTTTTGTAAATATCTGTTGATTTACTTGTTAATGACAACATCAAGCCAAAAAATGCAGAAATCGGTCGGAAATAACGGACAAAATGCATAGGTACCTGGTTTTTGTGATGTCAACTAATTAATTGCAAAATTAATGAATGTGGAATAAAATTGTGGGGTTTTCCCCGCGATTTTTTCCAATTAAGGATTTTTATGACTTTTATGGTATGTGGACATATAGATCCATAATTTTTGATCAGAAATTAATTTTTGTGTGTGTAACATAGACAGCATATTCAGAAAAAGAGAAAGTCAGGTAAACGGTTTCGGAAAATATGCTACGTTTGGTCTATTGCAGTTATAACAACGGTAAATCCGAAAGAGAAATCCTTAAAGTCACCTCTCGTAAGCTGAGAAGTGTATACAACATCATTTACCGCACCGAGAAAGAAGCCAGTTTCAAACTGAAGCCGTTACATGGCAGACCCAAAATAGTAATCACACGAATTGACAGGAGAATGATTAAAGAAATTGACGAAAGATCCCAAAGCAGCACAAGAAAATTGATTATTTTTTTTTATTAAAAATGATTTTGGAGTAAGTGTGTCACATGGAAAAGTAAAAAAAGTGCTACATAATAACAAGCACTCATCACGAGTGACTAGGTAAAAACCATTGCCCTCCCAGCACAATAGGTATATAGAAACTATTCAGACTTGTTACAGACAACTTTTCACGCCATCTTTAGTATCGGCATGTCGTTATATTTTCTGATTAGACTAAAAGTATGCTGTACTATCACGATGGGTCTCAAAAAGTGTTGCGAAACCCCCTAACAGCCATGGAAAACAAAAATTTAATACATACCCAGCAAAATTTATTTGAAGTTGTTCTATGTGAAGTAAAGATTGAATAGATTTTTTAGAAGCAGTCTACGCAGAGTCATGAAAAATGCATTCCGTTCTTCACATTTTGACAATGTCCGATTTGAATCCATTTCATAAAATTTTCACATTTTAGCAATGTTTAGATTTATAATGACTTTTTGCAAAGAAAATTCTCAAGAACAGAAGAATCAATTTATTTCATGGTATTTTAATTATTCAGCAAAATGTTTGTATCCAAAAAGATAATCATAGGTGCAAGAAATATCAGACTGTATATTTGTTTGTAGCCTAAATTAGTTAAATCATGAGTGCAAGTAACTATGTCTTTTTAAGTGAAAGAAGTCATGATTTTTACAAGGACATGGTGCAGCTAGGATGCAATCAATTTTAGATGTTTATCACCTATTTTGCATGACTCTATGCAAGAAGCGTTTTAAGATGTTTTTGGGTATTTTTAAGTAATAAAAGCTAACTTTCTAGAATAAAATTATTTGATATTTATTTGCACTCAGTCGCTTTTTAAAATGATTTATTTGAGATATTCCATTGTTTTATATTCATTATATTTCAATTTCATTAAGACTATCGAACTATTATCAAACAACTGTTTTTTCAAACAAAAATGTTCTACAAAAACATGAGTTTGTTAGTGATTTGAATGAAATTAGAGAAAGAGGCCATAAATATTAATTAGAAGTTACCACAACACTTTTAAATACTCTTTTCTAAATGGCCCTGAGGTCTCAAATCATGAAAAATCCGCGCTTAATAGATTTTAACTTCTCCCATATCCTCAAAATGCACGCTTGCGAATCAATTTTCAAATTAATCGAAATATCAATACAAAATACATTCCACGAAAAGTATATTTACCCACTACAAAGAACTAATGCAAAATGTGTGCTTAAGAAGCAAATTAGACAGCATCCTCACTGCACCATGCCCTTGTAAAAATCAAGACTTCTTTCACGTAAAAAGATGTAGTCCGAAATCACTTGCACTCATGATTCAACTACTTCTTTGGCTACAAACATTTTGCTGGGTATCGTAAAGTTTGGAAAACTGTCATTTATGGTATGGAGTTGTATACCAAGCAGTGACGTTGGTAACATCCAGATTTTGGAGGAAACAATGACAGAGGAAGTTTATTTAGATGTTTCAAAACATGATTTTACCAAAAGTGTCAAAAAATTTAGTCCTGTTGGCCCTGAAAATTCAAACATATTGCAATATAAGTACTACTAAGACAACGCCCCTAAGCATAAATCTAATTTATGTAGGACTTGGTTGTTATACAACTGTACGAAAGTCATTTATACCCCATTCCAATGTCTAGATATTAACCCCATCGACAATTCATAAGCACACCTGAAGAAAAAGTCGGGAATAGTCCGCCCACTAACCGGGGGGACTAAATAAACTGCAATAAAGTAGAATGGCAAAAAATACCATTGGAATATGACATTGCGAAACTTACTTATTAAATTCAGATACGTTTACAAGAGCAAGACAACAATACTATATTAATTGTTGTACTGATGAACAAAGTTAATCTAACGGTACGGCAGTGTTAAACGCGAAGCATTGTACACTAAAACGTTAACATTTTCAACTAAGGAGACATCTCGATCGAACGATTCTTTTATCCAAGTGAGTTCTAAGTAAGAATCAAAGGATCGAAAGATCGATTTTTGATTCCTACGTAAGAATCGAAAAATCGATTTTTGAGTTCTAACTAATAATCAAAAGATCGATTCTTGAGTTCTAAGTAAGAATCAAAAGATCGATTCTTGAGTTCTAAGTAAGAATCAGAAGATCGAAAGATCGATTTTTGCTTGGTAATACGTATCCCTAGCGCACACGCGACCACAGTGACCACAATATACGCACAAGTGACCACAAGCTTGAAAATGACAAGTTGCCACTTACAGTCAAACAAGCTTGTGGTCGATGTGGTCAAGCCTATACAAACCATCATACAATGTCTTACATGAACCAGCTCATAAATGTGATGTGAATGATTCGGCTTAGTATTTGCGAATGGCTTGAATGAACCAATAACGTCTTACTCTTAAAAAATGTCAGCTCATGTAAGATGGCACTTGCAGTAGGGATCTAAAACCCGCCTTGCTTTCATCTTGATTCGACAGGCATTGCATATACTTGAAATCGGATTCAAGCAAACAATTGCATACATAAGGACGTACTACTAAAGTGGTGTTTACACTAACCATCAATGTCGTATGAGCTATCACTTCTTTTATACATTCGACATTCTTTGTTTGTCAAAATTGGCCTCATCCATACAACTTTCGATTTTTGCGTTCAACCTGCAAATGTTATTTTCATATGGCATAACCTATAAATACAAATAACAGCTGCTTTTGTCGTTGTGTACATTTATTGTTGAGTTGCAAGATGTTATAGATATTTACTTAATTTTTAATATTATATAAATTATATTGATTTGTCAAAGTCATATTTATCCCTTGCGATAACTGCAAGATATTTCTTTTAACTTGGGTTCCGCTTTTCTAATATTTAGTGAATTATGTATCAATCACATGGGAAAATTTATATAAATTTGTTAGGGTTTTATTTATTAAGTAAGGCTTTTATTCTAAACAGGACATATTGTTCCCTAAGCCGAACTATGAATATATTTCCAAACGCTCGGTTCTTCTATTTTGCTCCTCCAATATTTTTTATAACAATTTGCATAGTATCTTTAATTAAAATATGTACATATGTCAACGTTTGCCACTATCGATCTGATCACTTTCATCTTATTTAATTTTCATTTTAACAATGTGGGTCATCATGAACGGCAATGAATTTTTTCACTTTCTCCCTTCAGTTTCAACGGCGGAAAAACAAAACTCACGAGAAAATTTCATTTATGATAACCCCTAATAACTTTTGCAAGTAAACAATTATTCTGGTACATGATTATTTGATACTTTATTGTTTAAACTCATCGAAATTTACTTATTTGAACTCATCAAAATATTATGACAAAGATCGGATCTTCCACAACTTCAATTGCACTCATGAAAATTCAATAAAAAAGATCGGATCTCTCACGATTCCATTCGAATTCATGATAATTCGATGAAAAAGATCATGCAAAACATCCAGTGAAATCATGATTTCCCACTTCTATTTAATTTTGCTGGGTAATAAAGTTAAATTATCCAAAAGCCCTCATAATTGCCACTCACACGATACTCTTCACGATAACTGGTTGTGGTTTTGGGTTGGTTGGCTGCGACTATTGCGGCCTTTGAAGTGGTCGACGCTGTCGCAGACGCGTTCCGTTCGAGTTTGCACTTTTGTTGGATGGTTTCACCTCCGTCAACCTGTAGTGGGATTCCCTAACGTATTTTTTGGTTACCGACAAAAATAGGTAACGTTAAAACGCAAAATTATGAATGAAAAGTATGAAAAAAAGTTGACAACACTGTTGCTATCGATAGGCCTTAGCGACAACTTTATTTTGGTTGTTAACTTACCGTCAAATTTCGTTAATTATCGAAATTATAAGCATTTAAATTTTACCGATTTTTGTCGGTAACCAAAAAATGCGTTAGAGAATCCCACTACTGGTATGGGATTTAAAATGAGGCAGATGAGGAGCCAAGAGAAACCGCCACACAACTCTTTGGTGTGTCTTTTTTTTTGCTCCTATGTAGTCTTTTTGAAAGACTGTACCTTAACCACATTCGTCGAAGACTTACCTTTTACATTGATCCTGATCGTCTCAACACTTTCTCAACCTTCACACCTTCGGATTCCCTTGTGATGTGGAGGGTGTAACATATGGCCCTGACACCTCCTCAAACTTCTCAGATTTCGGTTGAGCGATAACCCTGGAAACCGTCATCACCGTAGGGGTATCGTATGGTCGCCCCTACAATTAATGGGGTAACTTCTCTACCCTGAAACTTTGGGTGACTCTCTCCTTGATAAGGTTGAGGAGAACCCTGCTCTGTTGGTTTTGGCTGTCATTTATGTCGTTGACTTCTAGGATGCCTTCCCCACCCAAAAATAAAGTCCGTTTTTTTGGTTCGTTCACAATTTAACACAACACATTTGAATTATGTTTTTAATGCAGAAAATTATGACCTTAGCAGGAAAACTTAATAAACTTAACTTCTACCATTTTTCCTCTTCATATCATTTTTATAAAACTTTACACAAAATAATTAAAAAAAAAAGAAAACATAAATATTTCAAAGTGATTTGTGCGTGAGTTTTTTAATGAATAGTTTTATATGTAAGATTTTATCTAATTAAATGAAGACTCATTAAAATAGCAATACGAGGTTGTATAAAAGTTATCATCCTGATGTAAAATCCATTGTCCTAATGTATATGGTAACATGAGCCGGCTTCGCCACTGGGGCCCCTACTGAATAATAGAAACCCAATAATTTGCAAGGAAAAAGTAATTCCAAATGTTAATTATATTATTATGAAATATGAAGAGTGTGTGCGCCTACCCCATGATAGGGATGTAGTGGGTCAATGTGAGTAATTTGTCAAGTTTAACTTAAATGTGAAGTTAATGTCGAATATTAAACGTATTTTATTTTAGTAATATTATGTTTTTTTGTACATAAATTCAGGGTATCTACTTCAATTAACTGCTAGAATCTGTTTCTTATTGTAAATTCTAAGATAATTTTTAATTATTCAATAGAAAGCATGTTCCTTTTTGCATTATGTTGATATTTAATGTCAACGGACAGAATTTGATGTTATGTGTGTAAAATATACAAAAAATGCCTGCAAACCCAGCAAAATTAAATGGAAGTGGCTCTATGTGAAATCATGATTTCACTGGTTCTTTTGTATGAGTTTAAATGAAGTCGTAAAAGATCAGATTTTTACATCGAATTTTCATGAGGTCAAATGGAGTCGTGAAAAATCCGATCTTTTTCATCGAATTATCGAGTTCGACTGGAAAGATTCGATCCTTTTCATCGAATTTACATGAGTGCAATGGAAGTCGTGAAAGATCCGATCTTTCTCACCGAATTTTCTTGAGTGCAAATGAAGTGGTGAAAGATCCGATCTTTGTCATAATATTGTCACGAGTTTAAATAAATTGATAAGTACCCGTACAATAAATCATCAAATAATCATGTACCCGAATAGCTGTATACTTGAAAAAGTAATTGTTAAAATGAAAATAAAAGTCAGAAGAAAGTGATCGACAGTGGCAAAATTTACATATTTTAATTAAAAATACTATGTAAATTGTTGTAAAACAAAAGGAAAGAAAATATTTTGTGTTTGGAAACCTGTTTCCTTTTTGTGGAATTAAAAAATACATAAGTATAAAAGAGACCCGGTCTATAAACACCATGAGCTGTACCCGCCGACCGACACCGATATAGTAAAACGTATCGAGCTGCCACTATTGCGTTGGCTGGGCCATGTCAAGAGGATGAATAAAGCCACCGGCATATGAATACAAGCCATTTGACGACAAAACTCCAATGGAAAGACCAAGTTGAATATGATGTCACAAAACATGGCATCCAAAATTGGAGAAGCATAGTAGAATATCGGTGCGTTTGGAAATACATATATTCTTAGTTCGGCTTATGTAACAATATGTTCCGTTAATAATAAATGCCATATAAATAAGTATAAATGAGACCACCAAAACATGATAACTATTATAGAATAAATTGTTTAAAAATGATAGAATTCAAATTTATACTAGATTGGTCCGCAAATTTTATTTCTGATTGTTGGAAGTCCAGATCCAATGCATTGGTGCAAGATGCCATGACAATGAACTGGTGCAAGATGACATGACAATGAACTGGTGCAAAATGCCATGACAATGAACTGATGCACAATACCATGACAATGAACTGGGACGTACCCCGTTATTTGATCTGTAATTATCTGGTCATTATGAACCGATATACTTGTTGTGGTTATCATATGAAAGTTTATGAAAATATCTATCGAATGGTATACGGGTTCATAACCGTCATATAACCGGTTCGACAGATATATCAAAAAACCCGTTTTTAAAACTGGTCATTTTATAATAAAAAATGTTAAAACATTATATAAAGTTACATATCATTTATCTAGATTGCCGGGCTTCGGCCGGGGCTTAAGAATTTCACCTCTGGGGTATGTCCGAAAACCGGCTACGCGATCCAAAATTTTCCTACATCTAAGTTTATCCTATACTTCAAAGTTTTTCTAGACTGCCGGGCTTCGGCAGGGGCTTAAGGATTTTACCTCTGGGGTATGTCCAAAAACCGGCTACGCGATCCAAAGTTTTCCCACATCAAAGTTTTTCCTATACTTTAAAGTTTTTCTAGACAGCCGGCCTTCGGCCGGGGCTTAAGGTTTGCACCTCTGGGGTATGTCCAAAAACCGGCTATGCAATCCAAAGTTTTACTACGTGGTCTTTGTATGTACGGATTTTTTTATATATCTGTCGAACCGGTTGTATGACGGGTATGAACCCGCATGCTATTCGATAGGTATTTTTTATTTATTTATTTTTATTTATTTGCTTTGCAATTGAAGCCAATTTTGAGGCCAATTTATATAATTACAAAGAATCCACCTAAATATCATAGCTACTCTAAAAACAATTTCATATATACATATAATTCATCTTAAATCTAGATATTGGAGATCTAATTATTTTGGTTACAATTATATTCTTTCATTTTTTTTAGAAAATTCTTCATTACGTCATAGCTACTCCATATTTTCATAGGTATTTGATACCCACGTCAATCGGTTCATAATAACCGGTTCTACGGTGGGTTTTTTATTCAAATTTACGAATCAAATAAACGGAGAACCGGGTACGTCCCAGCCAAAAAATATATATTGCCGTAATCATGACTATGACTGACATTTCAGCGTGATCCGGGCCTTAAGCGTAAAGTAAAGTTAAGTCAGAAATAAAAACAAATCAATTGCAAAATATTTTTGACAATAAAATTAATGTATATTGGAAAATAACTGTGTATAATAAATACAAATGTTGCTACCTTTATTACATTTTCGTACGGCAAATTTCGTGTTTTTATTATGTGACAAACTTTCTATCGAAAATCTGTTAGAGTCCTCATATAACGATTCATGCAATGCAAATTTCTTAATTTTGGTTCAAAAGATGATTTCAAACGAATTGTTTTACAATTGATTTTTTTTTTTTAATTTATATATGAAACAGTTTTCGTTTTCGTAAACTTTTCGTGGTACAAAAAAAAATCCCTACTAAAACGACTACGCCAATGACTACAAAAACGTCTATGCCAAACAATTATTTTGATTGCGAAAGCTGTATGGTTTGGTTCAATTCTATTAATTTTTGTTACCAAAAAAATTCTTTAAAAATTGATATATTTGCTTTTTAGTACAAATCATTCATAATACATACTAATTTTGAACGTAGGGATCGCGTACACACCATGATCCAGATAATGGTGGATGCTAAGTGATCGTTGAATACCAGCTACAGATTATATATTTAAAACAGCCGGTAAACTTATTTATAGACTGAGATTAACAACCCAGCAAAAATTTGGCAAGCACATGTTGATGCATTACCAAGTAATGAGTTCTCATTAACTCCGCATTATCAGGTAGTGCATATATAATGGATTACACATAACTACTTACTTGCTACTTACTTACTAAGGAATAAGTACGGTGACACAGAGCTAGTGTGTCCGACTACAAATCCTATAGGTTTGTGTGTTCAAAGCTCACCGTCGGCATGGGAGTTTTTTGTTGACAAAATTACGAAGAAATGTTGATGTACATAGATGTTTTGTACGAGTGGCATAGTGTGTAGTGTGTTTGGCTAGAAATCAGAAGTTCATGTGTTCGACACCAGCAGGGAGCGGAATAAAAGAAAAAGAAGAAATAAAAACAAAAAATAATTGTAGTGTTGAATTTGAATATAATTTCACCACAACTGTTCTAAAAATAGAACATACGCTTTTTAGCTTTTTTGACTACTGGTTAGTGGTTAAATATGTACTTAAAGAACAAATTTAAGGAAGTACTTCCTTCCTATGACACCCCCATGTAAAAATAATGACTTTTACGGGTAAATCAGTAAGTAGTTACAACTGCAAAAATTTACTGAATAAAGTCATTATTTGGGAATGACTTTTTTTGCTGGGAACTTATGATTTCAAGAAAGAAATACGTTTAGGCCTAATGATGTTATATACAAAGAATGGAAATCATTCCACATTCTACTTACAGGTTCACATGATAAATTGTACGATGAAAATGATATTTTCTACTATATAGGAACATTTAATCTAATAGAATTGCTGGATACAACAACGCTAACCATAATAAGGCTGAATATTTTAAAAACAAAATTATAACCATTTATATATCAAAAGTTATAGTCAAGATATGCTTATATTTTTACTAAAAATGATATTTGTAAAAGCTTTAGCGGTGTCGATATGAGAACATTTTGAACAAAAACGTGGCGAAGTCGCCCCATGTTACCATATACACTAGATCCATGTGATCAAAAAACTTTATATATGAAACTTTATGGCGATCGGTTAACGTTAACCCGTGCCACCGGAACGATCTTTGTTCCCATAGTAATTTTGTGTGGAGCCAAAGGAGCATTTACACGAAAATTCCCTAAAGGCCGCATTAATGATATGTGACATTGTTTATGGGAAATATAATGGGATACAAAAATTCATTTAGTTACAAAATGTGAATTGCTTATCTTTTTTGAAATAAATAGGTATCTATCAGATTTTATAAACAACTTCAATTTGTGTATTTTAGATATTTCGGAAAGAACACTACGATAAAATTCGCAGCAGTATATTGGGAGACATTCTATCATCCATTGACCGTTTACCCTCAACGAAAAGAAATCTTCGCCCTTTTAAAGTGACAAACAACGGCGGAAACATACAAATGGTTACAGCCCTAGTTTTACAACTGATTCAATGTTCTACAATTTTACCAGATACACTTTGTTCCAATGAAACTGCAAGCGAATTTGAAAATAAAGAGTTAGCATCAAATCCGAAAAAAGATAATTCTGATGTAGTTGTATTGAAAAAGTATGATGTTGCAATAAGTATTGGAGGCAACTTTTTAACAACATTTCTCAACAAATGCAAATCACGAACAAATGAAACTGATTTCCGACCTCTGTTTGAAAATTTTATTCACGATTTACTGTCAACGGTAAATAAACCTGAGTGGCCTGCGTCAGAGTTGCTTCTATCCCTTCTTGGTACCATGTTAGTACGATATGTGTCAGATAAATCCATAGAACAAAGTATACGTTTAGTTTCACTAGACTACTTGGGAATTGTGGCGTCTCGACTGCGAAAAGATACTGTAGAGTCTAGATGCAAGGTTAATATAATTGATTCCATGATCAAATCAATTAAACAGGAACAAGAAAGAGAAGGGGACTTGCCGGTAGTTAATGTAAGTAGCTATAATTTTTTTAATTTGTGTTTCATATATATGTATTTTTTTAGATCAATATTAAATTGGATCCCGAAGAGGAAAGAACAGAATTTCTCCAAAAGATTCTGCTGGATTTTTTAGCTGTGAATGCACAGGAAGAAAATTTAATTTGGGACTACGCACGTCATTTTTACTTAGTGCAATGGTATCGAGACATAATTTATCAGCGTCGAAAAATTGCAGAAGGAGATAAACGTTATGCAAGCCGTAATAAAACTGCAAAATATCGTCACAAAAATTCTCATCGAAAAGGTAATATGCATTTATATACGGAATTGTGTCTTGTTGTCACAGAATGAAACATCAGATGAAATTTTAAATGTATTTTTTATACATTTTCGTGCAAAATAATATTACTATATACTCATATGACTTATGGAAGAGTGACCAAAAAAGGGGAAAAATGCCTGTCCCCTAAATTTTTCTATCAGAGTCTACCTACATTATCAAAACTGGAATATGAGCTCATTTTCTGATCATAAATGACTCCTTTGTCGGGAGGAAAACGTAACCTCAGGCGACACTTCTAAACAAATCACAAATGAGTCTTCCTCTGCATTAGTTTCGAGTCATTTTTGCCCATTCTCTGATGGTATATAAAGTCTTTTTCGAGTCGTATTTCAATCATTTAATGGTGATTTGTTGATTAATTTGGACTCTTTTTCGAGCCTTTTTTGAGTCATGTTTATAATTCTTTATGAGTCTTTAGGGAGTCATTTATGAGTCTTTTTATTAGACGAAATAAATTAAAAGAATTTTCTTTTTATTATCTTTTGTTTCTTTTCTTTATGTTGCGCGGTGGTTAGAATACTGCTTCTTCATTTTACTTGGCAAAACCTGAACATGTGTTGTGTTTGTCTATACACTTAATGTTATATTTTACATTTATATCAACGTTTTATAGAAAGTGTATATGAGAATTATTTACAACCAAACAAAAATAAAACACAACAATCAGTTTTTAATCACCTATCTGTTCAAAATATGATCAGAAGATACATAATTATAATCACTTTTCAAACAACTGCATGACCCTTTTTTGATTAAGCATTTTTTCAATCTTCATGAAGATCAAAATGTGACAATAAATAACGAAAAAATAGTCACATTTTAAACGCCTCAATGATTTATTTGTGATTGCTACACATTTGTTGTTGTATTTTAAATTGAACTCTTTTCAATCATTACAGGGTGTCACTTTCGAGTCCCTTTCTGATCATACAAGCGACTTAATTTTTGATCACCAAAAGGACTCTAAAAAGACTCCGCAATGTGATTTTTGAAAAAAAAAAAAAAACAATCTTCCAAGTGCTAGCTGGGTAAATAGTAAAGACAAAGGCGTGGCCAGGGTGGAGTACTATGCTAGGCACACCATCAGGACCAGAACTTTTAATTGCTTTAAGTTTCCCTAAGTTTTTTGAGATGTCATCGGTTTGAAGATATGGCAATGAAATATGATCTAATCGCGATAATTGGTAAGAGTATGGAGTATTTAACTGACATTCTTTTTGAGAATAAGTCGATGCAAAAAAAATCAGCAAAGCATTTGGATCCGTTTAAAAATTATTTTTAATTTTATCTAGACACATTTGATACCATCTACGAGACTCAATTGTAAATTTGGATAAGCAATGGATTAATTAGAATAATCTACACCTTTTTCAGATGTAATTCGAAACATTTTAGTTGTAATTCGTAACATTTCATTTGTAATTCGAGAATTCTATTTGTAATTCGTAACATTCCATTTGTAATTCGAATTATTCCATTTGTAATTCGAATTATTCTATTTGTAATTCGAATTATTCCATTTGTAATTCGAATTATTTCATTTGTAATTCGAATTATTCCATTTGTTATTCGAATTATTTTATTTGAAATTACAAAGGAAATCATTTGAATTACAAATGGAATAATTCGAATTACAAATGGAATAATTAAAATTTGTAATGGAATAATTCGATTTAAAAATGGAATATTTCGAATTACAAACGGAATAATTCGAATTGCAAATGGAATAATTCGAATTACAAATGGAATTCGCGAATTACAAATGAAATGTTACGAATTACAAATAGAATTCTCGAATTACAATTAAAATAATTCGAATTACATCTGAAAAAGGTGTATTGTAGAGCCAGATTTTTTAAATTTCTTAAAAAGTTTATTTTTCGAATTTTAAGAGCTGTTATCTCCGATGTGATCCAGGGTAACTTATTTCCACAATTTATTCGAATTTTTGGTACACATTTAGAGAGAATATTGTTTAAGATACGATAGAATTTATCAACAGCGAGTACTAATTCATCTTCATTACTACATACACTGTTGCCCAATCGACTTTCGAAAGAAGAGAATTCAATTTACGGAAATTAGTATTTTTTCTAATTGAAAACAGTTTTTAAAGAACTATCTGTATTGTTACTAATAAATGATTGATTGTTAAGCATAGATACGCAAAGAGTGGGATAATATTCATCTTCAGGGATTACTATTGGCTGTATTATATAAATTTCGAAATGTTGGGTAACGTTTACGAACACTAAATCATATTATTTATCTGGGATAGGTTCATGTCCAACAACCGACTAACAATATCAAATGTATGTTGATTAGTGTTAGCATTAGTTGTTAAATGGGTCAAGGCTTCTGAATCTGGCAGTGATAGCCATTTAACAGAAGGTAATTTAAAATCTCCTAATATCAGAATGTGATCGATATCATTCATCTGCGAAGTGACTGAATTTATTGCAGACAAATGACGAAAATATAGAATTGGATCAGATGATGGTGGAATATATGAACATGTAACGTATAGTTTATATTTGGATAATTCTATACAAATGCCTATGAACTCAATATCATCAAAGTTATTTAATATAATTAAATTAGAGGAAAAAGAAGAATCGATGGCTATAAGAACACCACCGCCTTTTTTATGTAAACGGTCCTTTCTAAAAATTTGATAACGTGAGCAAAAAATTTCACTATTTTGTATAGATGACTTTAACTAAGTTTTTGAAAACGCTAAAATTTTATATTCAAAGTCAAAGCTATCTGAAATAGGCGGGTCAACTTTTCCAGCAGGCCCAAATTCGCGTAATATTATTTGCTCATAAGCGTATTGAGGAACGTCGATTTTAAATGATGATCTGCCATCCGAATAGGAAGAGCTTACCTTGATAATTTTTAGGAAAAGAATTTCATTAGTTTTTGATTTAATATAATAATTTATATCGTCAGTAGCTGTACCCGAAGCAAACCTTGAAACAAAAACCGTTTTCATGTGCGGAACCACAGACAACGGCCTGTGTGTTGGCTGCGATATTTGCATCTGATCAGATGCCGCAACAGCCACCACTGGAGGAGCTTGATTTAATTCTTCCTTATCATGAGCAGGAGCATAAGTGCTCGAAGCACTCATAGGGAGAGTAGAATCGCAAAGAGTGGGATAATATTCATCTTCAGGGATTACTATTGGCTGTATTATATAAATTTCGAAATGTTGGGTAACGTTTACGAACACTAAATCATATTATTTATCTGGGATAGGTTCATGTCCAACAACCGACTAACAATATCAAATGTATGTTGATTAGTGTTAGCATTAGTTGTTAAATGGGTCAAGGCTTCTGAATCTGGCAGTGATAGCCATTTAACAGAAGGTAATTTAAAATCTCCTAATATCAGAATGTGATCGATATCATTCATCTGCGAAGTGACTGAATTTATTGCAGACAAATGACGAAAATATAGAATTGGATCAGATGATGGTGGAATATATGAACATGTAACGTATAGTTTATATTTGGATAATTCTATACAAATGCCTATGAACTCAATATCATCAAAGTTATTTAATATAATTAAATTAGAGGAAAAAGAAGAATCGATGGCTATAAGAACACCAACGCCTTTTTTATGTAAACGGTCCTTTCTAAAAATTTAATAACGTGAGCAAAAAATTTCACTATTTTGTATAGATGACTTTAACTAAGTTTTTGAAAACGCTAAAATTTTATATTCAAAGTCAAAGCTATCTGAAATAGGCGGGTCAACTTTTCCAGCAGGCCCAAATTCGCGTAATATTATTTGCTCATAAGCGTATTGAGGAACGTCGATTTTAAATGATGATCTGCCATCCGAATAGGAAGAGCTTAACTTGATACTTTTTAGGAAAAGAATTTCATTAGTTTTTGATTTAATATAATAATTTATATCGTCAGTAGCTGTACCCGAAGCAAACCTTGAAACAAAAACCGTTTTCATGTGCGGAACCACAGACAACGGCCTGTGTGTTGGCTGCGATATTTGCATCTGATCAGATGCCGCAACAGCCACCACTGGAGGAGCTTGATTTAATTCTTCCTTATCATGAGCAGGAGCATAAGTGCTCGAAGCACTCATAGGGAGAGTAGAATCATTTTTTTGTAGTAGTTTATTTTTCTTCATTTTATATACAATATTTACAAACTATAAATAAACCAAAAAAGTTTTACTAATATGTACAAATATTATATAGCCCTTAAAAAGGGAACTCAAATAACATATATAATTCATCTTATTTAAAGCTTTTATCGTAATATTTTGTATACATTTTAATAACGTTATTTTATATTTTTATGTAATGAAAAAATGTTAACAAAAAACATGACATCTTTTATAGAGATGATAAAACAAATGTTGAGGTGGTGAAACAAAGAGAAAAGGTGGTTTAGTTGTTAAGCCACCAATACTTATTTATGCTCTTATTAGTTTCAAGTAAATCTTTTTTGGATATACTGGTTTCAAACCGCATATCACCATTCAGTACCAGGTTATTATCAATGGCTTTTACATTCAATCTCCTAAATAGATGGTAAAAAATAGGAATACCTAAGTTATTTTGTATAAACCCTATATTGTTCAGGTATACGAAAGCTTCCGGGGGTACAAAACCTGTAGCCAAAGAATTTTTAATATAGTTGAAATCAACGTGAGCCTTTATTAAGTTATTTGTGTCGCACCCTGTGCTCCTAAGAATAGGTTTGTCCTTGTACTTTCTCAGTAAATATTACTCAGTAACTTCTTTTAAGAGAGTTAAGCATTTTATACTCTTTTAAAGGAAAAAATTAAAAAAGTAAAAAGACGATTATGATATTTGAATATTTTAAATTTTTGACAACTGCTAAAGTAATAAAATTTCTCAGTAATAAAATTTTCAAAACAAGTCTCTCAATTCATTCTCATTTACTGAACATTTGTGTAAAAAACAACATTCAATAATAATTTGTAATAATTATTACAAATTATGGAGTACGCAGACACACTTAATGTGATATCTTATAAGCTTTATTATGAAATTGTCGATTCTTATTATGTTGAAAATATTATATAATTTTTAATTGGAAACATATTTTGTATAGCCAGCGAACTTTTGTGGGGGAGGTACCCTTAGAGAGGGCCGATATGGGCCATTTTAGAAGTTAAACTAAATGTTGACATACTATTAGGAGATCCAAAGGTTGGACGAAATTGGTTGCCCCATTCAAGTGATATCGTACTAGCATTTTAGTGAAATTTTTTAAATATTGTGGAGAAGTACCGGAAGTTGTGGACCGGTATTGTCCCATGAAACTAAGTTTGGATATAATATGATGAAGACCAAATGTTGGACCAAATCAGTTAAACAGTTGGAGAGTTATCGTGCTCTCAGACCGGCACATATGGTGGCATAGCGGTTTTTTACAGCTTTCGGGCTGTTTTCCCAAGAAATATGGACTTGCCCCTGAAAAAACTTTTACCGTGAGAGGTACCAGAAGGAGTAGACAAATATAGTCCATATTCGAACCTGATCTATATCTGGTAGATATATTGTTGTTGTTGTAGCATACAAACCTACGTAGAAACATAGGTTTGATGCTGGGTTGGCAGCCGCTGGCCGAAACACAAGGGTTTTGGGTCAATCCAGTACGATAGAACCCGCTGCCGTTGGATTGGGATAGATATATTAGGATGTGCAAAGTATGGATTACATCGGTCACTCCCTTCAAGAGTTATCGTGCGCACAATTTTTCCGAAAATTTTTGAACTTTTGTGGGGGAGGTACCTGAAGGAGTGGACCGATATGGTTTTCTTCGAATTTAAATTATGTTTGGACAAAATAATACGAAGGCCAAATTTTGGACCGAATCGGCAGATCCGTTCGAAAGTTATCTTGCGCTCCAACAACTACACACGGTGTCATAAGGGCTTTTTGCATCTTTCAGGCTATTTTCTCAAGAAGTATGGACTTGCCCCTGATGAAACTTGTACCGTCGTATAGGGGGCAGTGAATACAAGTTGTTGCAACAAAAATCGAAGCGATTCGAGAGCAGGTCCTAATCTGAACATATCCGAAATTTTGTGTGGGAGGTACCCGAAGGAGTGGACCGATTGAGTCCATATTGGAACCTCATCTAAGTCTGTTAGAAATTTTACGATGTGCAAAGTATGGATCAAATCGGTTACTTCCTTCAAGAGTTATCGTGCGCACAAATTTTCCGAACATTTTCGAACTTTTGTGGGGGAGGTACCGGAAGTAGTGGACCGATATAGCCCATCTTCGAACTTAAACTAAGATTGGGCAAAGTATTACGAAAGCCAAATTTTGGACCGATGCGGTTGATCCATTCGAGAGTTATCGTGCGCTCCAGCCAGCCAGACAGACAGATGGACATTGCTCAATCGACTCCAAATTGTCTGAAACACATTTCGTCCAAACATACTAAAACGATTATTTCGATGAGGCACATTTTGCCTGTATGAAAGTGTATATACCCTCGTTAGCATAAATGCTGAGGGTATAAAAAACTATTTTTTTCGATTTTTAACCCTACGGTCAATAACCGGCTACAAATGAACCTTTTTGAAAATAAAATTGCTGTCAAATCTTTAATAATAGAGATATTTACATGAAACTTGGAGCAAATGAAGAGGAGGTGTTTCTACTCAGGATCACGTATAGAAACTATATATTTCCGATTTATAGATATGATATAGTCCCCTACATTTTTTAGTACATATATCAATAACCGGGTACCTTTGTACCCATTTAAAAATAACGCTATAACTCGTTGAAAAAATTAGATATTCATGCGGGGTTTTCTACAGATTTGTCTTTAAGGATGCCAGCTATAAGTTTAAATTCAAATTGATGCATATGTGAAGAAAAGATGCTGGAAAAAAGCACTTGGAATTGTATTTCTTCAAAAACTTGCCTATTATTTTGTTTATAACTTTGGAATGGGCATTAATTATACCCTTCACCATATGGAGAGTATAATTAAATTTGTCATTCCGTTTGTAACACATCGAAATATTCGTCGGAGACCCTATAAAGTATATATATTATTGATCAGCATAAAATTCTATGTCGATTTAACCATGTCCGTCCGCCTGTCTGTTGAATTCAAGATACAGCTCGCAATTTTAAAGATAGATAGTCAATATTTGTACAGAAGTTTTTATTATTTGCAGGATGGTTGGTATTGAAAATGGGATATATCGGTCCACGTTTTGATATAGCCCCCGATTTTCGGTATTTTTAAGGTTTTAGCTTCATTATCATACCAAAATGGCTGAAATTTGGTACGTAGTCTTCTTTAGGGGTATAAAACTTTTCCCCCAGAATTTTGTCGGTATCGGTTCATGCCTTCATATAGCCCCCATAGAACGGTACCTCCCGATTTTCGGTATTTTTAAGGTTTTAGCTTCATTATCACACCGAAATGGCTGAAATTTAGTACTTAGTCTACGTTGCACACTGGTCCCAACCTGCGACAAAAATCGATATCAGCAAATCTCTGCGACAATTCAGCAAATTGTCTCTAAAAATATCATATTTTAATGTTCCAGCACTGTTTTTGTAATTTATTAACGGTATTTAACAAAACAAAACAGAAGAAGTTGATATTTACGTATAATATCTTAAAAACTTTAAAAACATCAGTAAGGTTGTGACTTCTTACAAGGCAAGTAACTCAAAATTAAGCGGATAAATTTTTTTTTTTTCGTAATGGAAGTTTTAGTACAAGTTTTTCTAATTACCTTTACATAAAAATGTGTACACATTATTCGCATAAAATGTGCTGGCAATAACTTTTTTTTTAAAAATGAATGAATAAACTTAATCCTACTAATAACTAAAATAATGTCTCGTTGGAAATCGAGCTTAATGATCAATAATGCGTCTGTTTTCACATGACGTCTGCTTATGCACAAAAAATGTGTCTAAACATGTTAAGATTTTTTGTTGGCTCAAAATATGCACAGTGAGTGTCAAAAATATTCGTTTTTTTCTTTTACCAATAACAACACCTCAGTATTTCAGAAGCCCTATACCCAATAAACAAAAAAACTAAATACATAATAAAATGTTGGTCCTGTAGCTATTAAAAAATGCATATAACATGGATAACATGGATGGAGAATAACAACGAAAAGTTTGTTAACCCTGTTTTCTATGAGTCAAAAATATTCGGTTTTTGTAACTTTTGTTAAAAATGTTGCCAAAAAACAGGTCATTATCGAGCTTTTTCTGCAATTTTAGTATACATTTTAATAATTGCGAATAGAAGGTTCCTGTGTGTAAAAATATTATATTGTATAGCAAATTATTAAAATTTAGCGCTAAGGAAAAACGCTATCCTAGAAAAGAGAAAACTGGTTATATTTCATGATAAAAACGGTAGAAATAAAAGAAAATTTTGCCTTTTTTAAATATTTCGCCGAAAGCATGTGCAAAAGTCACGAAAATATAGGAATAATAGATTTCATGAAACTCATAAGCCAGCCAAAACCAAGGACTAGGAGGGAAAATAGAGGAATATTCAGAAAAAATACTGCTAAATCGCCCTTAATTTTCTTGAAATTAGTCACCGAGTCCTAAATTACTCTCAGAAGATGGAAAATATGCACTTACATTCCAAAAATTCGTAAGATTAAAGCTTCTCATAGCCTTGTAACACACCATTTCCTGTAGCACGGACGAATGAACTTTTGCCTATGATGAGAGTGACTTCCCGTCTCATCACTAAGTCCAGCCAAAGAAACGCACGAAAAAACCCAAGAATGAACAGACGCGGGCCGATGTGTCTTCTTCAACGGATCGAAAGAAACTCAAATTTTATTTAGTTATTTGTTTCAACTGTATCTTAAAATCTAATCTAAAAATAAATATACGCACAAAATGCACGCTGTACCTAAAATGCATTATGCACCCAGCACGCATAATGCTTCGTGGGCAATGGTTGGTTGGTTTACGTGGTGGCTACACTTTATAGCCTCAATTAGTATGTAAGGAATACCGTTTTGAAAACCACACCACTCATTCAAGGATTGTTATTTCGTAGTATTAAATTGGCAGTTAAATCCAGCCTGATGAGTTGAGAAATCGTATAAGGTCTCCCGGACCTACTTCGGCTATCTCGGCGATATTATGAAGGAACGGCTGTCCTATAGCTTTAAGTCGTCGTTGCATTAGTGCAGGGCACGAACAGAGGAGGAAATGCTCAACAGTTTCCTCCTCTTCTTCATCTCCGCAGCTGCAACAGTGGTCGTTGTGTGGTATATTTAAGCGCTTTGCGTGGTTACCGATAGCCCAGTGACCGGTTAACACTGCAATAAGTCTTGCCAGGTTCCGTCGATTTTGGCTGAATTTTAGCGGAATTTTATGCAACCCCTATTTTTGGTCCGATTCATGTCAAATTTTGAGACTGGGCATATTTTTGGCTTCTGGAGGGTTACTCTGTATTGCGATGCGAAAGCAAATGCGATGCGAAAGTTAAATGCGTTAAGAGTACAATTTGGTACTCTGTATCACAAACGCAAACGCTTTCGCAAAATAAACTGAAAACGTGGCAACGTTTTCGCAAAATAAACCGAAAATATAGCAACGCTGGCTGCACAATGTAAACAATAACGAAGAATGAGAAAACGAAATGTCAAAAATTGTAAATAAAAACATTTTAAAAAATGTTTCTTCGGTACGTGCGTTTTTAAAACATCCTAATCGTTTATAACAAAAAATAGTTATGGATTCGATGGCGGAACGGATTACAAAGAGAATTTTTTCGTCTCAATAAAGATGCTGTTATGTACATTTAGACAACTAATGTAGAAACCTAAATATAAAATCTCTTGCTATTGGTCCTCAAAACAATATTCCATTTAACTATACAAAGTGTTTTTACGACTTATAAATAATACTGTGAAAAATAAGCATTGCCTACTACTTTGAGTGACAAGGAATTTGGAACAAGTGTCGTTTAGAATAAACACCTGCATGGATACAACTGAATATATCAGTTCCGACATTTTTCAACATTGAGTGAGTATGGATATGTAGAATGTAGTTTCAGTTACAAGTTGATACTGATACTTTTTCAAACAGGTATGATATGAGTTGGTATAGACAGAAAAAAAAGAACATATTTGTTTATATCTGGTTTGTACAAACTGATATAAATGGATATTGGTGTGATACAATAAGTACTTATTGTATGTAGCCCAAACAAAATAGGAATTGAAATAGAAAAATTCCTACAGAGCTGAATTTTGGATTTGTCATTACAAATGAGGTCCTAAAAATCTCTGTTGATCCCATGCGTGCAAAGAAACTTATTCATGGTCATAGGTCATATTTTTGGGTTTTTTATATATCTCAAAAACTGTGAGTCTTACCAAAAAGTGACTAAAGCAAAAGACAACGACCGTAAAATTCTCTATAAGATATCGCGTTCCTAAAAGTCACATAATAATGATGTGCACATATAAAGCACCTATAACTTATTTGACCCGAAAGTCAGGATACAAAATCTGGTTAGACATGGTGCTACTGGACCGAGTACTACAAACCAAATCAAAAATGTGAATTTCGAATTTCTTCAGAATCATTCCATGGACCAATAACAAATTCTGCATTATGAAAACCATTAGGAGTAACAGAATCGTTTAATTTGTAATGGAGGGTATATTATGTTTGTCATTCTGTTTGTAACTTCTCGAAATAATAATTTAAGATCATATAAAGCGTATATGTTCTTTATCAGCCTGCTTCTACACCGATATAGCCCAATGACTGTACTTCTGTGGAAATGACTTTAATGTCCGAAGTAAGTAGGTGGACAATACTTCGTTAAATGTATTGTAGGTCTATTCAGCTTGGAACAACCCCTACCTTACAAAGAGACGCGTCGTTTTAAGGGCTTTTGAAGGTATTATTCTCTTAAGGTCAATCCCCGACCAGAACAACAACATTTTCGGCGGTGGTGGTATTTCTGCCATGAAAACTTATTTACAAGTTCTGTCGTAAGATACTCCGTTCGGGCTCGGACTTGATATGGAAGAAGTATCCCTTTTCCCTTCCATGAAAACTTATTTACAAGATGTGTCGTAAGATAATCCGTTCGGACTCGGCGATGAAAGTAGGTCCCATATCATTGGGCCAATATGAATCGCTGTGCACTCATTGATATGGAAGAAGTATGCCTTCTCCCTTCCGGGATCTTGTAGGAACATATAATATGTAAGTATTTGTTTAAACTATCCATAGGAAAGCAAATATGTTACTCTCTCTATCTCCCTCTCTTTTTGATCAGTACCACACCAATTTAAAAATGTAAGAAGCTAACACTTGCCTGCGGGAAATAAATTGGTTTGAAGGTATTTTAAACCTAGTTTTGAAATAACCACAAAAAACGCTTCAATATAACAAAACTATTTGCAATAAATATTTGGAATATAATAAAACTATTTTTGATAAATATTCGCGTTTTCATTATTAGGTCGGAAACTTTTTTAGTAGCCCTCGTACATTCCACTCACTGAACCCAGACATTCGAATTGATGCGTTCAGATATAACAGTTCATGTCTTTAATATTTATTTATTTAAATAATAAAAATGTTCAAAAATGTTATTTTTATGAAATTTTCCTTAGAAGTTATTCACACAAGCCTATAGTATCTGTTGGTATCTGTAGTATTTGAAAAATATGTGTTATACAACAGATACTTGAGAACGAAAAAACAAATAAAGTTCTCAGTCGTTCGTATACAACACAGAACTGTTTCTAACAGTTATGTTATTGTGAGTATACACAACCCAAACAATATCATAACTGTTACACTCATTCCCACATTTATATCATATTATATCTGTTATGTATATGATATATCTGTTTTGTTGATATAAACAGTTATACTATTGCACGTGTTTAGTTTAGAAGCACCTCTCGGATGGGTCTGAAATTTTTAACATAGGTAGCCTTTGGTGCTCTGATTTTAACGATATTTAATTTTCCAGACCTAAGTCTTCCCGAGATATGGTTTTAACTTTTTTACTTGTATCACCATTATTACTAAAACCTATGAAATATGAGACTCGAGGAAGAGTACTTTTCAATGCCGCAAATAATCAATAATTGTAATTTGATTTTTTACTAATAATTTATTAAATTATTATACGTCAACATTTTAACAATATTTCCCTAAAAGAATAAACAATTCTGATATAATACAAGCATTTAATTGTGTTAATTACATGATTCGTTTCCTTTGCGTTTGATATTTTGTTAACGCAAGATATTTGCGCTTATCGCACGAGTTTGACATACGCTTTCGTATTACAGAGTTCAGTGATACTAGATTTGCGAAAATCAGATGCGAAAACGCATTAGAGAGTACGAATTACTTGATTCGGTACAATTTTTCTTACGCATCGCAATACAGAGTAAACCCCCCTGATTACATTGCAATCGATACATTTGACATATGCAAAATTATGCAAAATGCATAAATTTTTGCATATGCAAAATTTATGCATTTTACATATATTCTTATGCAACAAATATTTCAATATTAGGTACAAAAATGTTTATGTGTACAATTTTTCTGTTTAAAATTCTCTTCAGAAAAGTCAATAAAATAGAGAAATGTATAACTACAGCCGCAACCTTCAAAATACCAAAAATCGGGAGGTATCGCTCTATGGAGGCTATATGAAGGCCTTAACCTAAACCGACAAATTTTAGGTGGAAATTTTTTACCCACAAGGAAAACTTAATACCAAATTTCAGCCATTTCGGAGAGATATTGAGGCCACAACCTTCAAAGTACCGAAAATCGGGAGGTACCGTTCTATGGGGGCTATATGAAGATGTGGATCTATACCGACAAATTTCAGGTGGAAACTTTTTTACCCCCAAGGCCACAATCTTTAAAATACCGAAAATCGGGAGGTACCGTTCTATGGGGGCTATATGAAGACGTGGACCTATACCGACAAATTTCAGGTGGAAAGTTTTATACCCACAGCGAAAATAAAATGCCAAATTTCAGTCATTTCGGTGGGATATTGAGGCCACAAATACCGAAAATCGGGAGATACCGTTCTATGGGGGCTATATGAAGACGTGAACCCATACCGAGACATTTCAGGTGGGAAGTTTTATACCCCCAACGAAAACTAAATACAAAATTTGATTTCGGTAAGATATTGAGGCCACAACCTTCAAAATACTGAAAAATTGATTTCGGTAAGATATTGAGGCCACAACCTTCAAAATACTGAAAATCGGGAGGTCCAATTCTATGGAGGCTATATGAAGACGTGGGCCTATGCCGACAAATTTCAGGTGGAGTGTTTTATACCCCCAAGGAAGACTAAATACCAATTTTCAGTCATTTCGGTGGGATATTGAGGCTACAACTTTCCAAATACCGAATATCGATAAGTACCGTTCTATGGGGGCTATATGAAGACGTGGACTTATGTGGACAGATTTCAGTTGTAAAGTTGCATACCCCCAACGAAGGCTTAATACCAAATTTCAGCCATTTCGGTGGGATATTTAGACCACAAATCCTTGAATATATTTTTGCATATGGTTTTGCATATGCTCATTTTATGCAGATATGTACAAATATGTCAAAATATGTACGATATGCAGAATATGCAATAAAACGAGTTTCTGTCTAATCAGAATTTCTCTACGACCATCCTAACCATATATGCATTTGCATAGGATTCCGCTGTTGTCTACTGATTAGGAACTTTGTGCGTTTGGCGTTGTAATGAGGCCATGCAGATTTTGATATTCGGCATGTTTCCGTTTTGTCCCATCTACTCTCTGCCAATGATATATAGTATTTGAAGATATCCCCTTTAACTACTCCCATTGGTGTTGCGACTGACGCCTTTGGGAGTTCGTTAGAGGCGGATCCTGCTCTGGCTAGTTCGTTCCCATCCAGTCCCTTATGGCCTGGGATCCAGGTGAGAGTTACTCTTGACAGACGCCCTAGTTTAGCAAGTTGTTCTTTACAATCTTTCACTAGCTTCGATGTGGCAGAGTTTGATTTTAGTGCAAGGAGTGCCGCTTGACTGTCGACAAAAATTCCTATCGAGTTTGGTGTGTGGAGTTGTAAGAGAATAAAACAAGCTTCCTTTATGGCCAGTATCTCCGCCTGAAAAACACCGCAGTCGTCAGGTAGCTTTATGGATGTAGATATATTTGCATCATATGAGAAGACACCATAATCGACTCCACATTTAATCTTGGAACCATCTGTGTATACATTGATGTCCATGACCTGTCATTGGCGATCCATTATTCCATTCTTTCCTGCTTGGAAATTTGAATTCAAAAGGCTGATCAAAAGTCATTGTAGGAGCGCAGTAATCAGCAGTAGTTGCTATTTCTTTTGGTAGTTTGTGAAGCACGCACGCATGTCCGTAGGCTCTATCGCTCCATATTCCTAGATCCCGCAGCCTTGCGGCATTACATGTTGCAATTGCTTTGATTTGTATGTCTATTGGCAGAATGTGCATCATAACATTGAGGGCTTCAGCCGGACAAGTCCGAATTGCCCCTGTCACCCCGATGCATATACTATATCGAGCCCTTCCCGCGAAAAAGGTGTAAGCGACAAAAAGCAAATTTTACAGGAGACGGTTTTTATTGAATAACTTTTGATCTAACCAAAATTTTTTATTAAATTTAGGTATAGTTCCCTTATTAAATCCTAATTACTAAAAAAATGAATCATTTGTGGAATATCTTCAATATAACGGTAGTTTGTGTCGCTTACATCCTTTTCGCTGTCACGCAATCAGGCAATTACATTAAAAAGTGGCGGTTACATTAAAAAAAATTATTTGAAAAAAATCATTTTTAGTGTAATTCACATCTACAATTTAAAAACAAAGCAACTTACGTTTATAGCAAGTATTTATTAGAACAATTATAAGATTAAAGCGTATTTCTTGTAATATAGTCGAATAACTACATGGTGTGTTAATGTGGAATTTTGATGTAAGCGACAATTCGCTGTCACCTAAAAATGTAAACAAAACAAAAAGGGCGCTTACATCAAAATAGTTTTTGCTGTAATTTCGTAACGGTACATGGCAGAGTTATAAAAATTTGGGAGATGGCGTATTGGAATATTCTTTATCAATTTCCGCAAAAAAAAGAAAATCGAAAAAATGTCGCTTACATCTTTTTCGCGGGAAGGGCTCGATATAGTTTTTTCAGCGTAGTTTTCTATTCCACTGCTGGCCACCATACTAGTGCTCCATATGTGAGAATTGGTCTTATTATACTGGTGTACATCCATAACACCATTTTAGGTTTAAGGCCCCAACGGCTCCCAAACATTTTGCGACACGTGTAGTATGCAACGGTTGCTTTGTGAGCACGATGTTCCATGTTACGTTTCCATGATAGCTTTGAATCTAGGATGACGCCTAGGTACTTGGCGTGATCTGATAGGGGTATTTCTTGACCTCTTAGTCGTGGTAGATTGGGTATTGAATATTTGGTCTTTGTGGTGAATAGTACTATCTCAGTTTTCCCTGGATTCACACCCAGGCCACAGCTTGTGGCCCAAGTATCTAGTGATTTCAGGACCCCGCTCGTGATGTCACTTATCACGGATGGGAACAAACCAGAGACGAGTATTACCACATCGTCCGCATAAGCAACCACCTTAATCCCCATATGGTCAAGTTTGATAAGGATTTCGTTAATGACAAGGAGCCAAAGCAGTGGGGATATAACTCCTCCCTGTGGAGTTCCTCTGTTTACGTGCTTTGACAGCGTACTGTTTCCTAGTGAGGCAGTAATAACTCTACTTTTCAGCATTATTGCTGTTGTACTGACATTATTGAAGGCACCTTCTATATCCAGAAAAGCAGCCAAGGTGTATTGTTTATGTTCTAAGGATTTATCGATAGTCCTAACGACTTCGTGTAGGGGTGTATCTGTCGATGACTGGAAGATATGTTGTTTGAGTTATCCATCTTTTCTCGAATATGCACGTCGATGAGTCTTTCGAGCGTCTTAAGTAGAAATGATGAAAGGCTTATGGGTCTGAAGTCTTTAGCATTTTCATGACTACGTTTTCCTGCTTTGGGTATGAAGACAACTTTGATCTGGCTCCAACTCGCAGCAACGTAGTTGGGATATACATTTACTATAAATCTACACTAGCCAAGGATTTATTATGGTCTCCGTATTTTGCAGCATTTTTGGTATGATACCATCTGGCCCCGGAGATTTGTAGTGAGAGAAGCTGTTAATAGCCCATGTAACTTTACTCGGAGTTATTACCTTATCGACTTCAGTATCATTTATATCTGTATTAGTATTGGATTGCACTTCGCTGGCTCTATCAGAGCAGCCAGGGAAATGCGTCGTAAACCGAATTTCAAGAGATTCGGCTGAGTTATCAGACCATGTGCCGTTGTTTCTCTTTATATATGTGGGATTCGAGTGTCCTTTTGCCATAACTTTGCTTAGTCTGGCTGTATCTTTGGTGCTGTCTAGTGCTCCGCAATATTCAATTTGCCATTTGCCTTTTGCCATAACTTTGCTTAGTCTAGCTGTATCTTTGGTGCTGTCTAGTGCTCCGCAAAATTCAATTAATGATTGCTTTTTTGCTCTGGCTATGGCCTTTTTGTACTCCTTTAGCTTATCCTTGTATGGCTGCCAGGATCCGCTTTGGTAGCTGTCGTTGAAAGCTTTCCGTGACTGTTTACGCAGTTTAGAGAGATCGGATGTCCACCATGGTGGATAGTGTTTTTTCGAGCGCGTCCTAGGACATGATAGTTTAAAAGATGTATCTAGAAATTTCTCCAAAATAGGCACAGCTTTATCTATACACGCCGTACTATCGTCTTTGTGTGGAATGCTGGGTAGTTTGTCCCGCAAAACCCTATTGAACTTCTCCCAGTTCGTTCTTTTCGGGTTGCAAAAGCATTTAATTGACGTTGCTTTTTCTGATATATTGAATAGTCTGCAATTGTGATCTAAGAACGATTTTTTATCGGATACTATCCAGTTAGCTATTTCTAGATGACGTTTATCGGATACCAGTATGACCTCAATGACCTCCTGCCACCCACTAAAGTTATCCGAGCTTGGAAATACAAAAGTTGGGTGAGTACCTCTATTACATATGGTAAGATTGTTAGTATTAATGAAGTCTAGAACTGACTCACCGCTGTCGTTCGTTTCTGTGCTGCCCCATAGGGAATGCCTTGCGTTTGCATCGCAGACAATGATGATGGTGTTGAGTGGGTGTATGGCCTCCATGGCGCTCCAGACCTCGCTTGGTGGGGCTTCCCTTGAGTGGGCCATGTAGCAAGAGGCAATAAAGAACTGCTTACCATTGTCCAGTTCCACTTTTGCAACGGTGAAGTCCGCTGTACTATACTCTGGACATAACAATGCGTTATTTTTAAAAATTAGACATGATCTAGGCTTACCGTTATCCTTCATGTATAATGTTTTATATCCTCTGCTATTAAGACCCTTTACTTCGTTTTCGTAAACGTAGGGTTCTTGGATGATGCCTATGTCAAGATCCTCCTCTACTAGAAGGATCCGCAGGTTATCTGAGGCAACTCTAGAGTGCTTCAGATTGATCTGCACGACCTTGAGCATCATCTTATTGTGGGGATGATGTTGATGGCCCCTCTAGCTGCATATTATCTAGCAGCTTTCCGGCATCGTCGATGTCATCTGCATCGTCTTCTCCGTTCGGGCCATGCGATCTTAGTATCTTTACTTTGGCTTCCCTCACGCCAAAGAACAGTTTGTTGCCGAGTCCCTCTAGTGCCTCCACTCCGGCCTCTGTTATAGAGAGAACCAATCGTCCATTGGAACATCCTTGTTCATCCTCGCCAGACCTTGTAGTAGTTTCGGGCCGTCACAATCTATCTTGGGCAACCAAACTCTGGCACGAGGTCTTATTGGGATTTCTTGGGCTGGGATCAACCGCAGGCTGATGTCTTCCCATGCACCGCTGATCTTAGCCATACATTTTTCCAAGAATCCCTTTGAGAACTCGTCCATGCATTTGATTACCCTGTAGCCACGATGAACCTCGCTTGAGTCGAAATGAGGCACGGGAGAATCTTCGTTTGTGAAAACATGTTCTGACAATTTAATTTCTACCATGCCCCAATCCGCAGTGGTGATAGGGGACAGCTTTCCCTTCGTTAGCCACGACAACCATCAGGTCGTCCTTAACAACTTCATTGAAGGGACGTTTTATTGTTGAAGAGGCAGTAGTGTTGTGTTTTTTCCTCTTTGCGGGCTTATTGTCCTCAGTCCGGGATCGCTCACGTTTGGAGGAAGTTGGGCGATCGTCGTTTCTAGAGGTTTTGGCTTCCTCGTATTCCTCGACGATTTTAGTGTATTTTATTTTGTCCAGCTCATCCCGTTCGTGGACCGTACCATTTGCAGCATTCTTGGCGATCTTGCCGAGAATGAATTTTGCCTTCTGGTATAGGGCCTTTCGAACGTCGGCTGGACTTTTCTTTTTCTTATTGGTTTGTGTAGTTTTACCATCCTCAGAGACGGTCAGAGTTGCTGTTTTTGTGGTTGTCTGATGAAGTGTGTCAGAACCGACAACACTCAGTTGGCTAGCTACCAGCTCCTGGCTGGATGCTAAAAGGTCATCATCGGAAGAGTTGCCAGACTGCAACCGAGGAGTTTTGTTTTTATTTTCTATTGTATTTTTCTCCATATGTTGTTCCCACGAGTACGCAGTGACGGCTTGCGCAGACTAGGCTACTAATAAGTACAACTCGACCCGTGCCCTAGGGCCGAGGGGGGATTGCTAGCGACCAGACTTCTTTAGACACTAGTCGGCCATTCAGATCGTCAGCACACCTCCCACTACCTTGAGTGTATATATATGTCATATATATGTCACTCGTCCCAAAGGTGATCTGTGGAACAAAATCAGTTCACAGTTATTTAGTTTCTCTTTTCCCTCGATGAAATACGTGGTATATCCATTTTCTTCGTAGAGGATGTTTCTCGCCACTAAAACTTTCTTCATTAATTATACGATGACTTGACACATGACGTATAATTGTATGCTTGACACGATCTGCACCAGCAACCTCTTCTTCATTGGCATTAAACAGTGTTGTCCTTAGGCTTTCTCCACTTTTCCATTTTCGTTGCGTCATCATTATTTTTTTAGGAAAAATTATCATTAATTTTTGACTTAATATAATAAATTGTATCGTCAGTAGCTGTACCCGATGCAAACCTCTAAACAAAAACCGTTTTCATGTGCGGAACCACAGATAACGGCCTGTGTGTTGGCTGCCATATTTGCATCTGATCAGATGCCGCAACAGCCACCACTGGAGGAGCTTGATTTGATTCTTCCTTACCATGAGCAGGAGCATAAGTGCTCGGAGCACTCATAAGGAGAGTAGAATCTTTTAAAGCTCTTTTACTCAGATTTGGAGTACATCCCAGCAAAATTTGACGGAAGGGATTCTTTGCGATGACGTGATTTCATGTCATCTTTTGCATTGGTTCAAAGGAAGTCGTGAAAGATCCGATCTTTTCATTAGGATTTGAACCAATGCAAAGGAAGTCGTGAAAGATCCGATCTTTTCATCAGCATTTGTACCCATTCCATCGATCCAATAGAGATGATGTTTGTGTTTTTATTTACACACCTGTTTATTTTCATTTTGGTATGTTCCAGTACTGCAAAAATCTACTAATTTTTACTATTTTTCCCGATAACATAAAGGAAAAATTGTTATCGTAGTAAAAATAAGTAGATTCTTGCAGTTTCTGGAACAGACCAAAGTTGTTAGAACTGTCGTCGTGATGTTGTCTTACATTTCCTGCATATCAACCAACTAAAACTTCTAAACAATTGGTATTATATGAAGTCCCAACCATCGAGCTAAAAATAGAATCGGACTGCACACATTGCTATTTTAAAAGTTCCCTTGTCTGTTCTAAATCTGACATAAAATTAAATCAATCAAATCTCGCTTCTTGGAATTTGAAAAAAAAGTTCGAAACGAAAAGGAACAAGAATCTGAATATAAAGAAGAAACTACTTTTGGAAAGAAACAATTAAAAATAAATTAATTAAGCATCAATGGTATTTTCCATAAAAAGTCTCTCCTCCCCGTTCGTTACATTTTGTTCTTAGAGATCCCTAAAGCAAGCCGGGTTGTAGATCCCTACATATTTCCGTCACTAAAGAAAAGAGTATAAATTACCAAAATTTTGTTATAAAATAACAAAATTATAAAATAAAAGTAATTTACGAAAAAAAAAAATACTTAAAGGAGTGCATTTGGAGTCCATGTCGAAATCTGAACTGGTGATGGGAAGATAATTGAAAAAACCTTTTGTAAGATGAAAGAATATCAGTTGCGGAGAACGGAGGAAGTAATCTTTTGCGTTGCAGCGGTGGTGATTACATTGCAATTTTGGATGTAAACTTTTGAAAAACTAAACTGATAAATTAATTGTAGTTATTTCATGAATTCGTTTGAATTAATAAAGAGTTTTGTTTTTCATGAAAACCATATTTCAATACAGCATTTCCATTTTCCAAACAAGACATGAAAATTTCATGCCAAGGGGTTGGTGAAAATGACATGCCAAAGCATTGGTTAAAATGACATGTCAAAGCATGGGTGAAAATGACGTGTCAAAGCATTGGTGAAAATGATATGTCAAATCATTGGTGGAAATGACATGTCAAAGCATTGGTGGAAATGACATGTCAACGCATTGGTTAAAATGACATGCTTAGGATCCAGAAAAGAACGTCATCTTTTGGGGTCCACGCTCATATAAAATTCATCGATGAAGATGCTAAAAAGATGACATGCTAGATCACTTGCACCCATGATTGAATGTCATCTTTGGCATCGAACATTTTGCTGGGATATACTCACAGTACTTAAAGGGATAAAAGAGTCCGATACAACCCAAACTTGTATTGGCTGTACCGAACCAGATACAGTGGAAGCGGAAGCTTTCCTTCCAACGATCACCGCAGCTGGATTAGTAGCAGTCGGTGGATTGAAAACCCCGCCTCCCGAAACGCCAGGTTTATCAGATGACTTCGATTTTGTCGAAATCTTATTCTTTGTCCTTTTGCGTTTCGGTCCAGGCGCAGCTGGTGACGAAACAAATTCTTCCAAATTGGGATACTCTTCAAATATGCCGCTAAATTTTGATATGCGTAGGTAAGCATTCCAGACTTCCCTGTTTATATCAGTTATTTCATCGAACAGATCTCTGGTAAAGTTTTAAAAATCGATGTATATGTTACGACATTTAACACAACACCATCTAAGACCAATAAACTCGAGCGTCAGCAATTGTCGCATTAATTCCAGTACAACCAGCATGAGAGTTATTAACCCAGCGAAAAGTTTGCCTCCAAAGAGGCAGTTAAATGATATGTACAAGTGATTTGGAAGTGCATCAAATTATGCATTTTCACTCATGATTTTTACAAGGGAGTGACCCCGGAAAGAGGCACTCCATTGCATCGCATTTTAACTGACCCTTTGGCATTGCGTTTTAACCGAACCTTTGGCACTGCATTTTAACTGACCCTTTGGCATTGCATTTTAACTGACCCTTTGGGGTAGAATAGGAGGCAGACCAGAGCACGTGTTTTGAATAACAAAATAAAATGCAGTTATTATTTGTGTAAAACAAAAATATTAATAACTTTATTAAATTAACACAAATTATAATTAACTTAATTTAATCGCAAACGTGTGTGTTCACCCGCTTTTCATTTAATCCAAGCTTAAGTGCTTTTGCTTCATCTGCTAAATGGGTTTGATAACGTCTTCCCATCACCAGTTAAGATTTCGACATGCACTCCATTTGGAAATTTTCTTCTCCTGAGTTACCGGAAAAATGTTCACAAATTAAATATTATTTAGTTTGTATTAACAAATGTTTGGAAATGTTAACACTATTATCTCCTTTTGGAAATGTGTTCCGCTGCCTGTAGAGATGTACAAACTGATTTATGTACATGTAGGGATCTCTAACAACTGCTAATAAAATGTAGTGAATGGAGTGCCTTTTTCACGACTCCGTTTGCACTGCATCCGGATGCTGTTAAATTGTGAGGAATTGGAGTGCCTTTTTCACGACTCCTTTGAACTGCCTGCGGATGTTGTTAAAATGTGACAAATGGATGTGATTCTTTGGATTGCATCCAAATGCGGTTAAAATGTGAGGAATGGAGTACCTTTTTCACGACTCCGTTTGAACTGCATAAAAACATGCCGTGAAAGAACTAGTCTACATTGCACTACTTCCAATTTATTTTGCTGGGTAAGGCATAGCCAACACTCAATTGTTCTACTGGAATCCGCAGGATTCATACAATTTTCATAAGAACAGAACATTTTAGAACCAATTTGTTAGAAACGAAAGAAAAGAAAAGCAATTAGTAGAAGAAACCAAAACTGGTTTTCAATTCCAATTTATTGTAATAAAAAAATATGCGATGGCAACTCTGTTTGAGAATATAGCAAAAACAGAATATGTATAAGAAAAGAAAAAAAACAAGAAAAATATCAACAACGAATTAAGCATGGTAAGAGAAGAAGTTACTATCCAATAAGAAGCTAATTAGAAATAGTGTATTTATTACTTTAAAACACATTCACTGCATGTACAAACATCTAAACATGGATTTAGTATACACCAAGACCTCGCTTTGCGTCGTTTTACTTTGCGTTGTTTTCGAAGTTGCGTCGTTGCTTAGTTAATACCTATTTTCAATATGCGTCGTTCGATTTTCGATGTTGCGTTGTTTTAAATTTGAGTGTCTAATTTTTTATACCCTCTACCATAGTATAGACGGTATATAAAGTTTGTTTTTCCGTTTGAAACACATTGAAATATTCATTTGCGATCATATAAGCTGATTTAGCCATTTTCGTCTTACCGTCCGCCCTTTTTTTTATCACGACATCTTCCGAATGATTTGAGATAGATGGCTGAAATTTTGTACACTTGTGTATTTGGTCTGTGCTTAGATCAAGTTCGAAGATGGGCTACATCGGTACCGCCCGCTTTCAGGTATGTTGACCATTTTGGCTACATCTTCAGCCCGAATGAGCTTTAATTTAGTGTTCCCAGTGATGTAGAAATTTCTCCAACAAAAATGAAGAACATAGGTAAACGTTTTGTTATATCCCTCATATAACGATACCGCCAGATTTCAATTATTTTGTTTTAGCTAAATTTTCTGGCCGAAATAGACCAAAATAGCTGTAATTTAGCATTTAGGATTCCTATTTGTTCAGGTAATTTGTCTACCTAAAATTGTGGACATAAGAAAAAAGTGTTTTTCACCCTGGAACCTATCTCCGAACTTTACATGGCTTTCCATAGAAAATTTTAATTCGCTTTGCGTCGTTTCACTTTGAGTCGTGTTTTTTTGGAACGTATCTACGACGCAAAGCGAGGTCTTGGTGTACTTATCTACAGTGAATCACATTCAAAAGTATCCACTTCAGTTTCTTTCATTAAAACTCCGATTGCTAAGAATTGGTTAATGATAGCGATTTCATTCCTTTTTATATTTTTACATTAGTGTCGTAACTTAAATATAATAACATAAAATTAACGAAATTCAGGTAAATTTAGATAAAAAACAAAACTGGTTAAACAATATCGATTTCTACTTCACAGTGAAAAGTATGCACTCTAAAAGTTTCATGAAACAATAGGATTTTTTAGGGTTTCAGCCCTTGTTGTTTTTCCCCATTCTTCTTGCAAGGCATATTTCAGGGTTCCTATACTTTAGATGTTACGATTTTTTATATTTGTCTCAATCCGGGAATCGGGGAGGTGTTTGAATCACTTTTGGACAGTTACATACCATCCATTTTGGAAAAATATGTGATTTGTGCTCGGGCTCATACATTGATAAAATTCATAAGATACCCAAAAAACCATCATCCAAAAAATGCATATAATATACAAAACAGCTGTTTGCAATTATTTACATGTTTTCTGCTGTTTCACATTGTATGGTGTCAATGACTACCTAAGCCAAACATGCTAAAATTCATTTACTTCTTATTTTCTTTTCTAACAAGAATGGCTTAGGCATGCATCAATCACACATAAATATGTATGTGCGGCTAAATGTGTACCATCTCATTTGTCTACTTGCCTTCTGCATTCCCATTGTCAGCCATAAGCATGAATTGGTTTATGCGTAGGTACCCTGTCGGACTTTTATTAACCAGTTGATAAAATGATTGATAATAGATCGATAATTTTTAAAGTGACTAAAAACTGGCTGAAAAGTTATCTAGAGATGAACCACTTTGAACAGAAAAAAATTTCGGCAATTATCCATGTCTAGATAACTTTTCGGCCAATATAAAGTTAGTCGAAGAGTTATCTAGAGATTAACCACTCTGAAAACAGAAAAATGTACCTTCTGCAAAGTATTTGTGTTTGTCGAAAAAATAAGGCACAAATGTATAAATAATTCGCACTTGCTTTTTCTTAATATTCTTCGTATAAATGCAGCATCCAGTTATAGAATACAGTGTTGATGGACTGAACATATTCGTACATATTACTCATATTATTCTGGAATTAAAAAGGAACACAAAGGAAATATACAAATTTGCCTCTTCTTCTCTCTAACAAAAGAGAGAGAGACACAAAGAGAGGGAGAGAGAGAATATGAAAAGTCAAAAATAAACAAACACACAGAAACAAAAATAGATTTTTTTTCACATTTTGTTTTAAACTGACTACAAATAGGCAAAAAAAGTTAGTTTATTATCAGTCAAAAAGTTATCTGGCGTTGGACAATACTGACTACTCAGGCGCTCATCGCCTTGTAAAATTAGCCAGTTGGCATAAGGGAAAATAATCGATAAAATGCCACTTGTGTTTAGCTTTAATTCGCCACAGTCCCTACAGGGTAGCGACGCACATGAAAGCATCAACAACCAAACATACATACATCACAACAGATCGATCGTCAATGATGTGTTGTTGTTGTTGTATAGGACAAAAGGGAATAGGCAAATGAGTGGACACCGAACAGAAGGTAATTTGGGTATACTCATGATAATTAGTATACGTACAATTTAGTTTTATAATTTAATATAAAATTAATGTAAAATACTAATTATTTGAAATCGAATAAAAATTGAATAATATTAAACAATTAATTTATATAAAAAAATGTAAAAATTAAATGTACGAATTTAGTATAAATTATAAACAAATTGGAAAAAAATGAAAATTAAGACAAAATAAATAAAATTATAAATTAATAATAAATATAATTAGTAATTAGTGTTGCTTTGTGTAGGTGTTGTTAATGATGGCGATGACGTCATATTAGCTGTTGATACTGTTGAATTATTATGACGAGATACAAGATGAACTTTGCTGAAAGTGATGATTTAGTGGAGCTTGTTGTTAAAAATTGATGGTGACGTTTTGTAAAATAATGTTGCCAATGTGGGTGTTAAAGATGTTGTGGGTTGATGACCTGATATTTGCATCAACACCTCTTTTACCACAGTAATGACACTTCACACTTGCTTTATAATCAATATTGAAAGGTTTAAATTTGTTTTTATTTTTATATTTGTTTTGAAAATATTTATTTTTGTTTCTTGGATTTGTAACCACAGCTTGTAATACTTTGGTGCTGGTGTCACGGTTATCAGTTTTTAATTTTATTTCGTGATCAAGTAGTCTAGTTTTTACAAATGCCAATGTTAAGTTATCTTCCGATAATGTCTCAAACTTAAATTTTATTTAGTTATTTGTTCACAACTGTACCTTAAAATCTAATCTAAAATAAATATAATAAATATACGCATAAAATGCACGCTGTACCTAAAATGCATTATGTACCCAGCACGCATAATGCTTCGTGGGCAATAAAAATACACATTTTTTTGCTTGCTATTAATCTGGCTCCATTTTCATAAAATAGTTTAGATACAAAACTAAGCCCTCCTCTGGTCTTAAAGTATTCTAAAATTTTAACAATAATGTATGTATGTATGTTATTTTTTACAAAATAGGAATATTATCATAATCATAAACATACTATAATATTTTTCATTTTCTGCTGAAGGCATTATTTAGTTTCTAAATTAATAATTAAAAATATAAAAAATGAAAACGACTCAATTCTAGGTGATGACACCCAACACCTTCAGCAACCAGCTAGGATGAGGACTTCTTTTCCCTCGATGAAATACGTGGTATATCCATTTTCTTCGTAGAGGATATTTCTCGCCACAAAAACTTGACACATGACGTATAATAGTATGCTTGACACGATCTGCACCAGCAACCTCTTCTTCATTGGCATTAAACAGCGTTGTCTTTAGGTTTTCTCCACTTTTCCATTTTCGTGGCTTCATCATTATTTGTGTTGGTGGTTCATGTGTTGCATGCGCTACATACCATTGAGAAACAGGAGCACCACCATCGCTTTCTAGTGAGCGAATTTTACATTTAATACGTCTGCCGTCGATTTGCACTTCATTGGTACTTTTATTAGGCACCTTCAAAAATTTTGCCTTCGCTTCACCTTCAGAAATGCCGATGTCATCCTTTTCACTGCCACACACTAGTTTCTCTTTCATTAAATCTTGATATTCGTGCAGTTGTTGTGCCATTTCATCACGGCATCGTTGTAATTCAGCTTCCACTTTGGCAATATCAGAAGCATGACGTCTTCGTTCATTGGCAAGCAATTTTTCCAAATCACAGTAGCTGGAATTTAATACAGCATTTGTAGATTCCAATTCTCGAATGTAACTATTCAAGCCATCAATACGTGTACGAGTGGCACGTAATTCTTCAATAGCACTTGAAGCCGCAACGGACTCACTATTGGCTTCTGCTTGAAGATCCTTCATCTTTTGCTTATACATCATTGTTTGTAATCAGCTCGTGATTCATACATACGAGCCTTCTCCTCAGCAATTTGTCAGTCCTTGGTTTTTTGCTCCAAATTGGACTTTAACTTTCTATTTTCTTCGCATAGTTGGTTCACTTCGACCTTTAATTTTCGCGAAACGTCCACGCAAGCATTTTCATTCATAGTTTCCGTAGTTTTTTCAAAAACTTTCTGTTGAATCCCTATACTACCTGAAACATGTACTATCTTCTTGCTTACATTATTATCAGGACTAACATAATCATGTTTTCTCCTAATGTCTGAATGCCTAATATCGAACCTGGGAACCCATTTACCATTGATTTCTTCATAATCTTTTACTTACATCTCTTTAGGTGCTACTCTAGAAACTTTCCCACTTCGCACTATTTAATAACATATTTTTAAGAAATTGAAATATTCCACGAGATCATCCTCTTTAGGAAACTCTATCAAATATTCCATCAATATTGACGATGCAGTATTGTATCTTTCCTTGATATATTCTACCTTTGTAGACTCATTTCTTATCTCAGTCTCTAGATCATTTAAAGTATGCTAAAAATGTCTTATTAAACCGCCTTTTAATGTAGTAGTAGGGCGCAGTATGTATCTTTTTTTCATACTGTTCCAATGGACTTAAGCTGTCCATCTCAGCTATATATTTATATCTAGAAAGAATTTGTGTATATAACGAATCCTTCTTTGATTTGATCCCAAAATCTATCTTTACTTGACGGTTTAAGAAGTCGAACTTTTTAATTGCATACCGCTCACCTGAGGCGAATACGCTATGCATTTCATATGGAAATTTTACCATATCGCGGAACTCCCTATCCTTGTCTAAAAAATCCCTTCTTGCTTCCGTGAAGGAACTAACAATGTTAAACAACTTTTCTCTTGTTTCCCTTTTCTGAGCAATTTTGCTCATTTCTAAATATGGCAACACTATAAACTCGCCCAACATTCTTTGATGTTGGATGAATTCTTCGAAATTCATTTTCGCGAGCTATATTTTGTCACTTTATTATTAGCTATAAAAATTGACCTAACACAATCTTTGCTTCGACTGTGCGGTTTTCTGTAACCTAACGAATAAACCTAACGCAGTAACTTTTCACTACGCGTCTAATACGTTATCACACTGACGGATAAACTAACGCATTTCACTAAACCGAAAAAACGTGAGCCTATCACATCGCTTAACTAGCGGATAAATCTAAGGCTGTAATTTTCTACTACGCGCTTATCCCCTATTCACACTACGCGAACAATCAGTTTGGGGTCACCAAATTATGAGACTGACTCATCGTCTCATCACTAAGTGCAACCAAAGAAACCCATGTAAAAACCCAAGAATGAACACACGCGGGCTGATGTGTCTTCTTCAACGGATCGAAAGAAACTCAAATTTTATTTAGTTATTTGTTTCAACTGTACCTTAAAATCTAATCTAAAAATAAATATACGCACAAAATGCACGATGTACCTAAAAATGCATTATGCACCCAGCACGCATAATGCTTCGTGGGCAATAAAAATACACAATTTATGGCCGACAGTTTTCTTATCTTTAAATATAGACCCTAATCACACAATGCCCTCATGTTTGGTTGATTACAAAAAAAAAATCGAAAAAATGTAGAAATAAAAAAAATGTTCTCAAAAATTATTTCGTCTTGCACGAATGAATAAACTTAATCCTACACAGAAAAAAAATTGTAGCCATTTGATAAAGAAATTCAAAGATTCAACCAAAAATTTATCAATTTTCCGGCAATAAAAAAATTGCCATATTGACAAAATTCGATAAAATTTTGTGATCACAAAGTAAAAATATATGTTGATAAAATAAAATTGTAATATTGATTAAAATATTTATCGATTTTTTTATTTTGAACTGATAAAACATTTCACATATTGACAAAAATATTTTTTAAAATATTCCACATTTTGCTTGATAAAAACAAAATATTTTCTTGATTAAAAAATTGTTGAATGCATTTTTCCAATCAATAAAAAAATATTCATATTTACAATTACTTTGTTGTTTTTTTGTTAAATACAAACCCAAACGCCACAAAAAAAGATACATACACACATTTATAAATGGTGGTGGTTATTTATTTATTATTTGAAATGCCAAGAACAAAATCAACACCAGACGCATAGGTACATAAAAAATAACAGATGAAAGAAAGAAAAACGGAATGGAATAATTAATAACAGAAGTACATAATTATTTAGTGCCACACATTAATTTTAATATAAGAAAACAAATAAATCACTTTTAAATATAAAATACAGGGAACATCATTAAACGTTGTGAAATAAAACACATTCTTCTGTCACATTGAAAATCATCAGCGGAAAATGGGTATCTGTAATGTGAGAAATAGTACATCCATATATATTTCAAATATATAAAATGTTTTGATGTTATTACCAATATCACATGTGGTTGCTTCTTTGTCCAACAAAATATCCTTATTATCCTTTTTCATATTCGTGAATTCAATTATAAAATGTATTGGCCATTTAATTTACTTGAAAAGCACCTTTACTTTAAGAAAACACACAAACACAGATTTATGCACTACCGATCCACATACAACGACTGCATTAAAGAAACTGCCAAAATAAACCAAACTGATGGTTAAAAAATGTTATCTGACTTCCTTAACCACCAAACAGAAAAAAAACATGAGAACTCGTACCGTTTCTTTTTCTTTCCCTCTTCGTTTGTTAGGTTCATAAAAATCAGTAACAAACTTACATACAAGCCTTCCCCCGAGCACAAATAAATAAACAAGCCAAATGCCACACAAACGCTCCATCCCTTCATGCCGCAAAAATTCCGTGACCATGCTTTGAAATATACATAGCAACGACACTCACATCTCAAGAAAAAAAAAACAGCACATTGTTGTAGCGCTCTTTTTATGCCCTAAAAATCTTGTTTCTCTCGCTCTTGAGAGCGAGAACATGCGATAAACGTTGAAAACCATTTTAACTACAGAAATTTATTAATAACCATAAATAAATTTCAATAAATTATTTGTTTGAAATCGTTTATTGATCGCTTTTTAGTAACATTTTCATGTTTGATAAACATTTTCCCTATATATTCGTAATATTTTATAGCCATTCGACAAAAATAGGGTGATAAATAGACATCGGATTTTTGCATGTTTTTTATTTCTCATCCGATTGGACTCAAATTTTGGATCTAGGCGTTTTAAGGGTCAATTTTTTGATATTTGGGGTCATATCAAAAACATGCAAAAAATATGCAAAATATATGCAAAAAATATGCAAAAAATATGCCAAAAAATATGCAAAAAAAATATGCAAAATATGCAAAAAATATGCAAAATATGCAAAAAAAATATGCAAAATATGCAAAAAATATGCAAAATATGCAAAAAATATGCAGAATATGCAAAAAATATGCAAAATATGCAAACAGATTTTGGCCGAAAATCGTCATAAAAGTCGTGAAATTGACATTTAAAGTTGGAAAAACCATCAAAAAATACATAACAGTGTCAAAACTAAGACTGTTGACCGTATAACGTCGATTTTTTTATGTTATTGAGACCGACAGTGTGGTGTAGGGTATAAAAGAATTGTATTGTAATACAATTTTTTATTATTAAACTATGCAAAAATATAAAATTTTATAAAATATCAAAAGTTCTATGAAAATTCAATATTTTCTTTGTTATAATTTGTAGCGTTTGGCTGGTTATTGTGCAAAGGGAACAAATCGATGTCGGATTTTTTAAGGCGGCAAAAGTTTTTAGTTTGGCCAGATTTTAAGACTGTCAAAGTTTGAGCACAATTGGAATATGTTAACATCTGCCACTGGCGCCTCGACATTATGCAAATCTCGATTTTTTTGCCTATTTAGCGATTTCGGCAACCCATTTTTCTGGAATGGTTAAAGCTTTTTGTTCATATTAAGCATTAAATTAAAGGCCATTCTATTCTTAACATTACTTGCTGAACAACAAAATATAAGTATATATAATAAATCTAATACTAAATAGGTATTACAGAATTCGAGACAATAAAGCCAATGTCCCGAAAAACGTTACTAGGTGCGCCTTTGTGAGAAAATGGAGACTATTAAAAAACATTCATTTTTATCAATTTTTGGAATGAAAACAAATGTCTTTTACATTTTGTTCTAAATTAAATTTATTCGTAGTCAGACATCATGTAGTTTTGGAGCTATCTGGGTACAGCTGACTACTTGAAGAACGCTCTGCTATGTAGTTCGCAACTTTCAAGTTGCTTACCATCCTTTGCGCCTCCTGGAAATTCGGAGTTAATGTTTAATCTTTTGAACAACAAGAATTATGCCAGACCTTTTTCTAAGATTTTCGGCAGTTGCTCTTTTGGAAGTTTAGATCGAATATTTCTGAAGAAATTTTAATCTTTGCTTTTTAAGATTTTTGTCGCCTTTTTGCTCTTTACGGCGTTTTGCACCGTTGGATCAAACAATGCCAGGTCAGCAAGTTCAGGACTAAGATACCACAGATTATTAATTATGTTGTTACTTCCTTTTTCGAAAATTTGTGTGTCAATGTTTTCATATTTCAATACATTTTCAATGAGGTCCAGGTCTTGTTTTGATGCTAAACGTATCGTAGAATCTGAAGAACCATCTGTCCCGAAAACAATTAAGCGTGGCTTCAAGAAAAACGTAACTATGCAATTGCCATTGGTGCTGGACCCCTGTAAGGTGTATAGGAACGTTACTAGTATCAATATGGCTACAGTAGAAGCTATCGGATAAGATCTCTAGAAGCTTTATCCGTGAACAGCGGTGAATAAACTGTGAAAAATAAACGCAACCGCTTCAAGGAACGAAGCTATTTGTGTGCACTGGCATGGAAAACTATTACCAAATATTCTCAAAACAGGGAAGAAAAAACGGGTTGCTGCTCTGGTATCACATGGGGGTAAAGAACAACTCCTAGGTGTTCCTGAAACTGACAGTAGCTCATGGGAGAAACAAGAACTAGCAGTGTACAAATGCCTAGAAAAATGGGGTCTCAACAGCTCGAGCAGATATTAGGTCGAGAGCTTCTGTACCACCGTACAAAATCGTTAGAAAATTGTTGAGAGGGACTTTTGTCTGCAAGTTTGGAAGCACATCCGGACATCAACCAAACATATTCAAGCGATTTCTATAAGAATAGTCTGCGATTGACAAATCCAAGTACGAAGTAGGCGAGAGTGTTTTAAAACTACTGCCCAACCCACTTCCCAAGAACAAGAGGCCGTAGAAGCACCTTGCGTTTAAATCGTTCGAGACTGGACGCCCCCAGAATGTTTTTTCTGTTTTATTTATTTATTTGGTATCCCACACGACAACAACTGAGTGTTATAAGTGAGAGTTTGGGTTATTGATTTTACATAACGTATAATGAACAAGATAATGTTTATATAGATATAATATAGGATATATTGGGTAAACATTATCAATAGGTCAAAAAGAAATAGAGACAATAGATTGAGTTTAATACAAAAAATAGTGAAAACGATATTCAGAAATATTTTTATGTCCAAAATAAGACTTAAACCACATTGAAGATTTACTTAATACGAAATGCATTCACAAACAAATATCAGATAAAGAAAATAACAAAATGATAAATCATATATGGTACCTTAGTCCTGAACTTATTGCTCTGGCATTGTTTGATCTCATAGTGCAAAACACCGTAAAGATCGAAAAGACGACAAAAATCTTAACAAAGCAAAGATAGAAAATTCTCCAGAAATAGGCGATCTAAACTTACAAAAATCAACTGCCGAAATTCCTAGAAAAAGGTTTACCAGGCATAATTACAAGTGAGACCATATTGTTGTTCAAGAGATTAAACTTTAACTCCGAATTTCTTGAATAAGATAATGCAACTTGACCACAGAACATCAACAACCAGGAGGGGTAAAGGATGGCAAATAACTTGACAATTGTGAGCGACATAGCAAGTCGTCGAGTTCATCACCAAGTTGTCATCTGTACCCAGAAGGCTCCAAAACCACATTATGTCAGTCCCATAATGCCCGTAATTTCAACACGTAGCTATCTATAAGTTCACAGATATCTCCCGTGTAAGCAATATTTTATAATTTCAACGCATAGGTAACTTTACCGAGTCAAAAACGGCCGTGTTACTTACACCAAGGATTTTACCTGGTTAATCGTTGCCAATGTGTTAAAAGTTGTAAAACACTTCTATGTGGCAATGATTTTGCGAAATCATTAATGAAAATCACCAATATTACCACATGATTTCAAAATTTAAACACCTCGGTAAATGTCATGTAGAAATTACCAAACGCGTAGGTAAAGATAACTAATAGGTAACTAATTTAAAATATGTATGAACAAAATGTAAGCATTTGCCATTGAAACCATACAATGAATGTACATTTGAAAAAGGAAATGTTTGATGGATAGCGATGCCATTCCACGCCCGATATGTCTGATGAGTCTCTACAAAAGGCGAAACATGTCACATAATGGTGGTTGTGGGGGTTCGAATCTTCGGCTTTCCTTTTTCACTTGCAAACATCATCGGTCAATAAGCTCGACTCCAACGAGAAATGAATTAAAATAGATCTTCGCCCTAATAGGCAGCATTTTCAAATAAAGTAAAATATATCCGTTTTCATTCGCAAAAATTTGATAATATAGGAAGAAAAAAGTTGTTTTTTTAATAGACACCATTTTTGCCCTAAGGCCTTTTTCGGGACATTGGGTTTATTATCTCGAATTCAGTAACACTTACGTACTTTGTTGTTCAGCAAGATATGTTAAGAACAGAATAGCTTTTAATTAAATGCATAATACGGGCAAGTATTTTTAACCGTTCCACATATATGGTCCGTCGAAGTCGCCAAATAGCAAAAAAAAAAATAGATTTTCATAACTTCGAGGCCCCAGTACCACGTTTTAACATATTCGAAATGTGCTCAAACTTTGGCAATTTTAAAATCTAACAATACTAAAAGGTATAGACGGCTCCCCGGCTAAAAAATCCGAGATGGATTTGGTCCAGCCCTATGCTACAAATTAAGATGCTACAAAATTAAGATGCTACAAGAAGAAAATATTGAATTTTACATAAAACGTTTGATATTTTATCAAATTTTATATTTATACAGAGTTTAATAATAAAAAATGATACCAAATTTTTATACCCTACACCACACTGTCGTAAACGGTCTCAATAACATAATAATCTGCTGAAAAAATCGACGTTATACGGTCAACAGTCTTAGTTTTGACACTGTTATGTATTTTTTGATGTTTTTTCCAACTTTAAATGACAATTTTACGACTTTTATGACGATTTTCGGCCAAAATCTGTTTGCATATTTTGCATATTTTTTGCATATTCTGCATATTTTTTTTGCATATTTTGCATATTTTTTGCATATTTTGCATATTTTTTTGCATATTTTGCATATTTTTTGCATATTTTGCATATTTTTTGCATATTTTGTGCATATGCAAAATATGCAAATATGCAAAATAAATACGAAATATGACCCTGCCATTGAATTTAGATTTCTTTGAAACGAATTTTGGTCCAATCAGAATCTTCGTATCTTTAATATTAAAAAATATGCAAATATGCAAAATCCGATGTCTAGTGATAAAGCTTTTAATCAAAATTTTCTGGGTGGCTTTTTTTCTGTGTACCAATAACTAAAATAATGTTTATTCTATTCAAATATTGAAAATGGTCATGCACAAACCACTTACACAATTTTTTTTTTTTTTTTTTTTTTTTTTAAACTACATTTAGGTTCGATTATCGATAGCAATTATCGTTGAGTGGAGTTGTCAGTTGTCAAAATTACTTTATGTATGGCAACCTTCAACTGAAGTTGCGAATCTCAGTTGACGAACCGGATATTTTTCAGCAACCAGTTATTTTCAGTTGCAGTGAATATTTTCGAAGAAACACGAAGTAAATTTTTAAAAGTGGGGGTATTGCTGTTGATCTGTAACTTACTTCGAAGTCATCCTTTAACGTTTCCACAATGTAAACTACGGCATCCTTTTCAATCGAAAATACGCCTTAAACCTAAAATAATTTACTGATTATACAGATCTTTCCAACATGTGCTTCAAATTACAGTGCTGATGGAAATTCCAATGGATTCGACTTGTCCCTCAAATTTCTTCTAATAAATGTCATGTCCTGTACATTTTTTCCATCATCAAAAAACAATTCCACTGAACTTATCATTGTAAAATAGTTTTTTGGCGAATTGTGCCTTTTGCATTAATATAGAGTTCACAAGTTTGAAAAAAACACTCGATAGCACGTTTATCGACAACCCAGTTGGGTTGACATCAATAATACAACATTCCATCTCAGTTGTGCTGACAATTGACAACGCAACTCAAGTTTAGTGGCAATGCATAATCGACCCCTTATTGTTCAATCGATGAAACCAGTTCACCAGTTCTTTGTAGTGGCTAAACAAGTAATCCTACAAAAAATTTTGAAAATCGGGTCAGATTTTAATATTAGCTACATAAAGGGCCCATGGAAACTTTGAGGCCCCAGTGGCACGTGCTAACATATTCCGATTGAGCTCAAACTTTGGCAATCTAAATTTTTAACAAAACTAAACATTTTAGGAGGGTGCCGCATAAAAAAATCCGACATCGATTTGACACACTTTGAGTTAAAACCAGTCCACAGTGGTCCGTCCCACTTGTATGGGAAGGTGCGACAAAAATATATATAATCGTCGGATCAATCTGATTTTTTTCAGTATATGCTAAAAATAATATAAAATACTTTAGCCAAAAATCATCAATATGAGTCCAGTTTTTCCTATAGCTCCAATGTAGCGGTACCTCCCGATTTCAGGTATTTTGAAGATTTTATCAACATTTTCGGGCCGAATTGGTAGTAATTTGTCATTTGGAGTTGTCAATGATCAAAAACCTTCTGCGCCAAAAATTGTGGTCTTAGGTCCAGGTTTCGGTATAGCCCTCATATTACGGTATCTCCCGATTTCAGGTATTTTGAAGATTTTATCAACATTTTTAGTTCGAATTGGTTGTAATTTTTCATTTGGAGTTAACAATGATCATAAACCTTCCGCGCCAAAAATTGTGGTCTTAGGTTCAGGTTTCGGTATATTATATACATATTACGGTACCTCCCGATTTTAGGTATTTTGAAGTTTTATCTACATTTTCGGTTCGAATTGGTTGTAATTTGCTATTTGGAATTCTTAGTGGTCAAAAAACGTCTCCGACTGGTATCGTGGACAGGAAAGGAAACAAATTATTTCATTTGAGGTCAGAATATTTCATGGTAGGGGATATAATAAAGTTCGGTGCAACCGATCTTAAAATTTTTACTTGTTTTTCATATTATATGTAGCATCATACATATACCAAAAATATACAAATGTAAAAAATACACTCATAAGTAGATCCCAAAACAAAAATGTCTAAATCTTTAAAGAAAACAAGTGAGCAAAGGCTATAGTCGGGACGGGGCCGACCATGTGATACCCTACACCACTACCCCTGTGCATAAACTTTTCACTGGTAAACATTTCTTTTAGGGAATATAATCCGACTACCACCAAAAATAATATGCCTCTTTCTCTCTGGGACCCCCATAAAAAAAACAAACATTGTTCCACAACATCCCATACGGGACAACGGAGACTTCTCTCATATCAATGAGTGCACCCCGATTCATATTTAGCTAAATGATATGGGACCTACTGTTTATCGCCGAGTCCGAACGGCGTGTCTTAAGACACCACTTGTGGAGAAGTTTTTCAAGGCTGAAATACTCAGGAAATGTCGCCAACATTACTGAGGGGTATTTTGCCACCGTTGAAAAATGTTTGATGTTGCTTGGCCGAGGAATCAAACCCCCGACCTTCTGCGTGCAAGGCGGGCGTGCATACCATTGCACCACGGTGGACCCCCATAAGCAACTAAAATTTCGTGACCATCCGATCAAAATTACGACCTGTAGCTTGATTGCAAAAAATGGAAGAATTGGATGCATTACCGACTATTGTGGTATCTCCCTTGTTTGACCACCTTCGCCAACCTGCTTTACACCAATGTAAAGGTAATATTTTCTTCTTCCATTGACAGGCTTTGCCCTACTAGAAGCCGATATATTCACAAAGAATAAAACTTTGAATTCGTTTCCAAATGAGTTTTTCCCCATTCCGACCCCTAAATATTATCCGACTATCACCAAAATCAATAGGCTTCTTCCTCTGTGGGGCCCCATCTACCCCCAAAAATTTCGTCACTATCCGATCAAAATTCCAACTTGTAGCGTGTGATTACAAAAAATGGAAATATTGGGTATATTACTGAATTTTGCAATATCTCGGTTTGCTCACTTACGCCAACATACTTTGCATCAATATAAACGAGATCTTTTCTTCTTCCATTGACGGGCTTTCCTTTTGGAATACTCCAACCAGAAGCGGAGATATTCGCATAAAAAACGTTGACTTTTCTCCACATAAGCTTTTCGCTTAGTCCGACTCCTGAATATTATCTTATATTCGTGACGATCCAATCAAAATTGCGACCTGTAGCGTGATTATAAAAAAATCGGAAAATGGGATGCATTATCTACTATTCCGATATCTCTGTTGTTTGACCACCTACGACAACCTGCTTTACATCCTTGTAAAGGTGATGTTTTCTACTTTCCTTGCCAGGTTTTGCTTTAGATATACCTATTAAAGAAACAGAGATATTGGCTTTGAAATAAAACGTTGACCTTTCTCCAAATAAGTGTTTGCCCATTCCGACCCCTGAATATTATCCGACCATCATCAAAATCAATAGGCTTCTTTCTCTTTGGGAGCCCCATTAACCCTAAAATTTCGTGACGATCCGATCAAAATTGCGACCTGTAGCGTGATTACAAAAAAATCGGAAAATGGGATGTATTATCGACTATTGCCATATCTCTGCTATTTGACCACCTACGACAACCTACTTTACATCGTTGTAAAGGTGATATTTTCTACTTTCCTTGCCATGTTTTGCTTTTGATATACCTCTTAAAGAAACAGAGATATTGGCTTTAAAATAAAATGTTGACTTTTCTCCAAATAAGTTTTTGCCCAGTCCGACCCCTAATTGTTATCCGACCATCACCAAAATCAATAGCCTTCTTCATCTATGAGACCCCCATTAACCCTCAAATCCTCGTGAAAAATCACGCTACATTGTAAAGAGGGGATCTTCTACTTTCAGAGTCAGACTTTGCTTTTGGAAAGTTTTCAACCAAAGCTGTGATATTCGTCAATATAATTAAAATCGCAAAAATGAAAATTGGGGTTTTATTTGCTTCTATTGTGATATCTTCGTTGTTTGATCACCTACGAGCACCTGCTTTACATCATTAGAAAGGTGATATTTTCTACTTTCATTGTCAGGTTTTGCTTTTGGTATACCCCATATAGACTTTGGAAAAAAACGTTGTCATTTTATCCACCTAAGTTTTTTGCCCTTTCCGACCCCTAAATATTATCCGACCATCACCAAAATCAATAGGCTTCTTCCCCTGCGGGACCCCTATCAACATGCAAAATTTCGTGACGATCCGATCAAAATTGCGACCTGTAGCGTGATTACAAGGTTTAGATGGACAGACGGACGGACGGACGGACTGACGGACGGACACACATAGCTAGATCGACTCAGCTCGTCGAGACATTCATTTTGGTATATAAGTATGGGTCTGCGACCATTATTTCGATGCGTTACAAACTTTTTGGCCAAAACCAACTTATAATACCCTCCCCACATAGTGGTGTAGGGTATAAAAACCAAAACAAACGATTAAAACACAAAACAAAGAAGAAACTGAGAACACAGTAATACGGCATTTTCACTGAAACGAACAGAGGCATCGTCAGTATTTTTAATGTCACACGCGGAAATGCAAATATATGCAGCTGGAACAATTTTTTTTGTAAACTTGACACTATTTCGAGCATGCTTCAACAAATTTGGAGAGTGGCGAAGGATGGCGAAGTTATTAAAACTCAACTTCAAATTTTAATGTAAAAGTAATTAGAAGAAACCCTTTTACTAAAACTTCCATTTCGAAAAAAATAATTTTATCCTTTCAATTTTGAGTTACTTGCCTTGTAAGAAGTAACAACCTTACTGATGTTTTTTAGAGATGGACAGTGGGTAAATACCCAATGGGTAAATACCCGGTAAATTGGGTAAATACCCATTTGTAGGTATTTATTTGGGTATTTAATATATTGAATCGCTAATACAACATCATAGACCCTATTTCTGGGTTTAGGTTATGAAATCGATTCAAAATGGATAGTTTTACAATACTTTAAACAAGTGGATAAATACACTAGCGGTCATCTGAATAGGTTTGATTTTTTTTCTTTTTATATGTTAAGGTATCTTCTGATGTGTTCGTATTGCAGATCCATACTATTTACTTTTTTAGAGTCCTATACTATGCCAACATTCCCAAGAAAAAACTTGGCGGTGTTGCCATATTTTCGTAAAATATCCCAATTATAATAAAAAATGTGCAAAAAAGTGTCCAATTTTTGCGATCATCAGAATAGGTTTGAATCAAATAAAATTGAAAAATTGTACTACCCATGCAAATATTGCGCAGTTTTTTGGTTTAGTTTAGTAAAATGGAACATTCTGATAAATCCTACAACAAATTTGACCCGCCTTATTTGGAACGTGGGTTCAATTCTCAACATGGAAAAGTTACCTAGAACTTTCAGATAAAATCAAGAAATATTCAAACAAAAATGTTTTATAAACTTGCTTTAAATTAATTTTTTGATTTCGTTAGATCTCTTCTGAGCTTCGAAAATTGTCTGAAAGCAAATACCAAGTGTAGCCATATTATTAGGATCGATAAATTAGAAAGGCCATTGAAAATAGTTGATATTTTAGTTCAAGTTTCATTTTTTAACTATCCTTGCAGTACAAATTTAAGTATTATCATGCTCACAAATCCACCATAGTTGACCACATGTATCATTAATGTTCGAAAATTGGTCTAGAAGAATGTTTCTTCGACGACAATGAAGTAGAAGATTGTAATTCAAATTTAACTCAAAGGGGTATGATATCGCCGACTTTTATAGTGCTGTAATACCTATATAGTCAGGTCAAAGAGTTTTTTTCTGTTCACAAGTCATAAAACAAACATGAATAAGTACAAAAGAATGGACTACTGAGGTTATACAACAATATAAATGTCGGCGATATCATACCCCTTTGAGTTAAATTTGAATTACAATTTTCTACTTTATTGTCGTCGAAGAAACATTCTTCTAGACCAATTTTCGAACATTAATGATACATGTGGTCAACTATGGTGGATTTGTGAGCATGATAATACTTAAATTTGTACTGCAAGGATAGTTAAAAAATGAAACTTGAACTAAAATACCAACTATTTTCAATGACCTTTCTAATTTATCGATCCTAATAATATGGCTACACTTGGTATTTGCTTTCAGAAAATTTTCGAAGCTCAGAAGAGATCTAGCGAAATCAAAAAATTAATTTAAAGCAAATTTATAAAACGTTTTTGTTTGAATATTTCTTGATTTTATCTGAAAGTTTTAGGTAACTTTTCCATGTTGAGAATTGAACCCACGTTCCAAATAAGGCGGGTCAAATTTGTTGTAGGATTTATCAGAATGTTCCATTTTACTAAACTAAACCAAAAAACTGCGCAATATTTGCATGGGTAGTACAATTTTTTAATTTTATTTGATTCAAACCTATTCTGATGATCGCAAAAATTGGTCACTTTTTTGTACATTTTTTATTATAATTGGGATATTTTACGAAAATATGGCAACACCGTCAAGTTTTTTCTTGGGAATGTTGGCATAGTATAGGACTCTCAAAAAGTAAATAGTATGGATCTGCAATACGAACACATCAGGAGATACCTTAACATATAAAAAGAAAAAAATTCAAACCTATTCAGATGACCGCTAGTGTACTTGGGTAAATACCCGAGTATTTACCCAAATGATGGGTAAAAACTCTTTAACTGCCGAACCACTTGACGTAGGCTGACAAAACTAGGCATAAATCTATCTTATGTCAAAAGAACTTCTGGTACTGAAAATGGGGTCTCTGGGTCCATGTTTTGATATAGCCCCCATATATCCGTACCTCCCGATTTAAGGTATTTTTTACTTATTAGCCTCATTGTACAATCCAATTGGCTGAAATTTGGCATAGTGAGTTCTCAATATGTAGCAAATATCCTTGCAAAAACTTGTCAACATAGGTAGGGATTAGAAAACGTGGATCTATGTTGACAAATTTTTGCAAGGATATTTTCTACATATTGAGAACTCACTGTGCCAAATTTCAGCCACTATGATTGTACAATGAAGCAAATAGACAAAAAATACCTTAAATCGGGAGGTACGGTTATATGGGGGCTATATCAAAACATGGATCAATGCTAGATATTCTCTTGATATAAGTAAGATTTGAGCCAAATTTTGTCAGCCTACGTCAAGTAGTTCGGCAGTTAATGAGTTTTTACCCAACACTTGGGTAAATACTCGGGTATTTACCCAAGTATTTACCCACTTGTTTAAAGTATTGTAAAACTATCCATTTTGAATCGATTTCATAACCTAAACCCAGAAATAGGGTCTAAGATTTTGTATTAGCGATTCAATATAGTAAATACCCAAATAAATACCCACAAATGGGTATTTACCCACCGTGTGGGTATTTACCGGGTAAATACCCGGTAAATACCCGGTAAATACCCGGTAAATACCATCTCTAATGTTTTTAAAGTTTTTAAGAGATCATACGTAAATGTCAACTTCTTCTGTTTTGTTTTGTTAAATACCGTTATAAATTACAAAAACATTGCTGGAATATTAAAATATATGATATGTTAAAAGAGAATTTGCTGAGTTGTCGCAGAGATTTGCTGATACCGATTTTTCGGTTTTTGTCACAGGTTGGGACCAGTGTGCAGTCTACACCATTTTCACGTGTAATTCGAATAATTTCAGTTGTAATTCGAAACATTTCACTTGTAATTTGAGAATTCCAATTGAATTTCGAATTATTTCATTTGTAATTTGAGAATTTCATTTGAAATTCGAATTATTTCATTTATAATTTGAGAATTCCATTTGAAATTCGAATCATTTCATTTTTAATTTGATTTTTTCATTTGTAATTCGAACTTTTCCATTTGTAATTTGAATTTTTTCATTTGAAATTCCAAATGAAAAACTCCGATTTACAAAGAGAAAAACTCAAATTACAAATAGAAATTTTCGAATTACAAATGAAATAATTCGAATTTCAAATGGAATTCTCAAATTACAAATGAAATAATTCGAAATTCAATTAGAATTCTCAAATTACAAGTGAAATGTTTCGAATTTCAAATGAAATAATCAAATTACAACTGAAATTCTTCGAATTACATGTGAAAATGGTGTAGTATGTAGACAGGAAAAATAAAAAATTAAAAATGTAATAAACATCCAAACCTTTTTAGAAAAAATGCAGAATATGAATGAAAAGTAAACGGTTTAACGACTAGTATACATTCAAATTAAGCAAATTGTGTCTTCTCTTTCATTGCAGTTACATTTCTTGTCCATCATTTCAAATTCGCGTAAAAATTTAGAAACAAAAATCAAATGCCTGCCGCAACGTCTGTATACCAAAATGTTATATTGGCAGGTCTCTCTCGTTAATTTTTAAAATAGAAAAATTTGAAAATATACTGAAAACACCAAAATTTTGAGAAAAAATAGAAAACATGAATGAAAACAATATAACTTAATATTGAATAGATATCTGTAAGAAGGACAAATATTTTTCCAGTTCATATCAATTAATTTTACTCGTCTTTTGGCTGAAACTTTCTTTAAAATCAGTAAGCAAAAACTATGAAAATATGAATCATGTTGCCATGAATTGTATACCATTTCGTATGAACGGCTTAATTCGAATTATGAGAACGAACGACGCGATTCAAATGCTGGTATGAACATGACATAAAACTCTCTTCGTAATTAATAGAAATTACGCCGCTTTTTTAATATTTAGATGTGAGAAAGTAAGTCCGTAGTCAAACGTACACATTTTTTGAAAAAATAAACTGTTTTTTATTTTTTTTTTATTTTTATAAAATAAAAGCAATTGTTTTTTCTCCTTTATATTTCTTAACGTTGGGAATATTGATGGTTTGCCAGCTCTATGTTGTCTTGCATTTCCTGCATATCAGACAAGTCAACTTCTAAACAACTGGTGCTATAGGGAGGTCGAAAATTCGTTCAGACACTGCAATAATAAGGAAGTCCCCAGTCATCGAGCCAAAAAAAATCGGTCTGCAGAGTGTATTTGATATTATAAATGTTTCGTTACTAGCGTTCGTTACCGTTACTTTAACATTTTTCTACAGCATAGATGATCTAATTGATGAAACGAACTGTGGTATTTTACTTAAAAAATTCTTAAAAATTACATAAATATATTGCTTATAGGTGTACGAATACGAACTTTGCCACCCACACAGGCGCCATCTATACCTTAATGAGGGAATACATTTAAAATTTGTTTTGTTTTTAAATCTTTCTCCTTTATAGTAATTCGCATCAATTGTTTCATATTTGCATAAAAAATATGAAATAAATAACGATTTTATTGATTTTTGTGTACGAATATAAATTTTGCAAACATTTTGATATTGCAAACATTTTATTTTATTTAATAGACTTGATGACACCACCAAAAAAGTGATGTCGGGAAGAAAAGCAATAAACCTCTTTGTTTTATTTGCTAAAGTACCAAGACACGGTGTGCCTTAACCAAATTTAAATGGAAGGTGCTTACACCTGTGAAGTTTTTGCAAATTCTGGAACTACAATGCTCATAGGTGAGAAATATCAAGAAACAAAAAAAAAAAAAAAAAAACGCCGGAGGGATTTTAAAATAAATCGCGATTTAAGTTCACATTTTTAGGGGTTCTTTATTTGGTTTTCACGATTGTGCTTGGAATCCGCGAGTCCTATGTAAATGGGCCTAAAGAAAATGTTATAGCTGTGAAAATTCTCTACTAGATTGTCTGATTTATTTTTTCTTAGGCTGTACTATTTTTGAGATATATACGTTTAAGTTGGGAAATTGCAGTCATAACATTGCACTATAGGTAATTTGCCCAGTTTTTGAGGCAAAAATCGATTTTGCAACTTTTAATAATAATAATTTTTTAGTTGACATTAAAAAAAGAACATGTCAAAATTTATTAATATGAATGATATATTTCAAAATAGCGTCATTATCGCGGTTTAAATTGCAGTCAAAGTGAGAATTTCGAAGAAGAACTAAAAAATATATATATTGTAAGACATATTTCAATGTATTTAAAACCGCGGAAAAATAAACCAAATGTAAATATATGTAAAATGGAATAGATTGGTAATTGCGAGAGGAATTTATTTAATATATAATATAGCTTAAACATTATGGGTAGCGACCAAAAAACACAAAAAGTCAAAAATAAATATTTTATTTTTCTTAAACTCACTTCATATAGACTTATACTAAATTGGCCGTGTTTGGCCGTGATTCTGCTATTGGGAATATCTTCAGCAAAGGGTTCTGAATCAACTACATAATTACCAAGGTGCGATTTTTTGCGTTTTTTGAGTTATATCACTTTTTTGAAGGTGCCCTCCTTGCAGAAAAATATATATTTTTTTAATTTTTTGTTTGGTGAAGGAAATATTAAATACGAAAAAGCATCCGATTTGACCTAAAAAGACATTTTCTTTAACGAAATATTCACCATGTGTTCTAAAAATGTACATACGTGTTGTGGTCAACATTTTTGTTAATTATAGCTGTAATAAGTTCTAACTAGGGATCATGATTGCGTGATTTATTTGGTCCTTTAAAAATATAATATTTATACAGATCTTTTCGCGAATAAATATTTTAAACATATCAATATTTATACAAATCTTTTGGCGGATCAGTACTTTAGTTCATTGTAACCGTTTTTCTTTTATTGTAACCGCTTTTATTGGGTTGGAACGGATAAAATAGGTAAAATGAGAATAGGGGGTAGGAAAAAGAAAAGTTGTTCGTTATATCCTGCGTTCGTTATAGACGTATTCGTCTGTAAAATTTTTATTAAAGCCTACTTTTAAATATCATATATTTATTTAAATATTTGAAACAGTGCTTAAATTCGTCGCTATCCGCTTCTGCATTAAAGCGGGCCTTAAAATCGTAACAAATTGTAAAAAATTCTATTCGCGGGGTAACAGCTTTTGTTTGTTATAGTCGTGGTCGTTTTAAGAAGTTGAATGTGTGTACAAATATTAAGAAAAATTCTTTGGAAACATAAAACTTTGTTCGCTATAAACGCAGTTTCTTATAACCGATTTTCGCTATATCCGAATTTTACGTTGTAATTCTTTGTTTTATCTTACTTTTGCATATAAAGCAATACAAATGTATAAAAAGCCCACATATCCACCGCTATTAATTTTTGCCTCAAAAACAGGCCAAATTACCTATAGTGCATTGTTTTATAAGGAGACTTGTCCCAATTTGAACTTCTATATCTCAAAAACGGTAAAACCTACGAAAATGTCATAAAGGTCAATCTTGTGGAGAATTTTCACAGCTATAATATTTTCTATAGGCCCATTTACATAGGACTCGCGGTTTCCAAGCAATATCGTAAAAAACATAAAGAACCCCTAAAAATGTGAACTTAAATCGCGATTTATTTGAAAATCCCTCCGGCGATTTTTTTTTGTTTCTTGATATATATCATCTATGAGCATTGTGGTTTCAAAATCTGCAAAAATCCAGGTGTAAGCCCCTTCCATTTAAAGTTAGTTAAGGTGCACCGTGAAGAATCAATATGCTAATCCAAAAATACAAAAAAGGGAATTGACTGTGTTTCATAATTAATTTTATTTGACATACTTTTTCTAAACGTATTGGTTGTAATTTTTCATTTTGAGTTAACAATGATCAAAACCCTTCTGCGCCAAAAATTGTGGTCTTAGGTTCAGGTTTCAGTATAGCCCTCATATTACGGTACCTCCCGATTTTAGGTATTTTGAAGTTTTATCTACATTTTCGGTTCGAATTGGTTGTAATTTGCTATTTGGAATTCTTAGTGGTCAAAAAACGTCTCCGACTGGTATCGTGGACAGGAAAGGAAACAAATTATTTCATTTGAGCATTTCGATGCAAAATTACGTGAATGCTATAGCATTCACATTGTCAGCCAATTTTTGTTCATTTACTTGTATACAATCTTAAGTTTTGGTGATTAATATACATAATACGATTTATTTCAACAAGATACATTCTATAATAAATAAAAAAATAATAATCAATCGTCAGCTCGAAGTATAAAGGTAAGCAAAGAAAAAAGTTCAATGAGAAGTTTTTCCTTGGCAGACACTTTCGTCGGAGTTGTGTGAGGTTGCCAAGGACTTCTCATTGAACATTTTTTTTTTCTTTGCTTACCTTTATACTTCGAGCTGACGATTGATGTTTGGGTATAAAAAGTTTCTTGTTGAAGAAGTTATTGAAAAATAACTTCGGTGGAGAATATCCACAAACAAGGAACAAGGGAACTGATGAGATCCAGTGGCGTGGATCGAAACTATAGTATTCCCTGCCTTACTTCTTGGCGAACAATGCCAAATCTTTTCCACTAATAAACTAGTTGTTTTAAAATATTAAAACAACAACAATGGGATTAAGCCAGACTATTTTGAAAAAACAAACGCTATCCCAATAAAAAACGCCGCAATGTTTATAATAATAAACAATAATTAATTAATAAAAACAAAAAAACTAATTTCGAAAATAATTGGGTGTCATTTTTTACTTCTCTGAATTTGCTTGCGTCCGCGAACGTGTTAACATTTTTACTTGTTTTTTATATTATATGTAGCATCATACATACATACATATGTATATCAAAAATATACAAATGTAAAAAATACACTCATAAGTAGATCCCAAAACAAAAATTTCTAAATCTTTAAAGAAAAAAATCAAAACAAACAATTAAAACACAAAACAAAGAAGAAACTGAGAACACAGTAATACGGCATATTCACTGAAACGAGCAGAGGCATCGTCAGTATTTTTAATGTCACACGCGGAAATGCAAATACACAGTCTTACATAAGTATACGTACGCCCCATAAATCTCGGGTTTTAGAAAAAGTAATGATATTTATGAAATTCCAAGTACACAGGTTTATTTCGTCTCACTAATAAACAATATTTAATACAACAAAAGTATATTCCATAATATAAATAACGGTAAATTTTACAAAAACCAAAAAATGACACTTACAAAAGTATACATACGCCCCAAGGAAATATGAGTATTATCGTAAAATTTGTGGAATTAGCAGCAAAATTTATACATTTTATTGTTTTGGCGAATGTGTCTGGGTGTCCGAGATATATTTTAGAGAAAAAAAAAATAATTTTTGGGTGTTAAATGCCGTTATTTAATGCCAAACTTCTTGTATAGCTCGTTAAAGCGGACCCTTGCCGATTTCTTTCCGTTTTAGGTATTTGAGTATACAAAAGCCACAATATTAGTGTCAGATTATAGATTTTGATATCCTAGAAAGCTTTTTAGTTGACCTTGTGCATAACACACCTTCCTGGGTGTCGATAAATTCACATGTTTCCTGGGATATCTCAGGAAGTTAATAGATTCCTCGGAATTCTTGGCGCAAATTCCATACAGAAGACCTTGAATTGTGTTTTAATATAGTGTTATATAATCCTTGGACACCAATTGAATCAGAAATGTACAATTATCCGATACTTTCCGACCTTATATTGACGGTAATGGTCATAATACGAAAACTACGCTGTTCACAGTGTAAATTTCATGCTTTTTGATACTGATTATATTTTAATGCTCTGGGACCAGGTTTTTAACATAATATTTCACATTTCTGATTTAATTGGTGTCCAAGGATTATATAACACCATATTAAAACACAATTCAAGGTCTTCTGTATGTAATTTGAGCCAAGAATTCCGAGGAATCTATTAACTTCCTGAGATATCCCAGGAAAAATGTGAATTTATCGACACCCAGGAAGGTGTGTTATGCACAAGGTCAACTAAAAAGCTTTCTAGGATATCAAAATCTATAATCTGACACTAATATTGTGGCTTTTGTATACTCAAATACCTAAAACGGAAAGAAATCGGCAAAGGTCCGCTTTAACGAGCTATACAAGAAGTTTGGCATTAAATAACGGCATTTAACACCCAAAAATTATTTTTTTTTTCTCTAAAATATATCTCGGACACCCAGACACATTCGCCAAAACAATAAAATGTATAAATTTTGCTGCTAATTCCATAAATTTTACGAAAATACTCATATTTCCTTGGGGCGTATGTATACTTTTGTAAGTGTCATTTTTTGGTTTTTGTAAAATTTACCGTTATTTATATTATGGAATATACTTTTGTTGTATTAAATATTGTTTATTAGTGAGACGAAATAAACCTGTGTACTTGGAATTTCATAAATATCATTACTTTTTCTAAAACCCGAGATTTATGGGGCGTACGTATACTTATGTAAGACTGTGTATATGCAGCTGGAACAAATTTTTTTGTAAACTTGACACTACACAAAATTTGGAGAGTGGCGAAGGATGGCGAAGTTAGTAAAACTCAACTTCAATTTTTAATGTAAAAGTAATTAGAAGAAACCCTTTTACTAAAACTTCAATTTCGAAAAAAATAATTTTATCCTTTCAATTTTGAGTAACATGCCTTGTAAGAAGTAACAACCTTACTGATGTTTTTAAAGTTTTTAAGAGATCATACGTAAATGTCAACTTCTTCTGTTTTGTTTTGTTAAATACCGTTATAAATTACAAAAAAGAATTTGCTGAGTTGTCGCAGAGATTTGCTGATATCGATTTTTGTCGCAGTTTGGGACCAGTGTGCAGTCTACATAGTATGTAGACAGGAAAAATAAAAAATTAAAAATGTAATAAAAATCCAAACCTTTTTAGAAAAAATGCAGAATATGAATGAAAAGTAAACGGTTTAACGACTAGTATACATTCAAATTAAGCAAATTGTGTCTTCTCTTTCATTGCAGTTACATTTCTTGACCATCATTTCAAATTCGCGTAAAAATTTAGAAACAAAAATCAAATGCCTGCCGCAAAGTCTGTATACCAAAATGTTATATTGGCAGGTCTCTCTCGTTAATTTTTAAAATAGAAAAATTTGAAAATATACTGAAAACACCAAAATTTTGAGAAAAAATAGAAAACATGAATGAAAACAATATAACTTAATATTGAATAGATATCTGTAAGAAGGACAAATATTTTTCCAGTTCATATCAATTAATTTTACTCGTCTTTCGGCTGAAACTTTCTTTAAAATCAGTAAGCAAAAACTATGAAAATATGAATCATGTTGCCATGAATTGTATACCATTTCGTATGAACGGCTTAATTCGAATTATGAGAACGAACGACGCGATTCAAATGCTGGTATGAACATGACATAAAACTCTCTTCGTAATTAATAGAAATTACGCCGCTTTTTTAATATTTAGATGTGAGAAAGTAAGTCCGTAGTCAAACGTACAAATTTTTTGGAAAAATAAACTGTTTTTTATTTTTTTTTATTTTTATAAAATAAAAGCAATTGTTTTTTCTCCTTTATATTTCTTAACGTTGGGAATATTGATGGTTTGCCAGCTCTATGTTGTCTTGCATTTCCTGCATATCAGACAAGTCAACTTCTAAACAACTGGTGCTATAGGGAGGTCGAAAATTCGTTCAGACACTGCAATAATAAGGAAGTCCCCAGTCATCGAGCCAAAAAAAAATCGGTCTGCAGAGTGTATTTGATATTATAAATGTTTCGTTACTAGCGTTCGTTACCGTTACTTTAACATTTTTCTACAGCATAGATGATCTAATTGATGAAACGAACTGTGGTATTTTACTTAAAAAATTCTTAAAAATTACATAAATATATTGCTTATAGGTGTACGAATACGAACTTTGCCACCCACACAGGCGCCATCTATACCTTAATGAGGGAATACATTTAAAATTTGTTTTGTTTTTAAATCTTTCTCCTTTATAGTAATTCGCATCAATTGTTTCATATTTGCATAAAAAATATGAAATAAATAACGATTTTATTGATTTTTGTGTACGAATATAAATTTTGCAAACATTTTGATATTGCAAACATTTTATTTTATTTAATAGACGATTTTCCTTGATGACACCACCAAAAAAGTGATGTCGGGAAGAAAAGCAATAAACCTCTTTGTTTTATTTGCTAAAGTACCAAGACACGGTGTGCCTTAACCAAATTTAAATGGAAGGTGCTTACACCTGTGAAATTTTTGCAAATTCTGAAACTACAATGCTCATAGGTGAGAAATATCAAGAAACAAAAAAAAAAAAAAAACGCCGGAGGGATTTTAAAATAAATCGCGATTTAAGTTCACATTTTTAGGGGTTCTTTATTTGGTTTTCACGATTGTGCTTGGAATCCGCGAGTCCTATGTAAATGGGCCTAAAGAAAATGTTGTAGCTGTGAAAATTCTCTACTAGATTGTCTGATTTATTTTTTCTTAGGCTGTACTATTTTTGAGATATATACGTTTAAGTTGGGAAATTGCAGTCATAACATTGCACTATAGGTAATTTGCCCAGTTTTTGAGGCAAAAATCGATTTTGCAACTTTTAATAATAATAATTTTTTAGTTGACATTAAAAAAAGAACATGTCAAAATTTATTAATATGAATGATATATTTCAAAATAGCGTCATTATCGCGGTTTAAATTGCAGTCAAAGTGAGAATTTCGAAGAAGAACTAAAAAATATATATATTGTAAGACATATTTCAATGTATTTAAAACCGCGGAAAAATAAACCAAATGTAAATATATGTAAAATGGAATAGATTGGTAATTGCGAGAGGAATTTATTTAATATATAATATAGCTTAAACATTATGGGTAGCGACCAAAAAACACAAAAAGTCAAAAATAAATATTTTATTTTTCTTAAACTCACTTCATATAGACTTATACTAAATTGGCCGTGTTTGGCCGTGATTCTGCTATTGGGAATATCTTCAGCAAAGGGTTCTGAATCAACTACATAATTACCAAGGTGCGATTTTTTGCGTTTTTTGAGTTATATCACTTTTTTGAAGGTGCCCTCCTTGCAGAAAAATACATATTTTTTTAATTTTTTGTTTGGTGAAGGAAATATTAAATACGAAAAAGCATCCGATTTGACCTAAAAAGACATTTTCTTTAACGAAATATTCACCATGTGTTCTAAAAATGTACATACGTGTTGTGGTCAACATTTTTGTTAATTATAGCTGTAATAAGTTCTGACTAGGGATCATGATTGCGTGATTTATTTGGTCCTTTAAAAATATAATATTTATACAGATCTTTTCGCGAATAAATATTTTAAACATATCAATATTTATAAAAATCTTTTGGCGGATCAGTACTTTAGTTCATTGTAACCGTTTTTCTTTTATTGTAACCGCTTTTATTGGGTTGGAACGGATAAAATAGGTAAAATGAGAATAGGGGGTAGGAAAAAGAAAAGTTGTTCGTTATATCCTGCGTTCGTTATAGACGTATTCGTCTGTAAAATTTTTATTAAAGCCTACTTTTAAATATCATATATTTATTTAAATATTTGAAACAGTGCTTAAATTCGTCGCTATCCGCTTCTGCTTTAAAGCGGGCCTTAAAATCGTAACAAATTGTAAAAAATTCTATTCGCGGGGTAACAGCTTTTGTTTGTTATAGTCGTGGTCGTTTTAAGAAGTTGAATGTGTGTACAAATATTAAGAAAAATTCTTTGGAAACATAAAACTTTGTTCGCTATAAACGCAGTTTCTTATAACCGATTTTCGCTATATCCGAATTTTACGTTGTAATTCTTTGTTTTATCTTACTTTTGCATATAAAGCAATACAAATGTATAAAAAGCCCACATATCCACCGCTATTAATTGGGTAAATTGTAAATACCCATTTGTAGGTATTTATTTGGGTATTTACTATATTGAATCGCTAATACAACATGGGGGCCACCGTGGTGCAATGGTTAGCACGTCCGCCTTGCACTCAGAAGGCCTGCGGTTCGAATCCCAGGCCAAGCAACATCAAATTTTCAACGGTGGCAAAATTCCCCCTCAGTAATGCTGGCGACATTTCCTGAGTATTTAAGCCATGAAAAACTTCTCTACAAGTGGTGTCGTAAGACACGCCGTTCGGACTCGGCAATAAAAAGTAGGTCCCATATCATTGAGCTAATATGAATCGGCGTGCACTCATTGATATGAGAGAAGTCTCCCTTGTCCCATCTGGGATGTTTGTGGAACAATTATTATATTATAATACAACATCATAGACCCTATTTCTGGGTTTAGGTTATGAAATCGATTCAAAATGGATAGTTTTACAATACTTTAAACAAGTGGATAAATACTTGGGTAAATACCCGAGTATTTACCCAAATGATGGGTAAAAACTCTTTAACTGCCGAACCACTTGACGTAGGCTGACAAAACTAGGCATAAATCTATCTTATGTCAAAAGAACTTCTGGTACTGAAAATGGGGTCTCTGGGTCCATGTTTTGATATAGCCCCCATATATCCGTACCTCCGGATTTAAGGTATTTTTACATTAGCCTCATTGCACAATCATATTGGCTGAAATTTGGCATAGTGAGTTCTCAATATGTAGAAAATACCCTTGCAAAAACTTGTCAACATAGGTCCTCGTTTTCTAATAGCCCCCATATAGGGGTACCCCGATTTTGAGTATTTACCCAAATGTTGGGTAAAAACTCTTTAACTGCCGAACCATTTGACGTAGGCTGACAAAATTTGGCACATATCTTTCTTATATCAAGAGAATTTCTGGTACTGAACATGGGGTCTCTGGGTCCATGTTTTGATATAGCCCCCATATATCCGTACCTCCCGATTTAAGGTATTTTTAACTACTAGCCACATTTTACAATCATACTGACTGTAATTTGGTACAGTGAGTTCCCAATATGTATAAAATATCCTTGCAAAAAATTGTCGACGTAGGTCTACGTTTTCTTGTAGCCCCAATATGGGTTTCTGAAATCGGGAGGCTATATCAAAAAGTGGACCCAGGGACTCCATTTTCAATACCTTTATTACTATTGATATAATAAAGTTTTGAGCCAAGTTTTGTCAGCCAACGTCAAGTGGTTCGGCAGTTAAAGAGTTTTTACCCATCATTTGGGTGAATACTCGAAATCGGGGTACCCCTATATGGGGGCTATTAGAAAACGTGGACCTATGTTGACAAGTTTTTGCAAGGATATTTGCTACATATTGAGAACTCACTATGCCAAATTTCAGCCAATTGGATTGTACAATGAGGCTAATAAGTAAAAAATACCTTAAATCGGGAGGTACGGATATATGGGGGCTATATCAAAACATGGACCCAGAGACCCCATTTTCAGTACCAGAAGTACTTTTGACATAAGAAAGATTTATGCCTAGTTTTGTCAGCCTACGTCAAGTGGTTCGGCAGTTAAAGAGTTTTTACCCATCATTTGAGTAAATACTCAAAATCGGGGTACCCCTATATGGGGGCTATTAGAAAACGTGGACCTATGTTGACAAGTTTTTGCAAGGATATTTGCTACATATTGAGAACTCACTATGCCAAATTTCAGCCAATTGGATTGTACAATGAGGCTAATAGTTAAAAAATACCTTAAATCGGGAGGTACGGATATATGGGGGCTATATCAAAACATGGACCCAGAGACCCCATGTTCAGTACCAGAAATTCTCTTGATATAAGAAAGATATGTGCCAAATTTTGTCAGCCTACGTCAAATGGTTTGGCAGTTAAAGAGTTTTTACCCAACATTTGGGTAAATACTCAAAATCGGGGTACCCTTATATGGGGGCTATTAGAAAACGTGGACCGATGTTGACAAATTTTTGCAAGGATATTTTCTACATATTGAGTACTCACTATGCCAAATTTCAGCCAATATGATTGTACAATGAGGCTTATAAGTAAAAAATACCTTAAATCGGGAGGTACGGATATATGGGGGCTATATCAAAACATGGACCCAGAGACCCCATGTTCAGTACCAGAAGTTCTTTTGACATAAGAAAGATTTGAGCCAAATTTTGTCAGCCTACTGCAAATGGTTCGGCAGTTAAAGAGTTTTTACCCAACATTTGGGTAAATACTCAAAATCGGGGTACCCTTATATGGGGGCTATTAGAAAACGTGGATCTATGTTGACAAATTTTTGCAAGGATATTTTCTACATATTGAGAACTCACTGTGCCAAATTTCAGCCACTATGATTGTACAATGAAGCAAATAGACAAAAAATACCTTAAATCGGGAGGTACGGTTATATGGGGGCTATATCAAAACATGGATCAATGCTAGATATTCTCTTGATATAAGTAAGATTTGAGCCAAATTTTGTCAGCCTACGTCAAGTAGTTCGGCAGTTAATGAGTTTTTACCCAACACTTGGGTAAATACTCGGGTATTTACCCAAGTATTTACCCACTTGTTTAAAGTATTGTAAAACTATCCATTTTGAATCGATTTCATAACCTAAACCCAGAAATAGGGTCTAAGATTTTGTATTAGCGATTCAATATAGTAAATACCCAAATAAATACCCACAAATGGGTATTTACCCACCGTGTGGGTATTTACCGGGTAAATACCCGGTAAATACCATCTCTAATGTTTTTAAAGTTTTTAAGAGATCATACGTAAATTCCATTTTCAGTACCAGAAGTACTTTTGACATAAGAAAGATTTATGCCTAGTTTTGTCAGCCTACGTCAAGTGGTTCGGCAGTTAAAGAGTTTTTACCCATCATTTGAGTAAATACTCAAAATCGGGGTACCCCTATATGGGGGCTATTAGAAAACGTGGACCTATGTTGACAAGTTTTTGCAAGGATATTTGCTACATATTGAGAACTCACTATGCCAAATTTCAGCCAATTGGATTGTACAATGAGGCTAATAGTTAAAAAATACCTTAAATCGGGAGGTACGGATATATGGGGGCTATATCAAAACATGGACCCAGAGACCCCATGTTCAGTACCAGAAATTCTCTTGATATAAGAAAGATATGTGCCAAATTTTGTCAGCCTACGTCAAATGGTTTGGCAGTTAAAGAGTTTTTACCCAACATTTGGGTAAATACTCAAAATCGGGGTACCCTTATATGGGGGCTATTAGAAAACGTGGACCGATGTTGACAAATTTTTGCAAGGATATTTTCTACATATTGAGTACTCACTATGCCAAATTTCAGCCAATATGATTGTACAATGAGGCTTATAAGTAAAAAATACCTTAAATCGGGAGGTACGGATATATGGGGGCTATATCAAAACATGGACCCAGAGACCCCATGTTCAGTACCAGAAGTTCTTTTGACATAAGAAAGATTTGAGCCAAATTTTGTCAGCCTACTGCAAATGGTTCGGCAGTTAAAGAGTTTTTACCCAACATTTGGGTAAATACTCAAAATCGGGGTACCCTTATATGGGGGCTATTAGAAAACGTGGATCTATGTTGACAAATTTTTGCAAGGATATTTTCTACATATTGAGAACTCACTGTGCCAAATTTCAGCCACTATGATTGTACAATGAAGCAAATAGACAAAAAATACCTTAAATCGGGAGGTACGGTTATATGGGGGCTATATCAAAACATGGATCAATGCTAGATATTCTCTTGATATAAGTAAGATTTGAGCCAAATTTTGTCAGCCTACGTCAAGTAGTTCGGCAGTTAATGAGTTTTTACCCAACACTTGGGTAAATACTCGGGTATTTACCCAAGTATTTACCCACTTGTTTAAAGTATTGTAAAACTATCCATTTTGAATCGATTTCATAACCTAAACCCAGAAATAGGGTCTAAGATTTTGTATTAGCGATTCAATATAGTAAATACCCAAATAAATACCCACAAATGGGTATTTACCCACCGTGTGGGTATTTACCGGGTAAATACCCGGTAAATACCATCTCTAATGTTTTTAAAGTTTTTAAGAGATCATACGTAAATGTCAACTTCTTCTGTTTTGTTTTGTTTTGTTAAATACCGTTATAAATTACAAAAACATTGCTGGAATATTAAAATATATGATATGTTAAAAGAGAATTTGCTGAGTTGTCGCAGAGATTTGCTGATACCGATTTTTCGGTTTTTGTCACAGGTTGGGACCAGTGTGCAGTCTACACCATTTTCACGTGTAATTCGAATAATTTCAGTTGTAATTCGAAACATTTCACTTGTAATTTGAGAATTCCAATTGAATTTCGAATTATTTCATTTGTAATTTGAGAATTTCATTTGAAATTCGAATTATTTCATTTATAATTTGAGAATTCCATTTGAAATTCGAATCATTTCATTTTTAATTTGATTTTTTCATTTGTAATTCGAATTTTTCCATTTGTAATTTGAATTTTTTCATTTGAAATTCCAAATGAAAAACTCCGATTTACAAAGAGAAAAACTCAAATTACAAATAGAAATTTTCGAATTACAAATGAAATAATTCGAATTTCAAATGGAATTCTCAAATTACAAATGAAATAATTCGAAATTCAATTAGAATTCTCAAATTACAAGTGAAATGTTTCGAATTTCAAATGAAATAATCAAATTACAACTGAAATTCTTCGAATTACATGTGAAAATGGTGTAGTATGTAGACAGGAAAAATAAAAAATTAAAAATGTAATAAACATCCAAACCTTTTTAGAAAAAATGCAGAATATGAATGAAAAGTAAACGGTTTAACGACTAGTATACATTCAAATTAAGCAAATTGTGTCTTCTCTTTCATTGCAGTTACATTTCTTGTCCATCATTTCAAATTCGCGTAAAAATTTAGAAACAAAAATCAAATGCCTGCCAGAAAGTCTGTATACCAAAAAGTTATTATGGCAGGTCTCTCTCGTTAATTTTTAAAATAGAAAAATTTGAAAATATACTGAAAACACCAAAATTTTGAGAAAAAATAGAAAACATGAATGAAAACAATATAACTTAATATTGAATAGATATCTGTAAGAAGGACAAATATTTTTCCAGTTCATATCAATTAATTTTACTCGTCTTTTGGCTGAAACTTTCTTTAAAATCAGTAAGCAAAAACTATGAAAATATGAATCATGTTGCCATGAATTGTATACCATTTCGTATGAACGGCTTAATTCGAATTATGAGAACGAACGACGCGATTCAAATGCTGGTATGAACATGACATAAAACTCTCTTCGTAATTAATAGAAATTACTCCGCTTTTTTAATATTTAGATGTGAGAAAGTAAGTCCGTAGTCAAACGTACAAATTTTTTGGAAAAATAAACTGTTTTTTATTTTTTTTTATTTTTATAAAATAAAAGCAATTGTTTTTTCTCCTTTATATTTCTTAACGTTGGGAATATTGATGGTTTGCCAGCTCTATGTTGTCTTGCATTTCCTGCATATCAGACAAGTCAACTTCTAAACAACTGGTGCTATAGGGAGGTCGAAAATTCGTTCAGACACTGCAATAATAAGGAAGTCCCCAGTCATCGAGCCAAAAAAATCGGTCTGCAGAGTGTATTTGATATTATAAATGTTTCGTTACTAGCGTTCGTTACCGTTACTTTAACATTTTTCTACAGCATAGACGATCTAATAGATGAAACGAACTGTGGTATTTTACTTAAAAAATTCCTCAAAATTACATAAATATATTGCTTATAGGAGTACGAATACGAACTTTGCCAACCACACAGGCGCCATCTATACCTTAATGAGGGAATACATTCAAAATTTGTTTTGTTTTTAAATCTTTCTCCTTTATAGTAATTCGCATCAATTGTTTCATATTTGCATAAAAAATATGAAATAAATAACGATTTTATTGATTTTTGTGTACGAATATAAATTTTGCATCAGAGGTCCGCAAAATGCATATAAAAGGCACACTCTATTGCCTTTTCCCAAAAGCGAATAGTGCAGTGCCTTGCATATAAAAAATATGAATGTGCAAAAAGTGATTCACTGCTTTAGTGCATGCTTGCTTGCTTTTACATTTGTATTCACACGATTGGCAAATGCAGTATGCACAATACCGCATACCACCACACAGTATCGTACCATCTTCTGTTTGAATAAATGAATACATTTACCAAATTTCGCTTTTTCTTTGAGTTTCTTTAATAATAGGATAAACTAAACTAGTAATTGTTTTTATTGTCTCAACATTAATTTTTTTATGTTTATTAACATGTAAATTTGACCAGAAATATCTACTGCTTTTTGTAATGCAACGTGCTTTTTCAAAGGCACCGTGCAAAAAAAAGGCAACGAGCTCTTGTAGTGTGTTGTGTGTGTGCAATTGGCACACACTCATGAAAGTAAAGGCAAAGCAAGCAATAGCATTAAACAGAGATGGCAATAGCAAGCAATGAAAAAAGCACGAAATCGCGAATATGCATTAAAAGCGAGTGGCATTTTACGGACCTCTGTTTTGCATTGTGTATATTTTTAATTCTTGCGCTGGTGATATTGCAAACATTTTATTTAATAGACGATTTTCCTTGATGACGCCACCAAAAAAGTGACGAAATGTCGGGAAGAAAAGCAAATAAACCTCTTTGTTTTATTTGCTAAAGTACAAAGAGTCAATAAGCTAATCCAAAAATACAAAAAAAAAGGAATTGACTGTGTTTCATAATTAATTTTATTTGACATACAGTCAACCAAAAAGTCTACATACACCCTATAAATCTCGAATTTTAAGGGTAAGGAGACATTTTTATGAAAATCCAAGTACATAGTTGTATTTCATATCCCTAATAAACAATATTACATACAACAAAAATATATTCCATAATACGAATAACGGTAAATTCTATACAAATTAAAAAATTAATAGGGAAAAAGTGTACATACACCCAATGAAATATTAAGATTACAGTAAAATTGATGGAGTAAGCAATACAAATTTTACATTTTATTGCTTTATCGAATGTCTCTGGTTGTCTATGATATATTTTAGACAAAATAGGAACATATTTGTGCTTTAATTGGCGTTATTTAAGGTCAGACTTCGCGTATAGCTCGTTAAGGTTTTTCGGTCTGGTAGTTTATGAAACCCCAGGAAATACAGTGGGACTAATTATTTTGAGATCCTAGAGCACTTTGAAGTTGTTATTAAGGATAATATATGCTCCTGAGCTTCGCTAAATATGCGAATTCCTGAGTTTTTCATAAATTTTATAGTTTTCACAGCATTCCAAGGGTCAAATTACAAGCAATAACCTTGGAATTAGCTCGTAATAAATGTTTGGACCTTAACTCAATCAGAAATGTATAACATTATTATTCAAACCCGCTCCTAAAGTTTCCAAAGCATCAAAATAAAAGCACCACCAAAGAGTGCATGAAATTTGTATGAAATTTACACTGTTAACTAGTATGCTCTCGTATTATGATCGTTAGGGTCACCTGAAGCGCTATAAATGTCGCATACTTTTACATTGCTGATTCAATGGATGCTCGAGGATTGTACCAGACCTTATTACAAGGTAATTCGAAGGCTTCTGCATGTAATTTGCCCCTTGGGATGATTTGAAAACTATAAAATTTATGAGAAAACTCAGGAATTCGTATATTTAGCGAAGCTCAGGAGCATATATTATCCACAAGAAAAACTTCATAGCGCTCTTGGATCCAAAAATTATTAGTCCCACTGTATTTTCTGGGTTTTCATAAACTACTAGACTGAAAAACTCAAAGAAATCTGCAAGGGTCCGCCTTAACAAGCTATTCGCGAAGTCTGACATGAAATAACGGCAATTAAAGCACAAATATGTTACTATTTTGTCTAAAATATATCATAGACAACCAGAGACATTCGATAAAGCAATAAAATGTAAAATTTGTGTTGCTTATTCCATCAATTTTACGGCAATCTTAATATTTCATTGGGTGTATGTACACTTTTTCCCTATTAATTTTTTAAATTTTATAGAATTTACCGTTATTCGCATTATGGAATATATTTTTGTTATATGTAATATTGTTTATTAGGGATATGAGATAGAACTATGTACTTATATTTTCATAAAAATGCGTCCTTACCCTTAAAACCCGAGATTTATAGGGTGTATGTAGACTATTTTGGTTGACTGTACTTTTTCTAAACGTTTTTAAAGACATGACATTAATGTCTGCACCTGTGTCAAGTATACAATTTACATCTCTATTGTTGGCAGTAATCAATAGGTTATTGTTATTCTTTTTGTAAACTCTGCTGCTGCTTCTGCTACGACTTTTGACGACTGTTATGCATGACTTTTTACTTGTTGTTGTAGCACTCTGTTTTTTTTTTTGTTTTTTATTTTTGTTTTTTTTTTTTTTTTTTTGCAATATAATAATATAATATTTAATTTATTTATTACAGTAACCTAGCCCATAGGGCCATGAGCGGTTCCATAAAACATCTAAACATTAACTACTCGCAGGTTGCTTATATCTAACAATATTTCTTTGTTTATTAAAAATAAGGAAATTTGTGATTAAGTAACATTTTTTAACATTAAATTATAATAAGGAAAAATAAACGGGTTTTTCTAACGGTATATTTGTTTCTTGTAATATAAACTGACGAATATGTGACATGTTAAAATTCATGTTGGCAATAAAAACATCTCTAACCAACGAAATTCACCAAATTCACAATTTGTACTTAAATTTTCCAAATCCGTAGAAAAATCACTTATGCTTTCACATGACGTCTGCTTTCGCACAAAAAAAAAAAATGTCTCAACATGATTAGATTTTGTTTTATTTGCTAAAGTACCAAGAGTCAACAAGCTAATCCAAAAATACAAAAAAAAGGAATTGACTGTGTTTCATAATTAATTTTATTTGACATAAGCTCTGTTCCAGAACTAAAAAGTTTTTACAATTTTTACCACTTTTACTCATTTTGCGTTCCCGTACACAAAATTTATATGAAAATCGTTTACGCCTTTTACAAGTTTTACGACTTTTACCACTTTATAAAGTACGGGAACAGGCCAATACTTTTTCTAAACGTTTTTAAAGACATGACATTAATGTCTTCACCTGTGTCAAGTATACAATTTACATTTCTATTGTTGACAGTAATCAATAGCTACCACGACTCTTTAGAAAGTGATTTATTTTTTATTTATTGTTATTATTTTTGTTTGTTACACATTTTACCCGAAAAAGCGTTCCCGCACACAAAAGCTGGGTTCCTTTACTTACCTGAGGTTACCATTTTAACCATTTGTTACCATTTTAACCTGCAAAGCGTTCCTTAACCCCGAAAAGTGGCAAAACTGGAAGCAATTTTTAAGAGAGTGAGAGGGGAGAGAGAGCGAAAATGGCTTTCTCTTCTACCACAGGCTACCAGCAAAATTTTTGCAGGTAGAAAACGGCAGAACTGATTTTTCGACTTTTGTTTGACGATTATTTCACAAAATGGACGAAAAACCGAAGAAAAAGTCGAATGCTAAGTTTACATTTACGAAATCCACTCGATTTTAATTGTCAATTCCATAGCTCAAATGTCAAATGAAATCTCATCTGGATTTCATTTGACGTTTAACCTATGGATTTGACAGTTGAAATCGAGTGGATTTCGTAAATGTAAACCAAGCAGAACACTGACAACACTAAATTAAAAACTGTGAAATAAATTTTTTATGTTTTTTGCTGCCGGATCTACAATTTTTCCGTTCATTACTTTTCTGGTAAAAATGTTCATGAGAGAGCAATTTTGAACAATTTTGACACTTTTCTCTATTACCACTCTTACCATTAAAAAGTAAAGGAACAAAGCTAAAAAAGTTGTAAAATGTTCACTTCTCTTTAAACAAAAATGGCGTTGAATTACGCACCCTTTAAAAACTTTTTACTCGACAAATTTGAGCATGTAAGAAATAGTAACATGGTTGCCGGCGTCTGATTGGCTAGTACGCCGACTTTGACATTTGTTCCAGTTTATTGACGTTATTTCCATTTTTCCGTTCCCGAACTATTTCAAAAAATTTTTGTGTGAGAAAAATTTTTTGCAGTTCTCTCTTTTACAAGTTTTACTATTAAAAAGCACGGGAACGAAGGTATTAGCTTTGTTCCAGAACTAAAAAGTTTTTACAATTTTAACGACTTTTACACATTTTACCCGAAAAACCTTTCCCATACACAAAAAAGTTGTTAAATGTTCAGTTTTCTTTGAAGAAAAATGGCTGTGAAATGAATAAACTTTTTACTCGACAAATTTGAGCGTGTAAAAAATAGTAACATGGTTGCCGGCGTCTGATTGGCTGATACGCCGACTTTGTCATTTGTTCCAGTTTTTTGACGTATTTTCCATTTTTCCGTTCCCGAACTATTTCAAAAAACTTTTGTGTGAGGAAAATTCTCTCTTTATGAGTATTCTCTTTTACGAGTTTTGTTATTAAAAAGTACGGGAACGAAGCTATTTAAAAGTTACGGAATAGACCTACTAACACCTTGTTATATTTACAGTGAGTGTCAAAAATATTCGGTTTTAAATTTCACCAATAATAACACCTCCGTATTTTATAAGCCCCATTATCCAAAAACCAAATACTTAAAAAAATGAAGGTCCTGTGGCAATTAAAATATGTGTGTAACATGGATCCATGGCAACCCTATAAGCGAGAATAACAAAGAAAACGTTGTTAACCCTGTTTTCTATGCGTCAAAAATATTCGGTTTTTGTAACTTTTGTTAAATATTTTGCCAAAAAACAGGTCATTATCGAACTTTTTCTGCAATATTAGAATACATTTTAATAATTGCGAACAGAATCTTTGTTCCTGTGTCCAAAAATATTACATTTTATAGCAAATTATTAAAATTTAGAGCTAAGGAAAAACGCTACCTCAGAAAAGGGAAAACTGGTCATATTTCATTATAAAAACAGCACAAATAAAAGGAAATTTTGCTTATTTTTGAATATTTTGTCGAATATAGTTGAAATAATGTGCAAAAGTCACGAAAATATAGAAATAATCGATTTCGTGAAACAGATAAGCTAGGCAAAACCAAGATCTGGGAGGGAAGGTAGAGGAATCTCCTGAAAAATTACGGCAAAACCGCCCTTAATTTTCTTGGAATTGGTCACCGAGTCCTAAATGACTTTCAGAAGATAGGAAATATGCACTTACATTCCAAAAAAATCGTAAGGATAAAGCCTTTTATGGCCTTGTAACACATCACAAGCCATCGGCTTATTTACTTAACCAAAAATCTAGTTCAAGTTTCGCCTTGATGTACCTTCAAAACTTGATGTACATCAGGAACTTGGTGAAATGGAGTTAGTTTTGAATGCCTAAGCAAGAAAAACAATATACCACAAGTTTCCGACCTTTCTGTGTTCTCCAACACAAAAAGTACAAAGGAGCTTCCAGGAGACATGTAGTTATAAATGGCTTGTGATGTGTTACAAGGCCATAAAAGGCTTTATCCTTATGATTTTTTTGGAATGTAAGTGCATATTTCCTATCTTCTGAAAGTCATTTAGGACTCGGTGATCAATTTCAAGAAAATTAAGGGCGGTTTTGCCGTAATTTTTCAGGAGATTCCTCTACCTTCCCTCCCAGATCTTGGTTTTGCCTAGCTTATCTGTTTCACGAAATCGATTATTTCTATATTTTCGTGACTTTTGCACATTATTTCTACTATATTCAACTAAATATTCAAAAATAAGCAAAATTTCCTTTAATTTCTGCTGTTTTTATAATGAAATATGACCAGTTTTCCCTTTTCTGAGGTAGCGTTTTTCCTTAGCTCTAAATTTTAATAATTTGCTATAAAATGTAATATTTTTGGACACAGGAACAAAGATTCTGTTCGCAATTATTAAAATGTATTCTAATATTGCAGAAAAATTTCGATAATGACCTGTTTTTTGGCAAAATATTTAACAAAAGTTACAAAAACCGAATATTTTTGACGCATAGAAAACAGGGTTAACAACGTTTTCTTTGTTATTCTCGCTTATAGGGTTGCCATGGATCCATGTTACACACACATTTTAATTGCCACAGGACCAACATTTTTTAAGTATTTGGTTTTTTGGATAATGGACATGGTCTTATAAAATACAGAGGTGTTATTATTGGTGAAATTTAAAACCGAATATTTTTGACACTCACTGTATATTGAAAGACGAAGTTATAATAAACTTAACGAGTGATTTAACTAAAGGAAGTAATGTCGAAAAACTTGTTTGCAGAGAAGGGATCTAATTATTCCACTTTGGTTGATGGTGGCCGACCGGAGTTACTTTCTTAACTTGTTATTACCATCTTTAATTTATATTTACTTATTTTATCCTTTTACATGTTCTCTCGTTTTAGGACTATCTTCTGATTCTTCACATGGGGAAAGTGATATAGAGAGCGGAGATGATAAAAGTACAATTTTGGACAGCTTCCATTCTTCAGTTGTGGATCAAGAATTGAATTTAGAAATATTCAAAAGTCTGGAAGAACGAAAAAATTATTTTCTTTCAAAAATAAAACCGTATGCTTCTCCGGCTGATATTAATAATCATACAACTCAACATATCAAGACTTATATTGACTACAATAATGCGCAACTTATAGCACAATATTTGGGAGCAAAAAGACCTTTTAGTCAGTCTTTTGATGGATATTTAAAAAAAATTATACTCGTCGTGAAGTATATACTTATCATGAATGAAGAACGACATTGTGCTAACCAATTTTTCTCAATTTTAGTGAACCTTCAATTGCCGTAAGAACTAGGGCAATGAAGTGTCTGGCAAATATTGTAGAAGTAGATCCCTTCGTTCTAAAACGGAAGGACATGCAAGTGGGAGTTAACCAAAAATTTTTAGATGCCGCTATTTCAGTGCGGGAAGCAGCTGTTGACTTAATTGGCAAATTTGTTCTCAGTAATGAAGAACTAATAGACCAGTATTACGATATGTTGTCTACAAGAATATTGGTATGTATATCGCTATTTATTAGCTTGAAAACAAATATAATAAAATATTCATTTTAGGACACCGGTGTATCCGTGAGAAAACGCGTCATAAAAATACTTCGTGATATATGTATAGAATATCCTGATTTTAAAAAAATTCCAGAGATATGTGTAAAGATGATTAGGCGTGTTAATGACGAAGAAGGTATCCAAAAACTTGTTACGGAAGTTTTTATGAAAATGTGGTTTACACCGTGCAGTAAAGGTGATAAGGTAAGTGCACTATTATTACTGCTATAAGGTAGAGAGGCCTCGTTATTGCCCGTTATTTCAACTAATTATTGCATTCAAATATATTAAAAGCCTGAAATTTATCTACATATGGGAAAATACAAAATTGTTTTGTAACCTTTCAATTCATATGATTTCCTCAAAGAGAGTGAGAGTATTATATAAATATATACATATATATATTAGGGTGGGGCGATTTGAACACCATCACGGGCGCCTGGAGTTTCTGATTCTTGGGATTGTACTGAGCAAAAAAGTCTACTAGACCATATGTCTAATGTGAAAATCGAGCCCCCGGATTTTGACTTGAAGTTTTTTATCCAGTTTTTTTTTTTCATATTTTCTCATATAACTATGTGCGTTTGTCTTATGTATAACAGTTTTATAACAGTTGGTAAAAACGATTTTGATAAAATCGTTTTTGAAGAATATATGTTTTAGACTATTGCTCAGGATCTAGAAAAGATACGCACACACGGAAAGTAGCGTTGGACAGCTGAATTTGTCGACTTTCCATAAATGAAAAGATTCATATATCTTCATTGTTTTGAAATATCGATCATTTATGAAAAGACTACATGTATGAGGATGGACCTATTGAGGGCCCACCTAGGCGAAATTTATGGAGCGTAGGGATACATGGCGAATGTAGATTCATATATCTTCATTGTGGGAATTTCGAAATATCGATCATTTATGAAAAGACTACATGTATGAGGATGGACCTATTGAGAGCCCACCTAGGCGAAATTTATGGAGAGTAGGGATACATGGCGAGTGCAGCTAACTTGGCCATTGGGTCCACTATAAAAATATAATAATTCCATTACAGGTTGATTGCATAAATTTTGAAATATGGACCGATGATGAAAAGTCTTCAGGTGGACCTATTAAGGGCCCCCCTAGGCGAAAATTATGGAGCGTAGGGATACAAGGCAAGTGCAGCTAACTTGGCCATTGGGTCTAATATATAAAAATGTAATAATCCCCTTAGAGGTTGATTGTATAAATTTTGAAATATGGATCGATGATAAAAAGTCTTCATTTATGAGGATGGGCCTATTAAGGCCCCAATGCGAAACTTTATGGAGCGTAGGGATACATGGCGGTTGCAGCTAACTTGGCCATTGGGTCCACTATAAAAATATAATTATCCCCTTACAGGTTGATTGTATAAATTTTGAAATATGGGCCGATGATGAAAAGTCTTCATATATTAGGATGGACCTATTAAGGGCCCCCCTAGGCGAAATTTATGGAGCGTAGGGATACATGGCGAGTGCAGTTACTTGGCCTTAGAGGTTGATTGTATAAATTTGGAAATATGGACCGATGATGAAAAGTCTTCATTTATGAGGTCAAGTTTCTGAGATATCACGTGATTAATGGTTTAATTTTGGCCCCTTAGGTTAGGTTAGGTTTGGGGATGTGTAGTCAATATATATGTATATTGACTACGCCACTCGGAGACCTTTCGGTCCATTGCGATCATCCATAAAGAAAAAAGGAGGTTCAGAATTACCTGAAAAGAGAAGAGAAAAGAGAGAAGAATAAAGAAAAAAGGGGGGTGTGGTTTGGAGAGTAGTAATAAATGAATTATTTATAAGAAAGAATGAAGATGTAATAAAGACAGAGAGGGTAGTTTTTTGGCGATGGTGGAAAAAACTTTCAGAGAAGTAGTTACGCTTATGGGTCGCGCCGTCCCAGCCACTTCAGATTTTTAATGATGTTGTTTATGATTGTTGGTTCCATGTTTGAGTAGAAGGTTAAGCTTGGAGGAAAGCGTACTCCTGTTAGTCTATACCGCTTTCGAGTTAACATCGGGCAACGACATAGAATATGCTCGATCGTCTCCGTTTCCTCCTCATCTTCACAGAGCCTGCAATAGTCCACGCCATCATCCTGCCATTTGCCGATAAAAGCTCGGATGTTGCAATGGCCGGTAATGACTCCCGTCAATACCCTGATTTCTGACTTACTCAGACTTAAAAGCGAAGTTGTTCTCTTTGTTGAAAGATTCGGCCAGATGGCCCTTGACACGTTGCACCTTGGTTCATTATGCCATAGTTCCTTGGCCTGTTCTTCAAAGAACGTCTCCACCTTCCGAAAAACGTGACATATGGGTGGTTTAATAGAAACAGTGATAGCTTGACTTGTTGATTGAGATCCGTGTCTTGCCAATTCATCTGCCTTCTCGTTTCCCACAATGTCACAGTGACCCGGTACCCAGCAGAGTCGGACAGCGTTAGTTAGGTTCGCCAAAGCAGTTCTACACTCAAGAACGGCCTCAGACTTGATATTGGGGGATTTGACGGCTTTAAGAGCCGGCTGACTATCAACGAAGATAGTCACCGGTTCAAAGATTTCAGCATCCAGACTTTTTATCAACTCTGCGGCCATTTTGATCGCGAAGATTTCTGCTTGGAAAACGCTACAGTCGCTGTTCAACCTATAAGAGTACTCGAGGCAAAGCTTTTCGCAGTAGACGCCAGCTCCGGTACCTTCTTCCATCTTGGAACCGTCTGTATAGAAAGCCAGACCGTCCAGAGGAGGGTTACCACGGATCCAGTCATCTCTACTAGGGATAACGACCTCAAAATCATGAAATCTATGGATTGGTGATAAGTAGTCGCTGAACTTCCCCTGCTGATTTAAGCCAAGGTTTGGACCTAGCTCTCGAAGAATGCATGCATGACCATAGGTGCTGTCACGCCAACGATCCAATTCATGTAGCCTTAGAGCACTACGTGCTGCTTGACCTTTGATGCTAATTCTCGTGGGCAAGAGGTTTAGCATCGCGTTCAGAGCTGCTTGTGGTGTACTTCTAAAAGCTCCAGTTATCAGGGTCGAGGCTGCCCTTTGCACCTTGTCTATGCTGCCCGAGTTCGATTTGTGTCGAAGCGCATGCCACCAGACAAGACATCCGTAGGATAGGATGGGTCTCACAACAGTATTATACAACCAGTGTATAATAGCTGGATTTAGACCCCAACTTTTCCCAATCGAATTCTTACAAGAATAGAGTGCGATCATACCTCTCTTCGTCCGTTCCTCGACGTTCCTTTTCCATCTCAGTTGAGAATCCAGGATTGTACCTAGGTATTTGGCCTCAGGAGATAGATGCAACTGCACTCCATCCAATGTTGGTGGTATGAAGTCGCCAAGCTTACGCTTTCTGGTGAACAATACCAGTTCTGTTTTCGTTGGATTTACACCAAGGCCATTTGTGGTGGCCCAACGAGACAGCTTTGATAAGGCTCCTTGCATAAGCTCCGAAATAGTGGACAAGAATTTGCCAGTTATTAGTAAAACTACATCATCCGCGTATGCGACAACCTTGATGCCCTGATTGTCGAATTCCGCCAAAATATTGTTTATCACAAGTAGCCACAGCAGCGGTGAGAGTACACCTCCCTGGGGAGTACCTCGTGTTACTGTCTTCCTTGTTGTCAACTCCCCAATACTGGAATTTATGATCCTGCTCTCCAGCATTCTCTTTATCCAGCAGATCAGAGTTTCCGGGGTGTTGACCGATCTAAGCGAGAGATGAATGGATTCAAGTTTTACGTTGTTAAAGGCTCCTTCTATATCCAGGAAAGCCGCCAAGGTAAAGTTTGAGTTCTCCATATTTCTCTCAATGAAACCCACGACCTCATGAAGAGCAGTTTCGACAGATTTACCTTTCATGTAGGCATGCTGCGAGTCGCTCAGCGAGGCAGTGTCTACAAAGCTCCTAATCTCCAGATCGATCAGTCGTTCGAGTGTCTTGAGGAGAAAGGAGGATAGACTAATAGGTCTGTAGTCTTTCGGTGCAGAGTGACTGGCTTTCCCCGCTTTGGGGATGTAAGTTACCTTTACCTCTTTCCACAGATCTGGTACGCAGGAAAGAAACAAACAGGCCCTAAAGATCTCCTCCAGAATTTGGTATATCTGCGGTGCAGCAAATTGAAGCATCGCAGGAATTACTCCATCTGGACCAGGTGACTTATAGGGTTTGAATGTACTTACTGCCCACTTTATTTTGTTTCTGCTTACAACCTTATCAATGAGGCTCTCGTCCACTGACTCTTGGACTTGGAAGTTGTCACATTCAATGTGAAGGTTACTGGCATCCGTGCAGTCAGGGAAGTGGGTCTCAGCTAGAAGGTTTAGAGTCTCAAGACCTGAGTCTGTCCACGTGCCGTCCGGTTTTTTGACACTACCGATGGATTTGGGGTCCTTCGAGAGTATCTTACGGAATCTGGCAGCGTCGTTTACCCCTTCTACAGACTCACAGAAACAAACCCATGACTTCTTTTTTTGGCGCGCTTGATTTCACTCTTGTATTTGGTGAAACTCGCTTTATACGATTCCCTGTCACTGTCAAGTTTCGTCGAGTGCGCCTTGTTGTACAACTTTTTGGTGTTTTTCCGTAGTTCGCCAAGATCCTTGTTCCACCACACCGGTTGGGATTTCTTCCCAGGATAAGTTAATGGACAGGCATCCTTATGGCAGCGAAGAAGGATTTCTGTTAGGTTGGACACCTTACTGTTAAGCTCAGCAACTGTTTCTATCCTTCCGGGGAGTGTCAGTTGATGGTTCGTCAGATCAGTGAACCTTCCCCAGTCCGTCCTTCTCGGGTTCCTATAAGGATTTTGGCGGACTCCGTCGAAAGAGATTTCAAAGTATATCCTCATATGATCCGAAAAGGAGCATTTGTTGGATACCCTCCAGTTCCTGACGACAGAATCATCTAAATTAGACAGGGTTAGATCAATGACCTCCTCCCTGCCTCTAATTTTAAAGGTGGGATCGTTTCCTATATTACATATTCTTAGATTGTAAGATAATATAAAATTGAAAATCGACTCACCTCTAGTGTTTGTGTCTTTGCTGCCCCAGTGAAAATGGTGGGCGTTGGCGTCACATCCAAGGATAACGTTACAAACGCCCAGGTTATCCTTCAGCAGCCTGTGTACCCCCTGATTTGGTGGATCAGGGTCCTCATACGGCATGTAGATTGAGGACAGGAGAGTGGCCTTCTCCCTGCCGTTCTCCAGTCGCACCGTGCACATGTCTCCATTACTGTAATTAGATAGAAAGATTAGATTGAGGTTCTTCCTACCTACCACACAGGTCCTCACCTTGTCCCCTTCGGACGATGCAAAGACCTCGAAGTTGGCATTGTTCAGTCCAGAGACCTTATTTTTATATATATAAGGTTCCTGGACTAGAACAATGTCTACCTCTGAGTTCGTGAGGGACAGGAGTAGTTCGGCGGCAGCTGCTTTACAATGATGCAGATTAATCTGCAAAATGCGTAGCACCTGCCGCCTGCCTACTCCTACTGATTTCCGCGAGGTGGACTCAGTCGGAACCGAACCCATCCTGAACCGAAGTTCAGTTTTCCCTCACGAATCTTAAAGGTACTCCTCTCCTGAGGAGTCTACCGCCATCTTAATGTCCATCCCTCCATTCTCCTTACAAGGGGTGAGACTCATTACAGTCCAGTCCTTAGTAAGGAGACCTGGGTTCTGGAGCTCCAGCATCCTCAGCAGAAGTTCCTTATCCACGGTAGGTGGGGGAACCCATGCTGGGAATACCTTCCTGGACGGAATCTCCGTTATAGACACCGCAGCAATTTTTGCCCCCTCCCAAAGTTCATCAAAGCCATTAACTGTCTTCTTAAGGTACTCTTGCGAGCTCCTGTTGAGACATTTAATGACTTTAACTCCCTTGTGAAGGAAGGCGCCACCAAACTGACGGTCACCCTGGTTCGCCTCAGTGGACACAATGGCTAAACGAAGCCGAGTCTCGAAGAGCAACCAGTGACTTTCGCTGATTTTCCCGAAGGGGTCAGCTCGGTCGATGATTGCAACTAGGAGCTCGTCATCGTTTGCCACCGTGGCCGTTTTGGCGTAGGGTTTCCTACGTCCTCGCTCACGTGCCTTGGTAACAGCTTTTCCTGAGGAGGTGGACGCCTTCTCAGTACTGGTGCTGCTTCCCTTGGCTTTGTGAGCAAGGGCACCAGCATAGGAGTTCGCCGTGTTGACCGTCTGAGAGATCATCGTCTTCTTTGGCGAAGGCTGAGGGCCTTCTGAAGAGCGAACTCGCTTCACAGTCTTTGACTGCGAGGACTTGTTCGTCTTCTCCGAAGTCGATGTTGTCCCAGTCGATCCACCCGTCGTTACCCCCGAGTGGCTTGCGCAGGTCTTAGACACCTTCTGTTCGTCCGCTTTACCCTCATTAGTTGGGGTAGGATCCGGATTTGGAACAGTCACCTTCTCCAGTCGACTTCTCTTACGAGAATCATTTGGAGTCGGATTATGCCCCTTATCCTTTTCCAGTCCCTTCTGGCTCGGGTTCGGCTTCGGAACAGCTTTAGGTTCCACCTTGCTGTCAGAAGCAGCAGGCTTCACCTCCACCTTTTTGCTTGTCGCCGCAGTCTCTACTGAGTCTTTGGCTGAAGCTGAAGCAGGGTTCGGGAGAAAGATTTTGTCCACCAGGAGCTCGCATCTGGGTGCATTTGGATAGATTCTTTCGAATTTCCGCATGTACTTGAGCTTGCTCTTGATGAACATGATCTCTCTCCTAGTATGCGAGCTCGCGTCCCTTCCCACGAACTTGCGCAGATACGAAGCTGCACGCTTGTAGTGCCTCGTATCTGAAGCCTCTTTGGCGGAAATTGCGACTGCGTCGGTGTCCGTCGATGAGGTTTCCTTGGATTCCCCAACGCAGGCCGGAGACTCAGAGTCAGTGGCAATTGTTGGAGCTTCCGTTGATTCCCCCTCGATGGTCATCGACTTAGAGTCAGTGGCTGTTGATGGATCATCTCTAGATTCTCCATCAACATCCATTGACTCCGTGGCAATCTGCCTTCGAAGCTTAGTATCGGCTGGTGCCGATACAGGACCAGACTGGTTGCGACTTGTCTGTGGTTGCGAACCCAGGTTCACAACCTCTTCGACCACATCACCGTCAGTGGACATGTCGTCATCAGACCTTCTTGTTGACTCAGCTGGGATCACCGTAATGTCCAGTTCGTCGTCAGTGAGGGTGAGATTGTTGAGCATGTCCTCTGGTGGTATGGTCGGAACAAGTCTCTCCAGTTGGTCAAGGAGTTCCCTACTCTGTCTCTCCAGACTGTCCCCAATCACTTTGAGATGTAGGTCGTCCCCGCCCAAAACTTCGGTCCTGTCAGCCGTGGACTGATTAACACCAGTTTTGGCTAAAGCATTATCCTTTTGAAAAACCGGTCCGTCAACAATATTTCGGGTTGTATATACTGCACTTGTAGCAGTTACGGCTGTAGGTGCCAAGGCATCCACACCTGAGACAGCCGGCCCCTTAATTTATGAGAAATAGCTTTATATCTCTGTTTTGCGTTATTGTAGCTTCATTTTAAGATTACATCTCTTCAGTCAAATCGAATGGCAAATCTTTTTGTAGAATATTTCATCACTCTAACTCAAATCCTTCCATGTCCTTTTCGTTCTTTCTTTCTTGAACCGCAGTAAAAGTACAAAAATGTTGTTCAGAAGACTTAAGGTACGGTTCTCATTGATGACTTATCGACATTTCCCCGTTTTCATTGTCCTTTTTGACATTTACCCCGTTTTTGTTCAGAAAACTGTGTTTTGTTATTGGTCTGTGGTGCTTCTAAATACTTATTACCATACTGGAAAGACAGTAATGCCATAGGTCAAACTTCTTAGTTATGGCGAAATTAAATCATTCTTGATGAACCTTATGCATGATAAAGAACAACATAACACAAATTCATCTCGCCATAACTCAGAAGTTTGACATATGGCATTACTGACTTTCATCGCCAAAAAGAATTTTTCACCCCCAAACTTGGATTTGCATGTTTACGCGCTGCGATATTTTCCATCAAAATCGGTTTAAGAAAACTTTTTTTTAGCATTGGCACCAAAAAAGTTGTAATCAGATACTTGCTATCATGTGATTGACATTATTATTGGCTTTCTAATAATATACATATACGTTTAATCGGTCACTTAAAACCGGTTCAAAACTCGGTTTTAATATCAGAATATCCGGTTCAAAAATTTAGATAACCGGATCTATCCTCCAATAAAATTTGTTATTAACGTGTTCGTCATTACAAGAGCTGTTTATGGTAATTATTTCAGAAGCACCACAGACCAATAACTAATATAGCATTTCCAAATTAAATGAAACCTTTTCCAAATTAAGTGAAACCTTTTCCAAATCAAATGAAAATTTTACCAAATCAAATGAAACCTTTTCCAAATTGAATGAAACCTTTATTTTTATTGAAAGAAAAAAGCCAGACTATTTAGAAAAGAGAAAGAGATCAAAAATTTTATGGGTTTTCAACAATTTTTACTGCCCTGCATGTTTTCCTTCCTTGAACTTAAACATTTCATAATTTTTGTGCATCAATTAAGGTTGTAGCGAAATAATCCTAAAGAGAGAATTTAGATTTAAAAAATTCCTAATAATAACAGGGGCTAATTGTATTACCTAATAAAGTGGTTCACGATTTGCTGCTTAGGTAATTCTCAATGGATATGTTCCTTACATAATTGGAGCAGTCCTGTTGATTGAACTGTTCGATACTATGCTCAATCACGTCAACGGTATTACGATCTATTGTCCGATCGCTTAGTACCGCTCTGGCGCACAATTTTATTTTTGAAATGTTTTTTTTTTTAGGATCATTTTTATGCAATAACTTAATAAGTAAACGAACACACATAATGATAGAATTAAACCTGTGTAATTTTAAGTTTTTAATGCCATATTCAGCAATGTTGAACCCAATAGTAAACGCATTTTCAAAAACAAAATTGTTGTTGTCGTAACAGTGTTTATTATTATGTTTGTATGTTCGTTCTTCTGTTCAATCAGGCTCTGGGTCTATCTCCAGTTCCAGGAAAGTGGCTGCTTCGATAAGATGTAACCACAGATACACTGGAGTTAGATGAGTAGGTTTGGCTGGGCAATTGAAAAGGTGTTTTGTGCCGTGCGGGCCCATGCCACATACTGGGAAGATGTCTTGCACGGCGCGGTCTGTTTCCGCCCAATAAGAATTTAGGCCACTGCAATATCCCCAGCGTAGTTGAGCCAAAACTACTCTAGATTGTCGTGGCAGCTGACGCTCCTCCGTGTGAATGCTATTTAAACCTGCATTTGATATGCCTGTTGATCTAGGGGTTCTCTCCTATATTGTTGGACATCCGTCTCTAGAGCATGAATATGCTTCCTGATATGACTGAATGTGTCGGGCCTAGCCAGCAGATGGTGAATGGAAAAGCTCTCACGGCAACACCCAAGCAAGTACTGCAACGAAAGCATCTCATTGTGTTGCTTTACTGCAAGAATCTGTGCCTCCTCATGTAGATGGTCCGCTGAAGACTTGAGGAGGCACCCTGTTGCTGTTCTCAGGGCGGCATTTTGGCAGGTTTGAATCTTTTTCCAATTCGTATCACATAATCCCGGGGACCAAACTGGCGCCACATAGCTTACCACAGACCGACCTACAGTCTGTCGCAAAAGTTAGTATACACCGTTGAAACCAAAATGTATTAGGGATAAATATCACTATAACTTATTGAAAACAACAAACAATTAGTTTTATTTGATAGACAAGAAGGTTGTCTTCCGTAATAACAATTAAAAGTGCGCAATATTTGCAAATGTACGGTTCGAATCCCAAAAAGACCAAAATTTATGTCGCAAAAATTAGTATACAACGGAGAATCCTTGTGGAACTGTGTAAAAAATTCTTGATATTTTTGAACAAAATGAAACTAAATCTGTACTTAAGATCATAAGGAGTATATTAATTGGCTTTACTGGCAGTTATAGTACTTATAGTGACAAGTCCAACGTACTCTGGATCGCAAAATCCACAAAAAATGGTCATCTACAAATACAACAACTGTAGCGACAAAATTCCGGATGTTATGTCCTGTTTATGAATTCTAAAGCCATGAAATGCTCAGAGAAGCTCTATAGTTTCAATATGGGGTGATCTTGATCGAGTTTCGACTTGTCCTGTTTGAAAAACCGGGAATTTCTTGAAGGAAACCCATACTTTTGAGGCCATTGTCCTTTTGAAACATGTAATAATCCTTATTCCTTACACATAAAGACTTTCATTTTGAGTTAAATTTCTCACAAATTAAGTCTCTTTTCACATTCCCACCAAAAATAAATAGTAGGAGAACCTCAAATTCTGGTGTAACCCCGCAGAGATACTCCACCACCACAGAAGGATATGATAGCTAATTTAAAATTTTAATACAGAGCTTTCTCTGCTGTTATAACGCATGGATTGTGCAAAAACGTTCTGAAAAGCTGTGTTCGCTTCACTTAGGACCAAAATACAACTAAATGGATCAGTTAGAAGTAGTTCATTAGACATTAGTAGGACATTAGACACTAGGGACACGAGAAGCATGTCCGATACTGCTATAAGGCCGGTAGGACAGTATAACTGTAGCGCTTACAACGGACCTTGAGGTTCTCCTACTATTTACTTTTGGTGGGAATATGAAAGGGGGCAGCATTTGTGAGAAAATTAACTCAAAAGGAAAGTCCTTATGTGTAAGGATTAAGGATTATTACATGTTTCAAAAGGACAATGGCCTCAAAAGTATGGGTTTACTACAAGAAATTCCCGTTTTTCAAACAGGACAAGTCGAAACTCGATCAAGATCACCACATATTGAAACTTTATAGCTTTTCTGAACATTTCATGGCTTTAGAATTGATAAACAGGACATAACATCCGGAATTTTGTCGCTACATTTTTTGTATTTGTAGATGACCAATTTTTGTGGATTTTACGATCCAGAGTACGTTGGACTTGTCACTATAAGTACTATAACTGCCAATAAAGCCAATTACAAAACTCCTTATGATCTTAAGTACAGATTTAGTTTCATTTTGTTCAAAAATATCAAGAATTTTTTACACAGTTCCACGTGGATTCTCCGCTGTATACTAACTTTTGCGACATAAATTTTGGTCTTTTTGGGATTCGAACCGTACATTTGCAAATGTATGCAAATATTGCGCACTTTTAATTGTTATTACGGAAGACAACCTTCTTGTCTATCAAATGAAACTAATTGTTTGTTGTTTTCAATAAGTTATAGTTATATTTATCCCTAATACATTTTGGTTTCAACGGTGTATACTAACTTTTGCGACAGACTCTATCGCGTTATATGTGGACAGCAAGGTTTCTTTATCTGCACCCCAAGTGCTGCCGGCTAGGGACTTGAGGACCTTGTTCCTACTTTTCAGTTTGTCGCAGATAGCAGTGGCGTGCGCGCACGACGTGAAAGTAGTGTCGATTGTGAACCCTAAAATTTTGGGGCAGTTTGTGGTCGGAATTCTACCGTCGACCACGACATTCAATTCTCTTCCAAACTGCGCTGTCCATGTGGTGAACATAGTAGCTGTTGATTTTGTGGCGGAAATCTGCATATTCCTCAAATGGAAAAAGGTGGTAAGATCGGTTAAATAGTTATTCAGTCTCTCACAGATGTCATCAGGATAGGTACCCGACGCCAGGATCGTGCAATTATCACCATACGATCTCGATGCCGTCTGGAGGGGGCGGAATACAGGAGAGGTAGAGGTTAAACAGTTCCGGAGATATCCGCCCACCTTGGGGAACTCCCTGTTTTACTCTACGGGGTTTGGACTTCTTGTTCCTGAATTCCACTTACGACTGGCGTCCACACGTATACTTGACTATCCAACATTTCAAGCTTGGCCGGAGGGTTGTCTGCTCAATGTCCTCATACAGCGGGTTGATAAGTCAAGCGCCACCATCACTGTTCTATCGCACGGCCGTCTCTGGTTGAGTCCTTGACAAATATGTGTGGTAATGGCGTGCAGCGCAGTTGTCGTGATGTGCTGCTTACGGAATCCATGCTGGAACTTGATAGCAACTTGATAGCTATTTCTGATACTGGGGAGGACTAAGGCCTCAAGGGTCTTTTCTACGGGCGACCAAAGCGAAATCGGCCTGTACGATTCACTTTTGCTGGCATCCTTGCCGGGCTTCCGTAGTGGGACCACCCTGCCCATTTTTCAGACTTCGGGAACAACGAGGGTGGATAGCGACAAGTTGAGAACTTTAGTGAGATACTCCACTTCCGGCTCATCCAGCTGCTTCAGCATTACCATGGAGATTCCATCAGGGCCCGACGCTTTGGATGATTTAGCGTTCTTGATGGCATTGGCAACATCATCCATTGTAAACTGTGGTGGTTCCTCCTCTACACTCGGGGTGCTCGACAAACTGTCGATTGAAATAACTTGCGCATCTCTTCGGGTCAGTCAACTTAACGTGGCCAAACGTGACTGAGGTCCTATCTTCCCTTCTTCCAGGGTTCGAGAGTGACATAACCGTTGTCCACAATTCACCTATACCGGCTCCAATGTTGCAGCTCTTCAGATGATTTAACCATTTGTTCCGCTTATGCTCGCCGACCAGCCTGTTAAATTCCAGTGTCAGCTCCCTGACGCTGGGGTCATTGGTCCCTGACTCTGCTGGGAAGTTTGGTCTTACCTCGGGTATTCGACCAGCAGGGATATGGCGAGCGGCTGCAGCAGTGATGATGTCTCGGAACGTCCTTTCCGCTACCCGAACAACAGAAGGATTGGGCAGTTCTCTGAAGCGGTGATTGGTGAACTCTCTGAAACCCGGCCAATCAGCTTTCTTATGATTGACGAATGTGCGGCGTTCAGAGGTAATGAAATTGGGTGGTCTGCTAATGGAGACAATTATGGGGAGATGGTCTGACCCAAGGGAAATGACTGGTTGCCAGGTAACGTCATTTGTCAGACCAGGTGCCACAATGGTTATGTCTGGCGAGCTGTGACACTCTCCTCTAATTCTGGTAGGGGCATCCTCATTGACCGTGCAAAACGTAGAGCTGCCAATCTGCTCAGCCAGCGCTGTACCTCTCTGGTAGTTTGCGAGGGCCGAATGCCACATCTCATGATGCGCATTAAAGTCCCCCAGGACCAGACGATTATGACCTTCCAAAAGCGGGCTAATGTTAGGCACGTAATCTGAGATACAGCTATTTCTCGGCGGGATTTATACGTTCAGCAACTCTATTTCGGCAGTTCCACACCTGACTGCTACCCCCATACATTCCATGTATGGGTCATTAGAGACAGGCTCAAGCGAGATAGGTCTGTATTGGACAGAGACTGGTGCAATAGGAAAGCTAATCCCCCACCTTCACTTCTGGTGCGATCCTTCCTTAGCACGTTTTAACCATCGCAACGTTGTAAGCTACTGTTATTGTTGAGCTTGGTTTCTTGCACCGCACAGTGCGAAATATGAGCACTTTAGTGGAACTTTACTAATATCTTCTAAAGTAAAGGACGTAGGATACCAAAATTTTGCAAATTTGTTTCTTATATAAGTGGGTAGCATGGGGCTAAATATGGGTCAGATAGACCCGCGGTTTCCGGTAGCGCTCATGTAACGGTGGCGACCGTTTTTTGTATTCAACGGATTGCGCTGCAAATTAGTATATTAAGGTTTCAGAGGATATTAAACATATGCACAAACTATTATCAATATATGTTCGCGTTTTGGTGTAGCCCCATTGAACTGTACCGCTCGGTATGACGTATTTTAAGTAACAGTTTCCAACATTTCAATTTAATGTTCTTTGTACATAGACTACCTCTATGTGAAATATTATCGAGGTAGGTCCAAGGTTCGATATAGCCCCCATAGTGGAGGTCACAAAATTTAAGTTATTTCGTAGTTTACTTAGAGGTAGTTTACAGTATCTATCAATGTCATATGACACGAAAAAAAAAAAACATTCCATATCTACACAGGAAGGCAATGTGGAGACGTAGTTTTTTTACATTTTTGCTGGTGTGGGCCCACAGAGTAAATGGCGTAAGGAAAATCTCCAATATTACACATATTAGCGAATATATAACGATGGAAAATTTCATATCATATGACATTTACATATAATGTAAACTACCCCTTAGTAGTTTTTTCTGTACTGTCACATTTTTAGTGCTGAGTGTATTATAAGGCTACGTTACCAACTTTTCCGTCAATCATACAAAAAATCATGGTTGCTTTAACGTGAAATTGCTTACCATCTACGATTACAGTAGTTGGAGTTAGTTGTTTTATTTGCTCTTTAACGTTGTTTACTTCAGAGGTAATCAGGTTAGATGTTTCCTTTGCAAAAATAAACCTAATGGGGCGACAGTACCGTGTGGAAGAGGGAGAAGAGTTTTTCCAAATTACAGATTGACTCTCACCATCATTTATAGCACTCATTTGAATCGGCACCAGTGATAAGCTAAACATATTATCATCCGAACTTTGTGAATTAATGAACTTTTGGCTGTAATTAACTTGATTAGCCCCATCACAACCCCACTTTATGATAATATTTAAAGTTTCAGTGTTTGACAAAGTACAGAGCATCCGTTTTTGTCCTTTGTGGTTTAAAAGCGATTGAACTGTTACTTCAGCGGAAACTTCGGTTATTGTGACGTTCTCTGGATAGCAAGAACTTTTTGCCTCTCTTACCAAATAATAAGGCGGATAGAAGCAGCGTTGCCAGTATTTTTTAGACTCTTTTCCCCAACTTGCCCAAAACTTTTCCCCAAAATTCCCCAGATTTTATTGAATTTCCTCAAAAAAATCCCCAAAATTATTTTAACAAATAATTAAAAAAAAATCGAAAGTAGTTTTATTTTACTATTGCAATTCATATCATTAAACTTGTAAAGTATTCTATACACTTATATATGAATTAAATTAACGATATTGAAAACTTCACTTTCAAGTGATTCAGAATCACTAGTCGTCTCATTGCATTTATATACATTTGTATAATGAAAGAGTTGTAACATTTCTTTAGGTGGGTCAAAATTTCTACAACAAATGGAGTTGTTAGAAAATTGATTATTTATTCTAGTAACTCGTACTGCATTTGAAGAATTACTTGTTGGAACGGAAAGCCTATTTTGTCCCGGCCCACACTAGAGTAATTTCAATGAAATTTTGACATGAAACTTTGCATTTTTTTGGGAAAAATGCATAATTTCAAGAAACTAGTGTTCACGGTTTCCTGTGTTCTGCAATTTTGCTTTGTTGCAATATTCGTATGAAACAAACAGACCGTTTTATTTTACATTTTCTTTTACTTTCATGTCAAAATTTCAGTGAAATTACTCGTAGTGTGGCCCGGGACTTAATACCATTTCCAATTTACGAATGATAACTTTTTCCATTGCAATTCTTAAACAATTGGTTCTAAAAAGGTTCGTATAGAGCTAAAATTGTGTTAACACAGTGAATTGCTGCAAATATTGGGGTATAATTGCTTGTAAGTTTAATAATTGCATATTTGTAGGCATCGATTACAGAGCATTTGTATTAACAGCGTTTAAGATATTGGCACTGGTCTTTTTAACTTTAATAATTGTTTACTCAAAAAACGTACAAGTCAAAATTAAAGCCTAGGTCCATGGCTCCTCATGGTAAATATGCCGAGTCGTTTTCGATCGATTCCACTATTTTTTCAATATCTTCTTAATTTTTTTATAAATGGTTTCAATATTCGAGTGCACAGGGAAAATTCATATTAGCAGTGTGCATCGGTTTGAAAACTTAGATTAAGGCCCGTTCTTATATCTTTTCTTTAAAATCCCTTTTTGTTATACCTTACTTTAAGAAAAATAAGGAATAAAGTTCGCATTACCAGGAATTTGTTATTACATCTTCCATTCCATTTCAAGCAAAACAGTCTGTATACATAAAATTTACTCAAATCGGATTGGTTGATTTGAATTTGCTCTCAATTTTGTCTTGTTTTTGGGCGCACTTTAAATTTTAAAAGGAACACAAAGTTGCTTTTAATTTATCTGACACTTATTATTAAAGCAAATTTGTAGGAATATAAAACGGGTTATCTGTCCGATATCGACTAACATTTAACTACAAAAAGGATATAATAACGGGCCTAAGCATATTTATCTCCTTTATAATTAGAGCCATGAATGTAAAATAAAGTTTAATTTCATCATTGCCCATCAATCTAGAAATCATTTCTGCAGTTAAGTCCCCGCAGTAGAAATGATGGAAAATGTTATTTCAATTCAACCCACTGTTCTATTACGCTGTCAGTCGTCGAACCGCATGATAACTTTTCAAATCTGTCATAAATTATTACAGCTGCGACCAGTTAGTATATGATGCATATCATTAGTGCATCACGCGTGCGCTACTACTATTCACGTACTGAAATTAAAAAAGATCAGATAATCTGAAGTAATTAGTCAAAAAAGAAATTCCCCAAAAATCCCCAAAGATTTTTCAGATTTCCTCAACATTTTCCGAATTCCCCAAGTCGAAATTTTTTTCCCCATTTCAAATAAAAATTCCCCAATTTGGGGAAAAATCCCCAATACTGACAACGCTGGATAGAAGTTGCAATCGTTCTCTTTTGCTTGATTTCGGACAACGTTGTATTGATTGGATGACAAGTTTGCATCAATAATAAGTGCTAACGCCTGGTCTGGATCTAATTTTGCTGAACTTTTCGAACAAGAAGTTAGAGCCTTTTTAATTTTGTTACCTCTTTCTGGAGAACCGAGCGCCAGTTCCTTGATGATCGTTGCCGAACTTCTTTTTCCAGATTGGTATAGTTTGCTTGAAGTGGCATTGCCTAACTCCTCCTGAGTGCAAGACTTCACAAGGTTATGAACTTTTCTCATTTGCACTTTTGGATGACAATCCTTAAATTCCTTTTTGCGTCTGGTGGCATTCGCTATATTATCAACTGTCTTTGGAAACGGAACCTTGTGTTTAAGCCAACTAGAATTTTTCATCCGAAATGTCGTTAAGTTTCGCGAAGATTTAATCCACCGTATCTTTATTCTATAAAACAAACTAGTAATAGTTGACCTTATAGTACGTAGTTCATCATTTGTTAACACTGGCGAGCCCATTTTTTCCAGAAATAAATTAAAATTTTGTCAATTTTCGGTTCTCGTTTCCACTTTTGGAAAATGAAATTAAAAGAAATGTCCGAAGTCATTTTGAAAGAACATGAATATCTCCGAAAACCGCGCGTTCCCGTATCTGTTTTATAGCTTTCCGAACAGAGGAGGGTCCAATATTTCAGATTATATATATCATAACACGTGAATGTACGTAAATCACTTTTGAAATGTCCACGGAAAACTAAAAAAAATGTTTGAAAACTTAAAAAAACACTTCTTTCCGATTAAAACTGCGCAAAAACAATAAAATTTATTTTGCATTTCTTAAAGAGTAAAATCTCATAATTGCTTTCTAAAATTTTAAGAAAAAGAAATCATGGCATACTGAGATACCGTTTACCCACACCAAATCATTATATTTACTGAATTAAAAATCTATTTCTTAGAAAAAAAATATGAAACAAAAGTGCAACTTTTAAGTGCATTTCGAAGCCGTTTCGCGAAATAAATCGCGAAACTGAGTTTGGGCCATTTACGGTGGGATACTTAGCTAACGATTGCAATACAAAAATAATGAATTTTATGTACTTCCAAATTTCCTTAAAGTTCCACTAAAGTGCTCATATTTCGCAGTGTGCACCGCAGCGACCTTGATATTCCTCCTACTCATGAAATCTACTATTTCCTCGATCTTGGTTGGTTGGTTTTAGGACGCGCAGCTACCATTGTTGGCAGCTACTTCACTCGGAGACCTTGAGGTCCATTGTGATCATCCTTAAAGAAGCTGTGTGTTGTAGTTGGACTATATGTAATGATGATAGATGCTGGATTATTGCGGATTTGTTGTGAAGTTGAGTGTGTAGGTGATGCTGTGATGATGGATGTGAGTTTATAGGTTGTTGCTGAGGTTGTGATGGTGGATGTAAGTTTAGATGGGTTGGATGTGATGATGATGGATGCTGATTTATAAGGTGGGTGTTGAAACTGGTGACTGGTTTATTCTGAAGTAATGCGAGGTGGTTGGGATATTGTCGCTTTGTTGATGTAAAGTGGCTTGGTGTGATGGGTATGGTGAGTAATGGATATGGTTGCGCAACTGCTGTGATTGTGGCAAAGTTGTTGATGTAGTGAATGTGATGTGGGTGTATTGCCGCTGAGGGTGTTGTTCAGTGTTGAGCCGATTTCTATCCCCCTGTGTGAAGGAGAGAGAAAAAACAATGATTAATTAGTTTTGTTTGCCAGCCATGCGAGATTTCTGGCAAATTGGTACAAGTAGATGGGGTCTATGTCGGAGAAGAAAGTCAGAGTATTTATCTCATATCTACCGAAGAATCGATGTCTCCTCGTGAGTAACGAGGGGCATCTACATAGTAGATGTTCGACCGTCTCTGTTTCTTCCGGATCTTGACATAGCCTACAGTAGTCTACACCACTGTTGTCCCATCTAGAAGTTAGGGACCTGACCATGTTGTGACCGGTAATGAGACCTACAGTGGTCTTTATCCCTAACTTATTTAGTGAGAAAAGAGAGTTGGTTCTATTTTGAGAATAGCTGGGCCAGATTGCCTTGGATACTTTACAGCCAGTTTCCATTTGCCATCTTTGCCCCGCCTTCTCAAGGAAGTAACCGCGAAGTTTCCGGATGTAGTAGCACTTTGGTGGTCTGATAGATGACTCAACTGGTAAGTCAGTCGACTGAGAGCCACCCCGTGCTAGTTCATCCGCCTCTTCGTTTCCCTTTATATCACTGTGTCCTGGAACCCAGCAGGATCTTACCTCCAAGGCCATTGCAATTAAATTGCAAAAAGGATGCATTTTCCGGGATTGGGGCAACAACGGCTGGTGTTAAAGGCTGTATGTGCGGTTGTTGTCGAGGGGACTGCGGGGGAGTCTCATAATCAGACGACGAGGGAGTTTCGTAATCCGATGACGACTGACTGGGGACTGTATTCACACAGCATGCAGCAACATAGTCCCTGTCGTAGTCCCTCACGTGGACAAGTCCAGAGCAACCCCTTAGATGCACCCACTCCTGACATCTATTGCATCTCACCGAAGGCTGGATGTGTGTGAAGATGCGGATGTGACAAACCGAGCACAAATATATTGGTCCTGGGTTTTCCTCCGTCCCGGCACGGACCAAAAGAATTCGAAAGAACCCGCTGCCGTGGGATTGACACAAAATTGTGTGCCAGAGTGGTACTACGCGATCAGACAATAGAGCATAAAAAAAACAGGACTGTGTCAGTTCTCCATCACTGTCGCTATTCCACCAGTGATGGAGAACTGACACCTGCTACCTGTTAAAATAATACCAAAAATCCCTGATGATGACCGTCGAAGACGGCCGAAATATTGGAAATAAATAATTAAAAATAAAACAAAATTTCGTTGTTTTATTACAAGGACCTATAGCCGAACTAAAATCACAAGAAGAAATATTAAAGATCAAAGGTCAACAATAAACAAAAACAGAAAAAAAACTATTTTAAAAATAATTTGCGCTTTGGATAACTCTTTTGTGTATTCTGGACAATATTTTAATATTTTGGCTGATTTTTCGAGCAAATTTGGAAAACAACCCAAGATTGGAATATAACCTGGCCATTGAATCTTCAGATCGTCAAGTTTTATTTGCTGTCCCAAAAAATGATAAGTTCGATGGAATTATTTCTTGATGATGAAGAAAATATACAGGACATTGCATCTATTAGAAGAAATTTGATGGAGTCGTCCCCATGATTCCACAATACCATAAACTGAACCTACTGGATTTGTCACCAAATTCATTTGCAAAAGATTTGCTGCTGTCTGATCCAAAGGCGATAAATTCACTTCTTGTGATGGACCACCACCAGTGGCATTGAAGTTTCTTTTATTTTGAGCTATTTTCTTCTTCAACTTAGCTTCAAAATAAATCCAGACTCTCTGCCAGACTCTCTCGTGTTGCAGGTCAATGGCAGTTTGAACTGTCCGAAATGAACCTCCACGCTTCATCTGCTGCGGCTTTGGATTCACCAAAAACCCGAACTCCTCGGGCTAAGTTTGGATTTTCACTCAGTTTATCAATTAATATTTCGAACTGTTGCTTTGTCGTTATTTTCACCACATTGATACACAAAATTAATTAATGATGCAAAGAATCAATAATTATTAACAAAATGTTTATTTTTCCTTGTATTTTACTTCTTGTTTCTTCGAAAATGTTCACTGCAACTGAAAATTGGTGGTGCATGGCCCAATAATAGGTCCTCCATCAAGCGAATTCAAAGAAAAACGAAGATTTTTAAATGTCAAAATTCATAAACAGAGGCGAAAAAAAATTTTGAAGCGAATTTCTTCTCTGTCAATTCAGGTAGATACATACAAAACATTTTCCGAGAAAAAGTTGTTACCGTAGTTATTTTTGTTTGACGAAACAGAAAATACCAGCTGATCGAACTTGAACTGCTAAAATAAGTTATTGTAAATTAAATTTTCATACAAACACAACAAATGTTGACATTTTACGTGTACAACATTAAGTTTATTTGTTTTCTTTTTTCGAGATACATCTACCTGTTTCTATACAGTTAGACATTTCAATACCTCACAGCGAATTCAAATAACAAATATGAATTTTGACAGCTCAAATCGAAATCATCTGATTTTGCCGGAGGACCTATAATTGGGCCATGGTCAAATGAGATTCGCCACTTCAGTTGAGTGTTGCCATACGTGGATCAATTTTGACAACTGGCAACGCCACTCAACGATAATTGTTATCGATGATCGATCACTAAACCATTAATGACGTGATATCTCAAAACTTGACCTATGGTGAAAATTTCCTTTTGGGTTCTTAGTTCACTCACCAAGGGCTTTCATCACCAAAAGAAATTCTCCATCCACTGACTTTGAGTTCCATTTTGTAGCACAGTGTCATTTATCGATATTTTCCGAAAAATATCCACTTTCTCAAGGCCAAAACTGCCTTAAGGAGCATTCTAATGCTTTTGAGACGTACTAGAGAGTTCTTAATTATTGTCGTGGCTACAATTTTTGTCTTTGTTTTAGTTCGAAAATCTCAATAAAAATAAATAAATAAAAATTAATTATAAATTAAATGTATATTTCTTCTTATATAGCACGGTGTTCTTAGAAAAATTAACCAGATTATTGATGTCGTCAACACAGCACACGACACCGGAACAAGTTGGCTAGAAGGTTTATTAAATAGCGTACGTATTACAACCCATCTTAATAAGAAATGTAATTTATAATTGTACTTCTTACTATCTACTCAGATTTTTCAACCCAAAGAAAATATGTTGAAGTCCGACGGCAGTTCACAGGATGTTATTAAAAAAAATACGGAACCTCCGCCAGAAATTATACTAGCGTGCCAACAATTAGCCGATGGGCTTGTAGATAGACTTATTGAACTAGAAGATACCGACAATGAACGAATGCTAGGATGTATAACAACATTACATTTGCTAGCAAAAGTCCGTCCTCAGTTGTTAGTGAGACATGCAATGACAATAGAACCGTATTTAAATATCAAATGTCATCCATCCACAGCTCCAAAATTCATATGCGCTGTTGCAGATATACTGGAAAAGGTGAGTTACTCACTACATTTTCAAATTTATTTTACCTTTAAATATTTTTCAGGTTGTACCACTGGTCAACAACGCTAGTGAATCTTTTCTAGCATCATTGGAGGAACATTTAATGCTGCTTGTTGTGTCTTTAAATCAGGCTGTAGTATCTAGTTGTGTATCCTGCTTAGGAGCTGTTGTAAATAAAATAACTAAAAATTTCAAACTTATTCGCGATTGTTTTCAAAAGTAAGTAAATAGATGTTATTACACTTATCTTGTTCAAACCCACTTTTTTAATACTTGTTGAGTTTGGAAATTTGGTACACCCAGAAATAATACAATCAAAAAACCATTCACAACATCAATATAAATATAGCACTATTACAAACGTCTTAAATTATATCTACATACATTTTTATACCAAAATTGAGGTAACATTTCTTATAGATTGGTTCCTACATGAAAATAGAAAAAATCAATTTTCCATTTTATCTTATTATTAGCATTATTTTTACCTTAAAAATTATGTGTATGTATTGTTCGGCTACATGCTTTTTGTAAATACAACTAGTTGTTTATTTTAAATTGGGTTTTTATTATCCAATATTGCGATTGGAATCTCCAATCATCTTCAGGGAATTACAAATAATGATTTTGTTAATAGATGTAATTGCAAAATTATTGACAATTAAATTACTTGAAAGAGAGTTTGGTTTTAATCGCTTCCAAGAGCTTTCTTCAACTGAAGTCTGTTTCGTCTATATTTGCTTACCGTTTGTCTATGCATTTGAGCACAATTGTCTGTGTCTGTTTTGTTGTTGTAACAGTGTTTATTATTATGTTTGTATGTTTGTTCTTCCGTTCAATCTGGCTCCGGGTCCATCTCCAGTTCCAGGAAAATGGCTTCTTCGATGGGATGTAACCACAGATCCACTGGAGTTAGATGAGTAGGTTTGGCGGGGCAGTTGAAAAGGTGTTTTGTGTCGTGCGGGCCCATGTCGCATACTGGGCAGATGTCTTGCACGGTGCGGTCGATTTCCGCCCAATAAGAACTTAGGCGACTGCAATATCCCCAGCGTAGTTGAGCCAACACTACTCTAGTTTGTCGTGACGTTCCTCAGCTGCTATAGATGGGGATGTACTCCGAGGACTTTATTCACACTATATTTCCTTATGGCCTTAGCAACTGCGTCCGTGTGAATACTACCTGCTTGATATGCCTGTTGATCTAGGGGTTCTCTCCTATGTTGTTGGACGTTCCTCTCTAGAGCATGAATATACTTCCTGATATTCCTGAATGTGTCGGGCCTCGCCAGCAGATGGTGATTGGGATGGCTCTCACGGTAACACCCGAGCAAGTACTGCAACAATAGCATCTCATTATGTTGCCGTACTTGAAGAATCTTTGCCTCCTCATGTAGATGGTCCACTGTAGATTTGAGGAGGCAAACTGTTGTTGTTTTCAGGGCGGCGTTCTGACAAATTTGAATCTCATCCCACTGCCGCATATCTTAACACCAGCGTACGTAAAAATACTTTAAATAACATTTCCAATCGTTTCTTATTTTCCATAGGAACAATACAAAACGAAACATAACCCACGCTGGCGGGGTTCGCTGTTTAGTTTCGTTTTGTTTACATTCGTGAGTGCGAACAAAACGAAAAGTACTCAACTCCACAAGAGCAGGTACAAAACTAAATAGTACTAAACTTGAGGACCTTGTTCCTACTTTTCAGTTTGTCGCTGATAGCTGTGGCGTGTGCGCACGACTTGAATGTAGAAACATTATTGAGAAATATAAGAAAAAACTTTAGTTAGTTGTTGTTATTGTTTTTCTTTCAAAAAGTGAAAAATCTCTGATGATCTCTGAAGCAGTCCAAAGGTCAACTATAAAAATAACAATAAATACACGGAAGTAGAGTTTGGGAATTCCCGACTTTTTTTCATTCCCGGGAAATCGGGAATACAAATTTCTCATTCCCGGGAACACGGGAATTCCCGGGACTATGAGAGATCGAGTTTGTAGGGCATAGACGTGACAGAGAGCAAACATAAAGGTAATAAATTCTCCTTATATGTATAGTTATAGTTATTGTATTATTAGTTATCTCTTTGGAACAATATTAACGACGATACGCCAAAATCTTGAAAGTACAATACATCATATATGGCAGCTGTTCAAGCCAACCAATTCTTCCTGACTAATTTGCGGAGATTATATAAATTGCTGTTTCCCAAGACCATTCTCGCAAAGGCTTCCTTCGAAGATTGCTGTGCGACTCTATTTTTAGGTCAATGAGGGGGTTCTTTTTATGGTTCCCAGGGCGTATCGATCATAGAATAAATCCCTTCATAAAGGATTTTTACAAGATTGATCTTTTGTGTACAAAGCTTCACAAGTGCACCACGGTGGCACCAAAGATATAGAGGCGTACTTATGTGAACATACATACTATCGGCTCCAAAAAGTTCAGAATTATGTGAGGTTATACAGACTTCGAATTCCATAAAAAACAATAATTATTGAGAGGACCAAAATGTATGTACTTTACACGAATTATCGCGATTTTTACAGTGGACACTAAGTTTGTTACAAATGATCGGGATTTACGAATTATGAATAATCGCTATTCCACTATATTTTCAACATTAAATAACTATAAGACAAATAATATAAGACTTATATATGAAAAATACAAATACCCGTATTCCCGGGAATTTCAAAAAAAATTTCCGGGAAATCCCGTCCGTAAAAAATCGAGAAATCGCCCGGGTCGGGAATTCCCGACCAGAAACTACACGGAAGGCACGCCGAAGAAATTTAACAAATCAACATGCATCTATATAAGAACATCAAACGTAAATATAACGAGAATATACAAAATATCCTTATATTAATATTCGAAAAGTACCTGGCAATCAGCACGTTTAAGATCAACGACAACGTTCCTCATAAAATGCAAGGAAACAGGTACAATCCCAAATTTCATCACTAACACAACTAAAAACATACACAACATCCCAGCAAACCAATATCGGAAGAAACATCAGAGTTGAGACCGAATTTGGTCCGAAGTCAGATGAACTATCGTATGCACTTCTGATTTATTTACCAGCATTCGACCAGAATTTGTTTTTATTATTAAAAGATGTTGAAAATAGACAGTTAGTTCATGAAGTATCTAAATGTTATAAAAGTGTATCTACTATAAACATATTAAAGGTTTTAATATCATATCATGCTGTGTTAAATGCGCGACTTGGTGGAAAAACTAACTATGGAGAACAACAAATTCGTTAACACGATCTGTGAAATACATATGTATGTAAAACAATTGTTATTAATATATGAAAAAATACATGTCTTCACATGCAAAAAAATTTGATGCACATAAAAGTGTTAAGAAACTTATACCCTAGACCAGGGACGAGCTTCTTTGCTTAGATCGTATAGTGAGGGCGCCCACTGAGTTGTTTTTGCATTTGCTTCTCTCTCTCACGTACAGTGTAAATGAATGAAAACAAACAAAAACATAATGTGGTTGTTGCTTTTTTCACTCATACGTTCATACATGTCTTCGCTTTGGTTGTATTTCTGTGGTCGTCGCTGCCCTAGACAGACGACAGCGTTAATTTGCATTAACTGCCTTAATTCAAATTAATTCGTGCATTATCCACATTCTTAATGCACAAAATCGAGCTGCATTTAAAAGGCATTTAGGTATTTCAATATGGCAATGCCATAGAAGAGAGCCCATATTCATATGGAGGAGAGAGCATATTCATGCTCTGAGACACAAGGAAAACAAAAAATACATTGCAAACAACAACAAAACAGCAATCAGCTGTTTCGTAAATGCAGAAACTGTCGTCTGTCGGGCCAAAATTAAATACAGTTATTAATGCAAATTAACGCTGCCGTCTGTCTAGGGTATTAACCATGGTAGAACAAGAAAAGGTAGCAGCAATACCCAGCTGACTGAACTGGGTTGTAGTGTTAGTGTCAAATTCCATTCGACATTTTATGTATTTATTTCTATGTTCGATGTATATTAGGGATATATATTTTTGAAAAATTTTTTGAAAATTTATTCATCAGAAAAAAAAAACTATTTCCCATAAAGACGGCTTCATATCATTGACATGTAACCTCCTCCAGGTCCGAACGACATGCCGCACACTAAAACACCGCTTATAGAGGCGGTACAATATTTGTTAATATGTGTGGTATTTTCTTAAACTTGAAAAGAATAAAGCCCTAATAAACATGTGCTTTTTTGTTTTCAAAAGCAAATGATTGAAACATCTTCTCTTTTTTCAATGAATTACCAGCGACCCGAAACATTTTTGCAAGTATTCTACTTTCTGCGAGAAATTATGCATTTAGTGGAATGATATGGAAACATTCAAATTGAAAATCTAATGAGTTTTCATTCATGTTTTCCAAAATATTCAATCAAATGTGAAAAATTATTAGTTTTTTAAATTCCAATAATTTATAGACATTTCCTTGTTTTGTTTACATTTACGTTGACACTAAGGTTTACAAACAAAAACAAATTCCTTTGTGGTTGTTGTTCGAGTTGCATTTGTTGTAGTATTAACTTTACCTTGTATTTGTTCTACCATGGGTATTAACTGTGGCCAGAAATATGTATGCAACCGATCACTATGAATAACATTTAAAATACTATCATGCATCAACACGCATAACAAAAATAAACCAAATTTCTTCTCCGATACAGAAATTAAAACTCGAGCACTCAATTTTTCGTTCGGGCACTTCAACAATAAAAACATTTACAATGTGCGAGCGAAACATGTACAATTCTTTTCTCTCTGCTTATTTACACTTAATTTTGTTAAAGCAGCACAATGGAAAATAGAAAAATTCCCTTCAGAGAGGGAGAGAGAGGACGAGAAAAAGTTCGTCAGACTAGTCGCACAGAGTTCGGACCGAAGTCGGTCAGACGCGTCGGAAAAAACTTCCGACTTTGAGCAGACGCGTCGCACGTCCGACTCTGTGTTTGCTGGGATATTTGAGACTAATACCCTAGATAGACGGCAGAGTTAATTTGCATTAAAAATGTCCTAATTTGAATTAATTTTTCACCCTGACAGACGATAGTATCTGCATTTATGAAACAGCTGTTTGTGTTGTTTGTTTGTACCCAGCAGACCATTTCATAAAGCTTTACAAAAGCTCGCCAAAATATGCGAAACAAATACACTTTCTACCTTTGATCTTTTCATCACGATGAAGCAAAAATAAATTTAATTTATTCGCGATATTTTTGGGTCTTTTTAATATTATAAAAATATTGCAAAACTTTAAAAAACATTTGAGGAAGATATAATTTTCGATAGAATTGGTATGTTGGGTAATGGAATTTTTTGTGAAAATAAAAAGTTGAAAAATAGATTTGTTAGAAGGCGTGAAAAACGATTAGCTGCTATTCTACTCGCGAAAGACCACTACTTATTTTGAAGAAACGCGAAAATTGCTGATTTGCTTTCCCTTTTTATTTTCTTAAACATGGACATTTGACAAAAGACAATTGATTTTCAACAGCATTGCCATATTGAAATTGCTAAATTCAGTTTAAATTTCCTTTGATTTTGTGCATTAAGAATGTGGATAATGCACGAATTAATTTGAATTAAGGCAGTTAATGCAAATTAACGCTGCCGCCTGTCTAGGGTATAACAACTCAATACCCATGAATGTTAAATATAAAAATACACTAAAAAGACAACAACACCGCGAGCTCAACGTACAATATTACAAAGAGTGGTTATCAATTTAACAAATAATGAGATACCCATGAACATAGAGTGGTTACTCTCACAGGGAAAAAAGATCGGTACATTATAGACACAGTGGGCCAAACAAATAAATTTTTAAAAGGAAATTCACATATGTTGGTGCACAACGCTGATAAAGGAGGCAAGACGGTGGCCATGGCAAAAACTGATTATGAATCAAAAATGAACAAAATTCTTAGTGGCATGTGCACCTATAGAAGGTTAAGAAAGGATCCAACATCAGGATTGCAAAAAAATGCATTTCATTAATAACAAAATTATTTGAGTTGAAAACAATAACCGAACATGAGAAAAACAAATTATTAAATAGGACCTCAGTTCCACCGAAAATATATGGACTCCCCTCCCCAAGATCCATAAAAATGCCACGACAAACTAGAGTAGTTTTGGCTCAACTACGCTCGGGATATTGCAGTCGCCTAAATTCTTATTGGGCGAAAATCGACCGCGCCGTGCAAGACATCTGCCCAGTATGTGGCATGGGCCCGCACGACACAAAACACCTTTTCAACTGTCCAGCCAAACCTACTCATCTAACTCCAGTGGATCTGTTGTTACATCCCATCGAAGCAGCCACTTTCCTGGAACTGGAGATAGACCCAGAGCCAGATTGAACAGAAGAACGAACATACAAACATAATAACAAACACTGTTACAACAACAACAACAGATTGCCATACCTAGACGCAATAGTAATAACCCAGCAAACCAAATGTCTGATGTCCGACACGTCTGAACAATTTCGGAAGCAAAGTCGTTCAGATTTCGTTCCGATTTCTAAACGATTTTTCGGATAGGAAATAGTTCAGATTTTGTACCGCTTACAAGGTACGCTTGTTAAACAGCGCAACCCTGAAAATGCAATTACGAATGAGAATCAAAACGGAACACACGTTTTAGAGGAAACATTGAGGTAATTTACACGAGGAAACAATGTTTCCTCTAAAACGTGTGTTCCGTTTTGATTCTCATTCGTAATTGCATTTTCAGGGTTGCGCTGTTTAACAAGCGTACCTTTTGAACGGTAGACGTACGTTTTTACATAAAGTTACCAAAAATGATTATCTACCTATTGTACATGAATATTCAAAAAACAATTCTTTGGAAAACTACAAAAACAGGTAAAAAGAAAGGGTTAATAATATAAATAACCATTCATAAAAAAATTCCGTAAAAAGTATGACACACGCTTGTTAAACAGCGCAACCCTGAAAATGCAATTACGAATGAGAATCAAAACGGAACACACGTTTTAGAGGAAACAAGGAAACATTGTTTCCTCGTGTAAATGAGCTCATTGTTTCAGACGATAGGGTTTGACTGCTCAAAAACGCGTTGTCCGTTTTGGTTCTCATTCGCAAACTGTGCCAGTGTTGAAACAAAATGTGGAAGTAAGTGAACGAAAATGTACATAAAGTACTTTTTTGCTAAATTCGTTCGTGAAATATTTTTTATTTATTTTGTATTATACAAACATTACTTCAAGAACATGTTATGATTTTGTAATTAATTTCTTTTATAGTTTTCGTAATTGAGATTATTTTAAATGTTTTGAAATAAAAAAATGTTCGAACAGAATTGTTTGTATAAAAGGGGACGAAAAAATCCGTCAAGGAAAATTGCCTAATGTAAATCTGATCATGGTATAAGTAATAACTGTTTCCTCACATATTTTTATAAAATAAGAATGTGTGTGTGCGAAATGTGTAAGAATAAAAATGTAAACTAATAATCATTTTTGTGTTAAATGCTGTAAGAAGTAACAATACACACAAACCTTTATGGTACATTTATGTAAAACCGTACTTCTTTTTGTTCAAAAAGTACGCTTGTATAAAATTACTTCAAAAACGCAACACTAGATGTGAAAATTACGAATGAGAGTCAAAACGGAAACCACGTTTTTGAGCAGTCAAACCCTATCGTCTGAAAACGCTCTAAATTACCTCATTGTTATGCATGCACACACACTTACAACCCTCATGCTATACTCTTTCTCACTCACTCAGTCTCTTCCAGTCATTCAGACAACACAGTCATTGTATTACACCACAAGTAGTAACACGCACATCAACTATTCTAACGTATTTCAGTTTCCAGAAATAAACAGAATAAATCTTGCTTATGTTTGTTAATTCATCAATAAGTCTTTTATTTATAACATAAAAGCACAACTAAATCTTTTACTCAAACGTAAGGGTACAACAACTTGCGACGAGGACGGAGAATAAAGAAATAAATTCTTTAATTACAATTCATCTATGCAAAAATCAACTGCACACAAAATTTCAAGCGAGAACATTGTGAAATTACTAGCTGAAGAACAAGCGGCTATGAATCTTCAAACGCAGTTACTGCAACAATTAACAACAATACTTCAAACACAGAGTACTGGAAACACCAAAGATGCTACCAGTCCCAGCACTTCAAAAGCCGCATTAATGGAATCTCTTTCGCATTCCACGACAGACTTCGTTTATGACCGGAAAGCGGATTAATTGTTCAAGCGTGGTACAACCGCTACCAACACGTCTTCGAAAAAGAAGCCCAATCTCTGGACAATCATGACAAAGTTGCGTTACTCTGGAGAAACATGTCAAACAGTGTTCACGAAAGATTAAGGAACTATGTTCTTCCAAAGAATCCAACAGAAATGAGTCTCAAAGACACCCTGGAGAAACTTAACAAACTATTTGGTAAGGTAGAAACTCAAGTGTCTCAATGCTACAAGTGTTTGCAAATGAAAACTCTTGATGGAGAAGACTATAAGGAATACGCCGGTACAGTTAACTTACAGTGCGAACTCTTCAAGCTAAATTAAATGCAAGTGGATCAATTCAAGTGTCTAATCTATGTCTTAGGTTTAGGTTACGTTTACTCAAATTGCTAGACGAAGCAAAGGACTCCACAACTCTAGACACTTTTGTAGATGAAACTCAACGACTCATGGATTTGAAAACAGACAATACATTGATCGAGTATCAATCGCAATCAATTTGTGCAGTCAAGAAATTCACCAAGAACAAAACAAGCATTCCCATAATGCGCCCTGTGGGTTATGCGGAGACATGCTTTACTCAAAATACTGTCCATTTAAAAATCATAAATGTTCAAAGTGTCAGCAGACAGGTCACAAGAATAACTTTTGCAAAAGCGCAAAACGAGGCAAGTCCACTACAGATAAAACCGCAATAAAGTCGGACAAAACAAAATACAACACCAACACAGTATTCTCTACGAAGCAACTCCAATTTCAACAATTGCGAACATATACCACCGTGGTGATAAACAAGAAACAAGTCAAATTACAAATCGCCACAGCATCTGATATTTCAATCATATCACCCAGCAAAAATCCTCATTACAAACCTCCTTTCCCACCCATTATTTTAACAAGGGCATGTCGCGCGAAATATCTGGTTATTTTGTAACCACTGAAATAAGTAGTCAGAATCTACTCAGTATCTACTTATTTCAGTGGATACCACCTACCTATTTCAGTGGTTACAAAATAACCAGATATTTCGCGCGACATGCCCTTGTTAAAATAATGGGTTGGAAAGGAGGTTTGTAATGAGGATTTTTGCTGGGCACGATCAACATGGGAATACATAGGTAAGCCACACGTACACAAAACAAATGATACTGCAACAGACGTAAATTCCAACAGAATCAGCCTAATCGGAAAGTGTCAATGCAACATAACGGTATCATACAAAACGGGAACTCTACAATGTTACGTCACGGAAATCGATAACTTAAACATAATGGGTATCGACTGGATACAAAGTTTTAACCTTTGGGACAAACCAATTTCAGCTTGGTGTCGCCAAATATCAAACGATAAATACATGTCAAACCTGAGAAGCAAGTTCAAATCTGTTTTCGACAACAGCAGTCCTGGCCTTTGTACAAAAACCAAAGTGCATATTAAACTTCTTCCAGACGCAAATGAAACATTCAGTGCAAAAGGTCCAGTGCCATATGCCGTGAGAACAGAAATAGAAACAGAGTTAGATAGACTTGAAAAAGCAAATATCATCACACCAGTCAATTCTTCAAAATTTGCAGTGCCAATAGTCGTGAGTAGAAGGAACGGAAATATTAGAATTTGTGCAGACTATTCCACGGGTCTCAACAATTCAATTGAACCAAATCAGTATCCTCTGCCCACTCCTGAAGAAATTCTCTCAGATTGTCACGATTGTGTGATATTTAGTCATTTGGATCTCTCTGACGCATATCTTCAAGTAGAAGTCGACGATCAAAGCAAAGACTTGCTAACTATTAATTAACAAAGGGTTATACAGATTTAATCGACTCACTCCAGGTATCAAATCAGCACCAGGATCCTTCCAGCGATGAACTATGCACATGCATCCAAGGAGCACGAGCGTACATAGACGACATAGTATTGACAAGAAGATCTCTTCACGATCACAAAACTAATCTTAATTTGTTATTGCAGAAAATTCAAGATTACGATTTCAAACTCAAATTCGAAAAATTCGAAAAATTTAATCAATCAAGTATCTACGTCAAATCATAGATAAAAACAGCATACGACCTAATCCATACAAAATTCTTGCAATACAGAATCTCAAGGTCCCTGAAAACATTTCAGAAGTTCGATCTTTACTGGGCTCCATAAACCACTATGGAAAGTATGTCTACAACATGAGAAACATCCGAAAACCACTAGATGATCTCTTAAAGAACGATCACAAATTCATTTGGACCAAAGAATGTCAACAATCTCTCAACGAATTCAAACGCATTCTAACATCGGATTTACTACTAACTCATTAAATCCAGTATTGCCAATAATCATTGTAGCGGACGCATTATCCCATGGCATCGGAGCGGGAATATACCATACTTACCCAGACAACAGTGTCAAAGCCATTCATCACGTCTCAAGATCACTTACTCCAACGGAGCGAAATTACAGTCAAATGGCCCAGCAAAATGTTAGATGCCGAAGATGCTATCTGAGCAAAATGTTCGATGCATTGGTGTCATTTTTACTAACTCTTTGACATGTCATTTTCACCAACCATTTGGCATGCCATTTTCATGTCTTGTTTGGAAAATGCTCTATTAAAATATGATTTTCTCTTTATTGATTCAAACGAATTCATGAAATGAGGACAGTCAATTTATGAGCAAAAAGTTTACATCCACCGATCTTACAAATGGTTTTGTTATTTTATAACAAAAATTTTCGAAATTTATACTCTTTTGTTTTGGGAAGAAATGATGTCGATACTTGTAGGGATCAACAAACCGACTTGTTTTAGTCATCTATCTCTAGAGATAATGCCAATAACGAACGGAGAGCATTTTTCATGAAAATATCATTAATGTCAAGGCGAATTTAACAAGGTGATCCTAAAGACGGATTCAGGTCGAAGTCTTCATTTGCTGTCGAAATTTTTTGCGCGAAATATCCACAAAATATATAAAATATTCGTCGCGAAGTTTAAATAAATATGTTGTACACAGACATTCTTTATAGAAGTAAAATATTTGTTATTTATTTTTGATTACAAATATGTTTTGACAGCAAATATGTTATTGTATCACCTTCATTCTTGTACCATGATTCATGCCTTAATAATTTATATTTATAAAATCTTCATTCCAAACGTCGTTACGTCGTCACATTTAGTCGCCTATCCAATGTTTTAGCTTGATTCGACAGACATTGCCAGTACTTGAAATCGAATTCAAGCAAACAATTGCAAGGAAGCCATAAGGACATATCCCAGCAAAATGTTCGAAGACAAATCATGAGTTGAATAATGGGTGCAAGTGACATGTTATCGGTGAAAATTCGGGTGAATCATCTTTCACCAGTTCATTGACATGACATTTAGCACCAGTTCATTGTCATGGCATTTTGCACCAATGCTTTGGATCCGGATTTTCACCAATCAGGATTCAATTTTCAGTCCAATTGTGTAATTTAATTTGTTGGACTAATAAAAATGCAATCAACAGATGACTTCTATCACCAGTGGCTGGATTCTTGTTCTATGAAATTTGAAATTAAAAATATTTTCTTTACAATTTTTTTTTTTTTTTTCATTTGACATTTTTCATAGATACTGAATTGAGCCCCAGATCTTATTCTTCTTTATTTTTATTAAATGTTCAACATTATAATATATTATATTGTTTTGTCAAAAGCATATTTTCCTCCTTTGATGTCTGCAGGATATTTCTTAAACTTGCATTCCGTTTTTTCCAACATTCGGTGAATTATGTCCCAAACTGAGCGCCAGACTTATCATTAGGGAAATCTAGTAATAATTTGAATTCTGTTATGATATCTTTAACCAAATTATTCTGTAATAGTTACCATGTTTTAACGGATCTCATTTATACTTAGATGTCTTTTATCAACAACGTTTTATTCCATAAGCCGAACTAGTATCTGATTTATACTTATGCTCCGAAATCCTGAACAACGGGGTGTTGTTTACACTTATTTTTTGTTGATTTCAAACATATCCAACAATCAATGTAGATGCATATGTGCAGCTGATTGAACATGAAATTTCAAAACAAGTTTTTGCAAATCTGCTACACAAATTTGTCCGAGTAGAAACTAGCAGCTTGTTTGCTGGCATCTGACTGCCAGATACGTTGATTCTACATTTCTGCTAGAGTTTTTGCAATTTCTGTCATTTTTCCGATTCCACGCTGTTTGAACAAATTTGTTTAGAAAAGTATTTTTGACATTTCGCTCTTTTGCTTGTTTTACAATGAAAAAAGAACAAGAACAGAATGAAATATTAATATTGTAACAAACTAACCCCCATTATTATAAGTATTCTTTTGTTATAGTTTGGATTTACCGAACAGATTTATAGCGTTACGGTTAACTTAAAGTTAAAAGTGATTATTGAATTTCAAGGAGGAGCTTCTTGGCATTAACTTTCAATGTAAAAATTATATTTTTAATGCCTCCAAATTGGTCAGTTTTGAGTTTTAAAATTCATCAGATAGTAAAAGAACACATGTAATAATGGCCCTAATTCAATTTTCTCAACTTGTTTACAAAATTTTGATATTCAAAATTTTTGTTGAAGAAATTCGCACATCTACCTTGTACATTGTGATACGTGAAAAGTGTTGCTAAAACAGGGTTGTATATCATGAGTACTGTGATTTCGATGTTAATTTCGCTGAAATCACGAAATGAGAATATTTCGTTTTTGTATGTGAAATCAAGGTAAATTTTGCTTGATTTCGCGCGAAATCACGAAACGCCTCCGAAATCACGAAACGATGCCGAATGTAAACCAAACATAAGAATAGATTTCAGCTTTCGAAAACATACATTATGGTATCGTACCCTAACGTTTTGTACCGTACGTGGCATGAAAAGTTACACTACGATAAGGTACCGTACGTGTACATAAACTTTAAACATTTTTTAGCGTTTGTGTACGTGTACCCAACGACAATCGTAGCGTACATGTTTGGTACACAACCACCATTGTAAAGTAACAACCACGTACCTAATCGAACTGGTTGGGTACGTACGTTATAAAGGTACCTCATTATGTATCCTAAAAGCCAAATAGGGGTTGTGTACACCTGGGAGGTGTTTGTAAAGAAATATTAAATATGAATGGTATGAGGAAAAATACAACCATAAAAATAAGAGTGAATATCGTATAAATAAAATACAATAGTAGCTACATTTACAGTCAGAGTCAAAAGAAAGTTAACACCTAACATTTTAGTATAAATTTCATCATTTCTCTGATATAAGGATATGATACATATAAAATGTGAATACATGTTTTTAGGTATTTAGTGGTGAATTAAAAGCTTCATTTGAGAAAACATGAGGATTTAACAAAATAACCCATAATTTTACGAGTCAAAACAAAGTTAAAACCCTGGTAAAACGTAAGATTTTTTCTTTATTTTAATTTCCGTTTGACATTTAAGCTTCTTTTTATCACTTTCGAGTGTCCAAACAATAAATCCCTAAGTGCTTTGTTGAAATCCATTGATAATTCCCCATAGGACCTGTGGTACCGCTTTCGGGTAACATTGGTATAAAATTGACATCTATTTAACTTTCTGTGATTTTTTTCTGTATGTACCTAATGGATTTCAGGTCTAGAGACTATAATTAGTGATCATTTATATATAGGAGTAAAATATAGAAACATTTTATTCAAAAACCAGCAGACCCCGGCCCGCGTTTCTGGCCTGTCGTAATAAATTTTAATGACAACTTTTTATCGACTTTATGCTTGACAATTCAAAAACAGGTACCTCACTTCTTCGTTCCATTGTCAAACCGAGGAGGATTTTAAATTTATCACCAGATTTGGTCTGTAACCTTTATTTTCTCTTACGCACTTTGTCGGATTTTTTCGCCAATTTATGCTGTTTAGGATTTATTATCGTCCATGTCCCTGCGTTAATCCTAAAGCGATCTTATTATAAAAGTTAAAAAATGGTTAAGTCGAATTCTCTCCCTTATTGAGACATATATGTTTTAGTTTTTCATGGCTGAACCTCACCACCGTTGTCTCGAAAATCAATTTGCAATCCTATGCATTCATACGTTTGGCAAATATAGCGATTATAAAACAATAGGCCCCGAAATTCGTCTACAAATATATAGCATTTTGGACCAAGGGACTTTCCAGAACATTTTCATAAAATTAGATTCAGTAGTTTTGGAAAAAATAATGCTTTGTAAAGAGTGTGCGTGGTCATCAGTTTTCAAGATATAACAGACTAAAAAAGTGGGCGTGGTCCGGTTCTGGCTCCAAATATATACCTAGGGTGCACACAACTTCATTGCCTACCAAAATGTATGCTGAAACCGATATAATCATAAGTTTGGCTTATACATATAGCGTTTAAAAGAAATTCCGAAATTCACAAAAAGGGGTTATTACAGTTGGCGTAGTCGTATGCGTTCAAATGTCGTAGGCGTAGTTTACATTTTCTATATGGTGAAAAATTACATACTACTAACATTTTTTATTTTATAGCATCATAGATCCATAAAATATCCAAAAAAACACATTCATCATTCCCTGAGAAACACATTCATCATTCCCTAAGATAAACAAAAAATTTACTTCTTTTATTCATTTTCGTAAGACAAATTTCGTGTTTTTATCAGATGACAAACTTTCTATTGAAAATCTGTTAGCGTCCTTGTATAACGATTCAAGCAAAGCAAATTTCTTAGTTCTTGTTCAAAAGATGATAAAAATAAATTTTTTTAATTTTGTATGAGAAAAAAATTGTCGTTGTCGTAAATTTTTCGTGCTACCATAAAATAACCCTACGACAACGACTACGCAAATGACTACAAAAACGTCTATGCCAAACAATTATTTTGATTGTAAAAACTGTAGGGTTGGTTTTTCTTCTGGATTAAATATTTAAACATGATCTACTAACAATTCTATTATTTTTTTTTACCAAAAGAATTCTTTAAAATTTGATATTTTTGCTTTTAAGGACGAATATATTCATAATACCAATCAGTCGTTTCGACACGTCAACTTGCAATTTTGGATACGACTACGCCAACCGTAATAAGGCTGAATATAAATAATAACGGCAAACATTGAGATTTTGCTGCAAATTTTATTGAAATCGCTCCGGTAGTATTGGAGTTATGACATATTTAAAAAACAGGCGTGGTCGGGTCTTTAGGCCCTAAAAAAGTACCTAGATTGTAGATTAATCCGTAAATTTTTAAACCGATACATGCATAATTTTTGCAAATATAACGTTTTTTTTTAAATATCGCATGTGGGAGGTACCCCGCCTCCTCTAGAATTCAATAAAATATGTAGCCTGTTTTTGGGGGCCATCCCTGTACATTCCCTGACAATTTCAGCTTTTGCAGAAAAGATTTAAATTGAAAAAAGTGTGCGTGGTAAACTTTTCTTTCCATAAAAACCTAAGTTTCGTTATGACGGCATTTGATTTTTATTCATAAAGATAAGTCGTTTTTTAAATATGCCCCCTTCAAAATTCAAGAAAATATACGGACTATTTTCACCGGGTGCCATCCCTGCACATTCCCTGAAATTTTCAGTAGTTTTGCAGATGTAACATATTTTAAAAGTGGGTGTGGTCAAGTCTTTGGGTCCTAAAAAAGTGTGTAAGGTCGGAGACGCAACAACAATTGTCTCGCAAATTAACTTCCAAATAGATACATTCGTAATTATTGTAAATATAACATTTTAAAAAATAGGGTATAGGGGAAGTACCTCGCCCCTTCTGAAATTCAACTAGATTTGTAGCCTATTTAAACCGGGCCATCCCTGTACATTCCCTGACAATTTCAGGAAAATCGGGTTAGTAGTTATGTAGAAAAGATTAAAATTGAAAAATGAAAAAGTTGGCGTAATAGTGGATGTGGTCAATTTTTCTTTGCATAGAAACTTAAGTCGGGTTATGGCAAACATTTCACAGAAAGAATTATCCAAACCGGTCCAGCCGTTCTCAACTGATGCCATTACCAACGAACGACATTTGATTTTTCACGGTGCTCTTGAAGCAACTTTAAATGGAAGGTGCTTACACCTCGGTAGTTTTTGCGGATTCTAAAACTACAATGTTCATAGATGAGAAAAAAAAAACAAACAAAAAAATCGCCGGAGCGCTTTTTAAATAAATCGCGATTCAAGTTGACAATTTTAGGAGTTTTTTTAAATTTTCACGATTTTGCTCGAAAACCGCAAGTCTTATCGAAATGTGACTAAATAAAATATTGTAGCTATGAAGATTTTCTACAAGATTGACCTTTATGATATTTTCACAAGTTTTACCGTTATTGAGATATAGAAGTTCAAATTGGGACAATGTATTGACTGTATCGCCTCCTTATAAAACAATCTCATGGCTGCAATTTCCCAACTTAAATTTATATATCTCGAAAGTGGTACAACCCAGGAAAAAAAATTACGAAAGCCAACGTTGTAGAGAATTTGCAAAGCTAAAAGATTCTCTCTAGTCCCATTTCGACATTATCCAACATGTTAAAGAGGCCGCAAAGACCAATGGGGGCATGTTTTAAGTGTGGACGAACTGGCCATCTCAAAGTAGATTGCCCAATCCGAGCGGCAGCAGCAGAAGAGGAGGAGCTAGACTGGGATGCACAGGTAAAAGTAGCTTTGGGTCCAAATCCGTCCGTGTCTAAATTTTTATTTTATTTCTTCCCTGATCGATACCGGTAGCCCATGTAGCCTTATTAACAAGATAAAAAATGAAGGAACAGAGATTGTCTCACTTAAAAGGGTTAAGCTGAGAAAAGTTGAATGTATGTGGGCAAATAGAAGCAGTTATTGAATTTTGTGGGAGAATAAGAAAAATTAATTTTAAGATAGATTTTATTAGATTGTTTTGTGTGTAAGAGGGGGACCGGACCCAAGAAGCAGCGGTAGGAAAAATATTAGAAAAGGGAATTGTACGCCCGAGTATCTCCCCTTACACATCCCCCATAGTGCTGACAAAAATAAAAGCGGGGAAATTAGGATGTGCGTAGATTACAAACAAGATGATAGTGAGGGATAATTACCCCCTTCCCCTAATTGAAGATTGTGTGGAGTATTTAGGGGGAAAGTAGTGGTGTACCATTATGGATTTAATGTCAGGGTTCCACCATGCTGGAATGGAGGAAGATTCGATTAAATACACGTCTATTGTAGTACCAAATAGTCAATATTAGTTTAGGTCAGGTTAGGTTTAGGATGCGTAACTGACGTGCTGGCAGCCACTCCACTCGGAGACCTTGAGGTCCATTGTGATCATCCTGACTATTGAAGTGTATGTGTTGTAGAGATGATGATGTTTCTGTGATGTGATGAGGTGTATGACGGGTTATTTCTTTGTCCTATACTGACCGTCCCCAGAGCCACTTTAGACTCTTGCAATAAACTACCAGGATAGTAGGGTGAATAGAGGAGAAGTAAGAGAGAGAGTCAATCACACGTACACCAAATAGTCTATGTCTTTTGACCATCAGTCTAGGACATCTACATAGAAGGTGCTCGATTGACTCCGTTTCCTCTTCATCCTCACATAACCTACAGTACTCAATGTTGTTTTCATCCCACTTACATGTTATAGATCTAATTCTACAGTGGCCAGTTATGACCCCTGTAGCGATTCTGATTTCCGACTTGCAAAGTGAGAGAAGGGACGCAGTTCTACGCCCTAAGATTGCCGGTCAGATTGACTTCGATACCTTGCAACCAGGTACGTCTTGCCAATTTCTTACGGCTTTCTCTGCATATGTAGAACTGGCAGGGTTTGCCGAGAAAGTAGCAGAGCGGTGGCTTGACATAGTCCTCCACCATAAGGTCAGAGGACTGGGAGCCTCGCCTTGCTAATTCATCAAAGACTTCGGCTTGAAAAACACTGCAATTTGTATTAAGCTTGAACGAGCGTTTAATGGTTAGCTCTTCGCAGTACACTCCCGCTCCAGTACCTTCATCCATCTTTGAACCATCAGTAAAGATGGAAAGGCTATCGGGTAGTGGTCTGCCATTCTCCCATTCACTTCTATCAGGGATGATTACCTTCTGCATCAAAATCCAGTGAAGGCCAGATATATTAAGTTTCACTCCCCCCATCTCTTAGTCCGATCTGACTGCTTAACTGCTGTAAAATGCAAGCATGTCCAGAACCTGAAGAGCGCCACAGGTTAAGCTCATTGAGCCTCAAGGCACTACGGGATGCTTGGTACTGAACAAGAATATCCAGGGGCTGGATGTTCAGTACTGCATTCACTGCTGCCTGGGGGGCTCCTCACTGCTCCTGTAATAAGAATTGAAGCAGATCTTTGCACAGTAGCTAACATAGACCAATTGGGCTTGCTGTTCAGGGTCTGACACCAAACATGACATCCATAGGTCAAAATGGGACAGACCACTGTCGTAAACAACCAGTGTATCACATGCGGTCTCAAACCCCAACTCTTACCTATGGAGTTCTTACAGGAGTAGAGTGCAACTAGACCCCTCTTAGTGCTAAAGAGCACCAGCTCAGACTTTGCCGGATTTACACCAAGGCCGTTGATGTGAGCCCAGCGTGAGAGTTTGGCAAGTGCTCCTTGCATTAAATCGGACAATGTAGACAAAAATTTCACACTAATCATGTTAACTACATCATTCGCATAAGCAACTACCTTAATTCCTAGTTTGTCGAATTCCGTGAGTATTCCATTTATCACCAGTAGCCAGAGTAAGGGAGACAAAACTCCCCCCTGAGGAGTGCCTCTGGGAACAGATCTCCTAATGGAGCTCTCCCCAATATTAGAATTGATTAGCCTGCTTCTAAGCATGCTATCAATCCAGTTAATTAGGATGGAGGGGACACCCAGTAATTCTAGAGAAGAATGAATGGATTCTAGTTTCACATTATTAAAGGTGCCCCCTATATCCAGAAAGGCTGCCAGAGTGAAATTCGATTCATTCAGATTTTTCTCTATGTACCCTACGACACTATGTAGCTCTGTTTCTGTCGATTTCCCTTTAATGTAAGCATGTTGTGAATTGCTTATAAGGTCTTGGCCTATGAAAGTTCTTTTTTCTAAATCTAATAACCTGTCTAAGGTCTTCAAAAGGAAGGAGGAGAGACTAATCGGCCTGTAGTCTTTCGGCAACTAGTGACTTGGGAGTCGATTATGGATAGCAACTCAACTCCAGTTGCGACGCCCACAGCAAATTTAGTAATAGAATTTTCTATTTTCGCATTAAAATTTATACTTTATAATATCTGAAGGTTCAAAACACTAATATTGATTGAATTTGATAAACAATCCGTCTTTTTACTCATTTTATTAATTGAATGATTTGCTCTTCTGGCAACGCAACTACAGTTGAGTTGCTATCCATAATCGACTCCTTGGTTTCCCAGCTTTGGGAATATAGATCACTGTTGCCTCCTACCACAATGCCGGAATGTGCGATAGTCGTAGACATACCCTAAAAGTCTTCTGAAGAATGATTATCAAGACAGCAGGTGCGTTTTGGAGCATCGCTGGAATGATACCATCCGGTCCAGAATAGAGTTGTATAGTTCATGAACGAACTAGTTCAATTGAACGATTCATTGAAAAGAGCATAGGAACTAGATCAGTCGATATAGTTCATTATAGTTCAATAGCTCACTGAGCGCAGACCGAAAGATCCACAAAGAACGATCAACGAACGAACGATTCACAATCTAGTTCAGCATGTCATTCACATATGAATAAAGTGACGCCGTTTTCTGTGCTAACTGATGCCTTCGTAATGTAATGAGTAGACATCGGATTTTTGCATGTTTTTTATTTCTCATCCGATTGGACTCAAATTTTGGATCTAGGCGTTTTAAGGGTCAATTTTTCGATATTTGGGGTCATATCAAAAACATGCAAAAAATATGCAAAAAATATGCAAAAAATATGCCAAAAAATATGCAAAATATGCAAAAAAATATGCAAAATATGCAAAAAAAATATGCAAAATATGCAGAATATGCAAAAAATATGCAAAATATGCAAACAGTTTTTGGCCGAAAATCGTCATAAAAGTCGTAAAATTGTCAATTAATGTTAGAAAAATCGTCAAAAATCTTCAAAATTTTCTATATTAAGATAGTTGGCCGTTTAACGTTGATTTTTTAGCAGATTATTGTGTTATCGAGACCTCTTACGACAGTGTGGTGTTGGGTATAAAAGTATGGTATTGTAATACAATTTTTTTATTATTAAACTATGCAAAAATATAAAATTTGATAAAATATCAAACGTTCTATGTAAAATTTAATATTTTCTTTGTTATAATTTGTAGCGTTGGGCTGGTTATTGTTCAAAGGGAACAAATCGATGTCGGATTTTTTAAGGCGCCAACCGCATAAAGTTTTTAGTTTGATCAGACTGTCAAAGTTTGAGCACAATTGGAATATGTTAACATGTGCCACTGGGGCCTCTACATTATGAAAATCTCGATTTTTGGCTATTTAGCGATTTCGGCGACCTATTTCTCTGGAATGATTGAAGCTTTTTGTCCATATTAAGCATTAAATTAAAGGCCATTCTGTTCTTAACATTTTTTGCTGAACAACAAAATATAAGTATATATAATAAATCTAATACTAAATAGGTATTACAGAATTCGAGATAATAAAGCCAATGTCCCGAAACACGTGACTAGGTACTCCTTTGTGCAAAAATGGAGACTATTAAAAAAACATTTTCTTCACTTTTATCAATTTTTGGAATGTAAACTAATGTCTTTTACATGTTGTTCTAAATTAAATTTATCTTTGCTTTGTTAAGATTTTTGTCGCCTTCTGGCTCTTTACGGCGTTTTGCACCGTTGGATCAAATAATGCCAGGTCAGCAAGTTCAGGACTAAGATACCACAGATTATTAATTTTGTTGTTATTTCCTTTTTCTGAAATTTGTGTGTCAATGTTTTCATATTTCAATACATTTTCAATGAGGTCTAGGTTTTGTTTTGATGCTAAACGTATCGTAGAATCTGAAGAACCCTCTGTCCCGAAAACAATCAAGCGTGGCTTCAAGAAAATCGTAACTATGCTATTGTCATTGGTGCTGGACCCCTGTAAGGAGAATAGGAACGTTACTAGTATCATTATGGCTAAAGTAGAAGCTATCGGAGAGGATCCCTACAAATATAAGATCTCTAGAAGCTTTATCCGTGGACAGCGGAGAATAAACGTTAAAAATAAACGCAACAGCTTTAAGGAACGAGGCTATTTGTGCCTGGCATGGAAAACTATTACCAGATATTCTCAAAACAGGGAAGAAAAAACGGGTTGCTGTCCTGGTATCACATGGGGGTAAAGAGCAACTCCTAGGTGTTCCTGAAACTGATAGTAGCTCAAGGGAGAAATAAGAACTAGCAGTGTAGAAATGCCTAGAAAAATGGGGTCTCACCAGCTCGAGCAGATATTAGGTCGAGAGCTTCTGTACCACCGTACAAACTTGTTAGAAAATTGTTGAGAGGGATTTTTGACTGCAAGTTTGGAAGCACATCCAACATATTCAAGCAATTTCTATAAGAATAGCCTGCGATTTACAAATCCAAGGTCGAAGTAGGCGAGAGTGTTTTAAAACTACTGCCCAGCCCACTTCCCAAGAACAAGAGGCCGTAGAAGCACCTTGCGTTTAAATCGCTCGAGACTGGACGACCCCAGAATGTTTTTTCTATTTTATTTATTTATTTGGTATCCCACACGGCAACAACTGAGTGTTATAAGTGAGAGTTTGGGTTACTGATTTTACAAAACGTATAATGAACAAGATAATGTTTATATAGATATAATATAGGATATATTAGGTTAAAAAGAAATATAGACAATAGATTGAGTTTAATACAAAAAATAGTGAAAACCATATTCAGAAATATTTTTAGGTCCAAAACAAGACCTAAACCGCATTGAAGATTTACTTAATACGAAAGGCATTCACAAACCAATATCAGATAAAGGAAATAACAAAATGATAAATCATATGTGGTACCTTAGTCCTGAACTTATTGGTCTGGCATTGTTTGATCTGATAGTACAAAACACCGTAAAGATCCAAAAGACGACAAAAATCTTAACAAAACAAAGATAGAAATTTCTCCAGAAATAATCGATCCAAACTTACAAAAATCAACTGCCGAAATTCCTAGAAAAAGGTTTACCAGGCATAATTACAAGTGAAGCTTAATTGTTGTTCAAGAGATTAAACTTTAACTCCCAGTTTCTTGAAAAGATAAAGCAACTTGACCACAGAACATCAATTACCAGGAGGGGTAAAGGATGGTAAATAACTCGAAAATTGTGAGCGACATAGCAAGGAGTCGAGTTCATCACCAAGTTGTCATCTGTATCCAGATGGCTCCAAATCCACATTATGTCAGTCCCTTATGTACATTTAAATATGTATGAACAAAATGTAAGCGTTTGTCATTGAAGCCATACAATGAATATGCAAATGTCCATCTTTGTAAAAACGAATCTTCGGCTTTCCTTTTTCACTTGCAAACATCATCGGTCATTAAGCTCGACTCCAACAAGAAATGAATTAAAATTAATATTAAAATAGATCTTCGCCCTAATAGGCAATATTTTCAAATGAAGTAAAATATATTCGTTTTCATTCGCAAAAATTTGATAATATAGGAAGAAAAAAGTTTTTTTTTTTTAAATAGACTCAATTTTTGCCCTAAGGCCTTTTTCGGGACATGGGGTTTATTATCTCGAATTCAGTAACACTTACATAAGTACTTTGTTTTTCAGCAAGAAATGTTAAGAACATAATAGCTTTTAATTAAATGCGTAATACGGGCAAGTAGCTTTAACCGTTCCACATATATGGGCCGTCGAAGTCGCCAAATAGCAAAAAAAATATAGATTTTCATAACCACGTTTTAACATATTCGAATTGTGCTCAAACTTTGGCAATCTTAAAATCTAACAATACTAAAAGGTTTAGGCGGCTCCCGGCTAAAAATCTATCGAGATCTATTTGATCCTTTGAGTTAAAACCAAAAACGAAAATATTGAATTTTATATAAAACGTTTGATATTTTATCAAATTTTATATTTTTACATAGCTTAATAATAAAAAATGGTATTACGATACCATATTTTTATACCCTACACCACACTGTCGTAAATGGTCTCAATAACATAATAATCTGCTGAAAAAATCGACTTTATACGGCCAACAGTCTTAGTTTAGAACATTGTTATGTATTTTTTGATGGTTTTTACAACTTTAAATGACAATTTTACGACTTTTATGACGATTTTCGGCCAAAATCTGTTTGCATATTTTGCATATTTTTTGCATATTCTGCATATTTTTTTGCATATTTTGCATATTTTGCATATTTTTTGCATATTTTGCATATTTTTTGCATATTTTGCATATTTTTTGCATATTTTGTGCATATGCAAAATATGCAAAATAAATACGAAATATGACCCTGCCATTGAATTTAGATTTCTTTGAAACGAATTTTGTTCCAATCAGAATCTTCGTATCTTTAATATTAAAAAATATGTAAATATGCAAAATCCGATGTCTAGTAATGAGTTTTGTTTATGTTTTGGATCAATGTGAAGTGTCAACCCCCATTGTAATAAACTACTTTAATGTTTATTTCTATTTGGTGTATGTTTGTGTGTTTTCGTCAAGCGAATGATAAGAGCTCGTGAACGATTCTGATCCGAATGATTGAACTGGATAGTGAACTATGAACTAGATTACTGACCTAGTTCAGTTAAAAGAGCTGAGCTATTGAACTAGATCTTTCAAATGAACTAGATTGTACAACTCTAGTCCAGAAGACTTGTAGGGCTGAAGAGTACTAATCGCCCATGAGATTCTATGATAGCTTACTAGCCTGTCAACAAGTGCTAACTCCTCTAAGGTGTGTGTCCTACTCGTGCCCACACTGGGTATACCCGAGCTGGCGTCTTCACTCCCAGGAAAGTGGGTTCCTGTCAGCATATCTAGAGTCTCTAGAGCCGGAGTTAGTCCAGGTACCGTCATCCCGCTTGATGCTCCCAATGGGTTTAGGATCCCTTGAAATCAACTTACGGAATCTAGCTGCTGCACTAACACCCTCTATAGACTCACTAAAGCTAATCCACGAATTTCTCTTAGCCTTCCTGATTTCACTTTAATACCTGTTGAAGCTCTCTCTATAGAGATGCCAATCGGCATCAACTTTAGTGTTATTAGCTTTATTATAAGCTTTCAGGCTATTCTTCCAAAGTTTGGCTAACTCTTTGTTCCACCAAACTAGTTGAGTTCTGCTACCAGGATAAGACAATGGGCAAGACTTCTCATAGCAACCCTGGAGAACAACTTGTCAATTTGTCCATCAATTTCTCCCGTTGTTCGAGGCTCAGAGAGTTCGCACAACCTCGAGGAAACTAAAAAGTTGTAGTTTTCCCAGTTTCTCCTCCATGGATTGCAATGAGGCGATTGCCGTTTACACTCATAACAGACTCGAAAGTGTATCGCTCTGTGGTCCCAAAAAAGAACACTCCTCCGATACTCTGCAGTCTACTATGGATGTATCTTCCATATTTGTAAGGGTTAAGTCAATGGCTTCATCCCTTACCCTATTGTGGAAGGTGGCAGTATTACCCCTATTACACTCGAAGATTATTAGCTAAAATAAAATCGAATATGGACTCGCATTGGTGTCACTGCTTCCCCAGTGGAAGTGGTGAGCATTCGCATCACAGCACATCACTAACCTGCAATAGCCCGTCGTCTCCTCCACTAGTTTGCGCACCAATCCGTTTGGTGGTCGGGTGCTTCATACGGGATGTAGACCTAGGCTAGTACCAAAGCCCTACCGGTATCTTCGTCCAGCCTCACTACAGTCGTATCACCATCGCTGTAATTGTAGAGTTGAATAAGATTTAGACTTTTCTTGGCTACAATACAGGTTCTTACCTTTTCACCATTATTTGCGAAGAATAGTGAGAAGCGCTTATCGTTTAGTCCAGAAACCCTATTTTTATATAAATAGGGTTCCTGGACCAAAGCGATATCTATTTCAGAGTCTGTGAGAGAAGGAGTTCGGCAGCCGCTGCCTTGCAATGATGCAGATTAATCTGCACCACTCGCAGCCAATGCTGCCGAACAACGTTACTGCGAAATTCACCACAACCGAAGTACAGCTCTCCCCCACAGTCTCTAATATAGTTAGCGCTCTCGCTGTCTATGGTGAATCTCATCGCCATAACTTCTCCTTATCTAAAGAAGTTCAGCAACCTCCAGTCGTCGATGAAGAGACCTCTATTTTGCTTTCTGATCATTTCATCACCTCCTCTACGTCGGAGTCTGGAGGGGGCACCCATGTTGTGGCTACGATCCTCCGACGTATCTCTTCCACAAGAACCGCGACCAGCCTGCAGCCCACCCAGAGAGCACCAGCGCCCTCAATGGTCTGGATGAGGAAGTCCTTCGATTCCTCATCCTGACAATAGAGGACTTTGATGACCCCGTGGACGACTGCCCTGCCAAAGCCGGTCTTCCTGGCGTCTACCTCGTCAGACGTGATGTTCTTCCTAAGAAGACGTTCGACCGTGAGCCAGTACCACTCGGAGATCATCCGGAGCGACCGTCACCCAATATTAGTTTACAAAGCTACCGTTTGGGCTGAAAAACGTACCGGGGTATCAAGGAAATTAGGGACAAGGCTGAGGCGGCCATTGGGAGGGCGCAACAATATAATGAACAACGATCCGAAGAGAAGTGGTAAAAGTAAATTCATTTAAAGTAGGCGACTTCGTAGTAATAAAGAATGTAGACACCACAGCGGGTATAAACGAGAAACTGATACCGAAATTCAAAGGGCCGTACATTGTGCGCAAGGTCTTACCACATGACCGGTACGTTGTCGGGGATATAGAGAATTGCCAGATCACACAAATACCCTATGACGGGGTGATCGAGGCCTGTAATATGCGATTATGGAAAACGGATGAGCCCGGTAACGGGACCCAGGGCTGCCCTGCCGAGTAGTACATATAGTAGTAGTTAATTGTACATAGTAGCCGATTAAGTAGTATAAGTATGTAGTCATTTAGTATAAGTATACTTTACCTTCATTGATTAATTTAATCGCGTGTGACCGGGGCTGTCACACCTATCAGCTTGGCCGAGCTGTAGTCGAATAATACTCATGAACAGAACTATTGCAAATAATAACATACATCGATAACAATTGATAACGATAAATAACATTTATTTGTAATCGATTAGTCAGTAAGCATATGAATAGAGAAAATGTGAAACAATAAATGAACGCTAGTCACCATTCTGTGTGTGACCAGAAAAGAGACATGTAGTGTTTACCATTTCGACCAAAAATATACTTGTACAATTTCTTTAGATTAGCATACATAATATAAATACATATGTTTATAGAAATGACATACGTTTTCTTTTCAGATTTTACAGAATTTTGGAATATAGTAGGAGCCAAGTTACTCAGAATAATCAAATATTTGAAAATATATATACTCCAATGTTTCGGCGGAGCTTATTTACAATAGGAATATTGATGCGTTATTTTGACTTTAAAGCAACATATTTAATAGGTATGTATTTAATGATTTTTTACTTACATGGTTATTTAAATATTATATATACTATAGTAGTATGCTCAATTGTATACAAAAGATCGTGTGTTGATAATATTAATCAACACTACATCGCATTTTTAAGAGGTAATTATATAACTCCCCAGAAAAAGTTCATGGAAGTGGTTCCAATGAAGGAGCCCATCTTTTCTTCAGCATTACAGCGAATGTATGATAAATACAATTCGTGAAAGATGACATACTTAGGATCTGAAAATGAGTTGCATCTTTTGGGGTCACGCTATTGTAAGGGAAGGCATTTTGCCAGTGTGGCCGTTCATTTTTGTCATTTATCAGGCAACCAAAAATTTGTTGATGTTGCTGGACAGTTTGACTCTTGTAGCAGCAAAATGAAACACGTCATATATTAAAGAATTGATAAGAAACAGTTTTAATGTATTCAATGTTTCTCCTTATACCAACAAAGTTCACAAATTCGCCATTTTATGTAATGTTCAAAACAACGTAAGTTTAGGATGTTCAAAACTAAGTTGATTGAAACAAATATTTCAACACCCCCTCTTAATCAACTAATCCGAGATCTAGCCGCATATTCATATATTTTGTTGCATCAGTGGATTTCGTGAATATATCTGCCAATTGCCTTATAAAATGTGTTTTACATGGATGTGCTTAACGCGTTTACTTTCCAAATTAATTGCGATCCCAATACATCCTTGTTATCTTCATATACAGTATAGCCTCGATAATCCGGACACCACATGTTTCGGCGGTGTCCGGATTATCGAATTGTCCGGATTACCGAGTAGCAACAAAAATATATAATTTTGTACGTTATAAACAAAACAAACAAATTCATATTAAGTAAATATAACGGGTTGCGACCATTTTATGACCCGGAACAACTTCCCTGGCTACCAAATTTACTTCTTATATTCATCCAGCATAATTTCATAGTTATTTAAGGATATATGCTTCGTTCATTTATTGATTTTGCTTGTCCATAGGACATGAGCCTCTTATGACAAGTGATAGATCTGTAGAACTCAAATGCACTCATCTCATTTTAGTCAATATTTAGCCATCTCGTCCGAGAAACCAAAAAAAAAATATATTGGTTTATATAAATAAAGACAAATGGAATTTAAATCTATTGGTTGCATAATTACGAGAATGCTATACAAAAATCCTTAGTTACAGGTGATTTAGAATGTCAAAGAAAGAAAATAAAAGGGGCATGCGTTTTTTTTAATTTATTGATATATATTCTATCTATATCTATATTCGTTTCCTCTTTTAGCTAAAAATCCTAATAAAAACATAACTATTAATCCCAATGCTTTAAAGGATTTAAACATTTCTTGGTAAAATATCTTTGGAATGCAAGGGACATTCTCACTAATCGGAGGGCAAAGGAACTAATTCCTTCAGTGGAAAGGAACACGCCACATCGAATTTTCAGGGAACAGTAGTGGAATTCTCTAACTCTTTTTTTGAGTTACCGACAAAAATCGGTAAAATTAAAACGCAAAATTATGAAGGTAGGACTTAGCGCCAGCTTTATTTTGGTTGTTAACTTACCGAAATTAAAAGCATTTTAATTTTACCGATTTTTGTCCGTAACACGAAAAACGAGTTACAGAATTCCACTACTGGTTTAGCCAACACTATGTTTTAAATATTGTTGTTTATCATAGCCAGACATCAATGCTTGAACGTTAGGAAAATCATTTGACAGATTCAAATAGTTAATTCCACCCCAGCAAAATGTTCGATGTCAAAGATGCCATTCAATCATGGGTGCAAGCGATCTGGCATGTCATCCTTTTAGCATCTTCATCGATGAATTTTATATGAGCGTGGACCCCAAAAGATGCTATTCATTTTTGGATTCAAAGCATGTCATTTACACCAATGCTTTGACATGTCATTTTCACCATTGCCTTGGCATGTCATTTTCACCAATTCTTTGGCATGTCATTTTCACCAACCCTTTGCAATGACATTATCATTACGACGAGAGTTTTAACAACTATGGTTGTGGTTTCGAGTCTCCGACAACATCAAGCCTATTGTAAATAATTAATCTCATATATTTAGAAAAATATGTACAACTAAAAACAAAAAATTCATCTTTATTGCATCGACGGAATGATTTGATAAAAAGATCGGATCTTTCATGAATTCCTTTGCATGGGTTCAAATGCTGATGAAAAGATCGGATCTTTCACTACTTCCTTTGCATTGGTGCAAATGCTAATGAAAAGATCTGATCTTACACGACGTTGTTTGAAGCAATGCAAAAGATGCCATGAAATCACGTCATCGCATGGAACCCCTTCCTTCAAATTTTGCTGGGATATTGACTCTATAACTGACTATCTAGAAGTCGAGATTTGGACCAAAAACCTTGAAAAACTTATTTTTTTATTATTTGTACACCAATTGCTATTGTTAAGAACGAACATGCCAATGAAATAAATAAGAATCTAATGTGCTATATAAGAAAAAATATTGATGTCCGGATTATCGAGGTAAGAAAAATATGTGATGTCCGGATTACAGAGTCTACAATGTAAAAAATTCAGGTGTCCGGATTACCGCGTTGTCCGGATTAACGAGTGTCCGGATTATCGAGACTATACTGTACTTTTATTTTGTATTTGTCAGCTATTTGCATGAGATCTTGCATAATTCCTCGTATACACACAGCTTCTGTTGTAGCCATACTTAGAGCCACAAACTCCGCCTCAGATGATGTAGTGCTACAGTCTGTTGTTTCTTGCTACCCCAACCCGTAGATCCATATACTTTAACACGTATCCACTCACAGATTTGCTGTCAATACTTTCCGATGCCCAATCTGAATCTGCAAATCCAACAATGGGTTTATCTTCATCTCTTTCAAATACAAGCTTGGTGGATGCTATACCTTTAAGATACGTTGCAAGGCAACCAGGCGAGGTAGCTTATGTACCCAGGCCTTAAGGTATTCAACTTGGCTGTCGAGTTTGTTCCTTCTTTTCAGATGCATGCAACTGTAAACCATAGCCGACCAAGAAGAGCGAGCGCTTAAATTGTTTATGTGTGGGTAAAATTACACTGACAGAACAGGGTGATGATTTTCATATTGAGTGTGAAATGAAAAATATATTGTTGGCGCGTTCGCTTTGTATGACTTAAATTAAAAATAATATAAATATTTTCATAATTTGAAAAGTATTTTTCTTCATATGTTAATTTTTTTGAGAGAAAAAAACAAATTGTATATAAAAATGATTTTTTAAGACTTTCTAAGCATACATACATTTTTTTATTGTTGCATTGCAGACGAGGCATTCTGCGTCATTAAAAATATTAATACAAAACAAAAATCATTTTCAAATTCTTCCCTCCACATATTTGCTGTACAACTGCAAAATCTTTTCTGTGTACCCAAAAATAAACAAATAAAGCGGCATCAACCTGCTTGCATGAAATTCAGTACAAGACTGAAGTAAAAAAATCAAAACATTTGCTCTCTTACTTTGCGTTCGGGTCGCGTGTGTGTGATTTGCCGAAAAACTTCGTAACCAAATCAATGCCCACGAACGGGTTTGCTGTAAACCCTTTTCCATCGGTGCCTTAACTGGATTGCAGTCTTGTAGACCAAATTTTCTAACACTTTCATAATGCTATTCTCTTGAGATAATGCCAATCAATTATTACGATTACAATCTTTATACCAAGGAAATATTTAAATAAATCACGTCGTTTTCTTATTAATCTTCATATAGAGGCAGTAGTCATGTTTCGAACGTAAAAAACCTAGAGATGTGGTCTGAATGCTTGCTTTAGTCCTTAAAGAGATTTTTCAAGCTTGCAGCAAAGACTCCTTTTGCAATTAACACCATCATGTAGATCCATGTATATGTTCTCATTTAAATTTCCATGGAGAAATGCTGTTTTCACGTCCAACTGCTGAAAGAAATATCCGTGGTGTATTCCCACCGCTAGGGCTATTCGAAGCGTGGCCAACTTTGCAACAGGTGCATGGGTATCACTGTCAGGGACGTACGCAGGGGGGGGGGGGGGCACAGGGGGCAACTAATCGATTTTGTCCCGTTTTCATTGCCATTTTTGGCATTTATTCGGACTTGGTTCAGAATTAAACTATGTTTTGTTTTTCTGCATATTCGTTATTGGTTATGTATAGATATGTAGACATAACAATTGGTTATTGCTTATGTTGACATCTGGGGTGCTTTTAAAATATTTACCACAAATAGCTCTTGTAATGATGAACACGTTAATAACAAATTTTCTTGATAGATCCGGTTACCTCAGATTTTGAACCGGATATTCCGACATTAAAACCAGGACAGTTTTGCCATAGGTCAAATTTCTGAGTTATGGAGTGCTAAAATTTCGCTAGGTTTTTTGTCATGTAGGTATGTATAGTTTGCCAAGGAAGAATTCATTTCGCTATAACTCAGAAGTTTGACCTATGGCAAAACTGTCCTTCCGGGTTCATCATATTATTTTAATCGACATTCATCGCCAAAAAAGAATTTTTCACCCCCAGCCTGTGCAACATTTTTAAGGTAATCTTGTGCAAACAATTCGAAGTGAGGATTTTGTGAAAGTACAGACCCAAAATATAACAGCTCTAGTTGCGTTTTGTTGAGTCAGATCCAGCTTGGATTTTATGGCCTCATCTAAGCATTGTTAAATATTGACTTTTTAAAGCAACTCGGGGCTATATCTCTGGACAAATAATGAACTGGAAAAACTACATTTATTGCCTCAAATGTTATAATATATCTAAAAATTCCATACTTTGTATACATTTCGCACCATATCTCCAAATCTGTTAAATTTTTCTTAATGCGTTCATTTGGAAACATATCAACGACAAAGACAGACGATATTCTTAAAAATTAAGCTAAAATCATCGAAACAATGAAAATCTTGCTATAGCAACGACAACGGCAATTCTTTGTGGTTATAAAATTCTGCGATAAACCATAACGTGGACCTGTATGATTAAAAACTTTACCAACGTGGCTCGATATTGCCTATCTTCAATTCTAAATATCCTACTCTGCAAATATTTAAAATTGTATCCTAAATATTATGAATTCATTCTATTGAATTTATATACTATGTACCAATATTTCATATAAAATTCGAAAAATCTAAATTTTTTTGGCTCATTTTTAAGTACATGTAGACTAGAATATGTGCCAAAATCTCCAGTCCATCGGACAAAAATTTACCGAGATATGAGCTTTCGAGCTTTGTATGTAGCATCACGGTGCTCTTGAATCAAATTTAAATGGAATGTGCTTCACCTGGGAAGTTTTTGCGGATTCTGAAACTACAATGTTCATAGTTGAGAAAAATCAAAAAACAAAAAAAAAATCGCCGGATAAATCGCGATGCAAGTTGACATTTTTAGGGGTTGTTTAAGTTTTCACGATTTTGCTTAGAAACCGCAAGTCCTATCAAAATGAGACTGAAGAAAATGTTGTAGCTATGAAAATTCTCTACAAGATTGATCCGTACGGTATTTTCGTAGGTTTTACCATTTTTGAGATATTGATGTTCAAATTGGGACAATGCACTGACTGTATCGCCCCTTTATAAAACAATGTCATGAAGGGTGCGCCTTAACTAAATTTTAATGAAAACCGCTTACACAGGGGAAGTTTTTGTGAATTCTGAAACAGCAATGTTCATAGATGAGAAAAATCCAAAAACAAGAAAAAATCGCCGTAGGGATTTTTAAATAAATTGCGGTCAAAATTCAAATTTTTAGGTTTTCAAGATTTTGCTTGGAAACCGCAAGTCCAATCGAAATGGAGCTAACAAAAATTTTGTAGCTATGAAAATTCTCTACAGGATTGATGTTTATGATTTGTTCTCAGGCTGTACCATTTTTGAGATAAAGAAGCTCAGTTTACATTTTTAGGTTTTTTTTTTGTTAGCGTTTCGCGATTTTGCTTGAATACGGCAAGTCTTATCGGCATGGGAAAATCTTATAGCTGTGAAAATTCTGTACAAGACTGACTTATGTAATTTTTTCTAGGTAGTACCATTTTTTAGATATATAAGTTTAAGTTGGGAAATTGCAGTCATGACATTATTTTATAAGGAGACGGTATTGAATGTCCCAATTTCAACTTCTATATCTCAAACGTTGTAAAACCTACGAAAATATCATTAAAGTCAATCTTGTAGAGAATTTTGATAGCTACAACATTTTCTTTATTCCCATTTTGATAGGACTTGCAGTTTGCAGGCAAAATTGCAAAAACCTAAACAACCCCTAAAAATGTCAACTTGAATCGCTATTTAAAAAGCGCTCCGGCGATTTTTTTTTTAATTAATTCTCTTTCGAGTTGAGCTGTTAGGCCTTTAGAGATACATTGAAAAATTAGGAGTCTACCGAAGTCCCACGCATCCAACCATTACACTACGTTTCACGGGTGGTAAATCCGATCTTCAGGTGTATTAGGATGTTGTTTTTGTGGCAGACGAAGGCAAAGCTTGGTAACTGGTATATATATCGAACTTCATTAGATAAATGTATATGCGAAATTATGTCAGTTAATTGAAACTCCAAACTTTTCCTATAGTCCTGCTTGGTAATCCCATTTTTCAATGTTCACAAATACTATGGTAAGTTTTATTCCTACATCATTAGTAATTGCTCTTCTATATCAGAAGATTTTATTTTTTGATCATCAATTATTGTCTACTAAAGTTTTGACAAGTTGATGGTGGCTTAGAACGCTAAGACGCCGGCAACCTTGACACTCAGTTGTCGGAGACCCAGGTTCGAATCCCAGCCTGGCTCATGCTGAAATTATTTTTTATTTTTGCCTTATTAAGGCGAAGGCCATTTATAGTGATATTTAATTAATTCTCTTTCGAGTTGAGCTGTTAGGCCTTTAGAGATACATTGAAAAATTAGGAGTCTACCGAAGTCCCACGCATCCAACCATTACACTACGTTTCACGGGTGGTAAATCCGATCTTCAGGTGTATTAGGATGTTGTTTTTGTGGCAGACGAAGGCAAAGCTTGGTAACTGGTATATATATCGAACTTCATTAGATAAATGTATATGCGAAATTATGTCAGTTAATTGAAACTCCAAACTTTTCCTATAGTCCTGCTTGGTAATCCCATTTTACAATGTTCACAAATACTATGGTAAGTTTTATTCCTACATCATTAGTAATTGATCTTCTATATCAGAAGATTTTATTTTTTGATCATCAATTATTTTCGGCGTCTTAGCGTTCTAAGCCACCATCAACTTGTCAAAACTTTAGTAGACAATAATTGATGATCAAAAAATAAAATCTTCTGATATAGAAGAGCAATTACTAATGATGTAGGAATAAAACTTACCATAGTATTTGTGAACATTGAAAAATGGGATTACCAAGCAGGACTATAGGAAAAGTTTGGAGTTTCAATTAACTGACATAATTTCACATATACATTTATCTAATGAAGTTCGATATATATACCAGTTACCAAGCTTTGCCTTCGTCTGCCACAAAAACAACATCCTAATACACCTGAAGATCGGATTTACCACCCGTGAAACGTAGTGTAATGGTTGGATGCGTGGGACTTCGGTAGACTCCTAATTTTTCAATGTATCTCTAAAGGCCTAACAGCTCAACTCGAAAGAGAATTAATTAAATATCACTATAAATGGCCTTCGCCTTAATAAGGCAAAAATAAAAAATAATTTCAGCATGAGCCAGGCTGGGATTCGAACCTGGGTCTCCGACAACTGAGTGTCAAGGTTGCCGGCGTCTTAGCGTTCTAAGCCACCATCAACTTGTCAAAACTTTAGTAGACAATAATTGATGATCAAAAAATAAAATCTTCTGATATAGAAGAGCAATTACTAATGATGTAGGAATAAAACTTACCATAGTATTTGTGAACATTGAAAAATGGGATTACCAAGCAGGACTATAGGAAAAGTTTGGAGTTTCAATTAACTGACATAATTTCGCATATACATTTATCTAATGAAGTTCGATATATATACCAGTTACCAAGCTTTGCCTTCGTCTGCCACAAAAACAACATCCTAATACACCTGAAGATCGGATTTACCACCCGTGAAACGTAGTGTAATGGTTGGATGCGTGGGACTTCGGTAGACTCCTAATTTTTCAATGTATCTCTAAAGGCCTAACAGCTCAACTCGAAAGAGAATTAATTAAATATCACTATAAATGGCCTTCGCCTTAATAAGGCAAAAATAAAAAAAAAAGATTTTTTTTTTTTTGTTTTTTGATTTTTCTCATCTATGAACATTGTAGTTTCAGAATCCGCAAAAACTTCTGAGGTGTAAGCACCTTCCATTTAAACTTGATTCAAGAGCACCGTGGCATAGAATCTAAAAACGTCTTTTCCTCGAAGAGGCACTTTTGAAAGCGGTGCTCGAAAACAGATGCTCCGGTCTTTATATGTTTTTGTGGGACTATTATACACATAAAGCATGTGATTAACCGAGAGAGTCCTGAAATAACTGCTGACGGAGTCCGACAAAAATATCATTTTTTTACAGTTTTTTTTTTTTGTTAAAATCGAAATTTTGATTTTAACTGTTCAAAATGTTTAAAAATTTATTTTTTTTTTTAATTCCGTTTCGATAAAGGACAGGATTATTAAGTTCGTAATGATCCCACAAAAATATATGCTGATCGGTTTACTCTTTTTCAAACTACAGTGGGTACCGCAAACTGCTTTAGTAAAAACAGTGCTTTATACGTGGGTATTTGTCAGAAAGATTTTTCAAAAAAAAAAATAGAAGGTAACTCAAGGTTTAATAGATTTCTTATAAAAACTGCATGAAAATGGATTTTCTGATTCTTATAAGTGGCCATAACCCATTAAAATAGCTTTACGTAACGCTACACAACATTCGAATTTTTTATGATTTTTGGTCAAGTTGGGCCCCCCCCCCCGAAATGAAATCCTGCGTACGTCCCTGATCACTGTAGTCTACTCCATACTTTTGTGGCTATCCTCTCACAACCAACCTAGCTTTATACTTCGCTGTGTTTCCGTTTTCATATTCTTTTATTCGGAAGAGCCACTTTGTCGTCAATAACTTTGAGCTACGAGGAGCGGGAACGATTTTCTAAACTATATTTTTCTTCATAGAATTAAGCTCGTCCTCTACAGCCATTAGTATGTATCTTCTCGTTCAAAAATATCTTTAAAGTTTTCTGGGACATTGTTACGTGTTTTTTGCTGCATTGAAGCCCTTATATAATAGAATAGTTTTGCTGGCAAACAAATTATTCTTCCACTGCGTATTATACCCCTTGTTCTTCATCTTCATCAGAACTGTCAGACATTTGCCTTTCGTTTGTAGGTTTGACGTCACGTGCCAACACAACTTTCCTGTTTTCAACATCCCACGGTAACCCTAAGGTGCATAACCAATCATTACCGTTTTCTTGACCTTTGGATCTAATTTCCTTTTTTTCATCTGGGATCCATATATATGCTTTACACCAAAAACTTTTATTTTTTCTAATCACGATTTCCCATTGTACCATATTTCTGCACGAGTTAATTTTCCATCAAGAGCTCGGGTAGGACATCTATTTAAAATGTGTACAGCTGAGAGTGCAGTCTCACTCCATAAATATTTTGGACTACCAGAATCTAGCAGCAGTCACAGTGCGGTTAAATCTTCCGGAAACCACATTCTGTTGGGTCGTATAGGCAATTACTGGTTCTACCTGGATACCCTTTTCCTTGTACCATTTCCTCTGGTCTGTAGATAAATATACTGTGCCCTGATCAATTGTTAGCTTTGCAATTTTAAACTGAGGCAACATAGCTGTGACCTCATATTCTTTAAACTTCTCAAAAACCTGAGATTTCCTCTTTATACAAAATATCATTGCGAAGTGAGAATAATCGTCTATGAAAGAAAGGAAATAGTTGCAGACATCTCATGATGTAGGTTGTATAAGTTCAATATATTGGTTACGCCAATGTATATGTTCGATACATTGTCTCCCCTTCCCAGCATTACAATTAACTACGTTAATTGGCCGCTCTTTCGAGCTCTATGGGGAAATCTTCTCTGCACTTCTTCCAGGAGCCTTGTTCGCCTAGTTCGGATTGTAGGAGAGAGTTCGCTCTTTTCTACTACCTCTCCTGGAAAGCTTATTCGCATAGTTCGGATGCAGAGGGGCGCTTTCCAATGCTGCGGTCGTAGTTGATGTCACGGCCTTGTGAACGTTATTCTGCCCACCTGCAACGACACTTGCTTTTTAACTTTCGAAGGAGTCACACTCCTATTGCAATCATTTCGTTGTCGAGTCATACAAAAGGTAATGTTTCTCGTTCGCAGAAACCCTATACCACCAATAAACCGAAAATATATTTGAAACTTATACACTCGTGGTTTGTTTTTATATTTCTTCTCTTTTCATCCCTGAGCTATCGACGGTCAGTGGTATCACGCCAACATTTTGATCCAGTCGAGCCGGATCTGTTCCAGTCGAAGCCATTTGTTGTTGCCCGCTGAACAAATTACATTTGTTTAAGGAGAGAAGAATCTTGGATACTTAAATTCGTTGTTGTTGTCCTTACAACAATTTGCTATCGTCATCATCTCTCATTACCATCAACAAAACACAGGTACGTAAATCAGTTTCTGTGCAAAAATTGAGCAAACCCGCGAGTGTTGTTGTTTTTGAATTCCAAGTCGCACGAAAAAATACATTTTTTCGGTTTAAAATTGTTCGCTACATCGCGCATTGGTCGCCTTGTAAAATTGTCCATTGCTTCAAATCATATACAGTCCACTCACTTAGTCGTAGCAGTAATTGTAGTGATCCTCGCCAACAGTGCTGCTTATTTCAATTTGTTGTTGTCCCTTTATTATTTCGGTTCTATTTTCGAAAATAAAACACTATAAACAAATTTCCATTTGTCGTTGATCTTTTCAGAGATCAGTTCTAGCAGTGCTGTTCCTTTGAATTTGTTGTTTTCTACTTTTCTCGTTTGGTTCTGTTTTCTAAGGCAGAACCCTTTCAGAGAAATAATTACAACAATTTCACTACAATTATCCGCTATACGTTTCGTTCGTTTTATTTCTCACTCAAAGACTTCATAGACACCCCGCTTTCTTGTGGATATCCCCAGCCAGCAGTGAGAAATAACATCGCATTCCAAGTACTTTGCTATTTTTGAAATCTCGTTTCTAACCCAATTTACACTATCGATCTCTATTATTAGTTGTTATTGTTGTTGTTATTCCCCAAGGTCTTTTCTAACGAAACCCTTTAGTTGAGAATTTGCATTGGCAAATTTGCAATAACAAAAAAGATCTGGCAACTCTTGTTGTGTTTAGTTGTGTTATTTTTGTGTTCTGCAAAGTGGATAATTTATTATAAAATTTTATTAGTTTCAGTGTTGTTTTCGTGTGTGATTTACTGAAATAATAAAAATATAGAATTATTCGCTTTAGTGATCAGTGAAGTTCTGTTTTATAACATATTAGTTTAAACAGATAAGTGAGTTTGAATTTGTGTCTATCTCAGTGTTTCTTGGTGATTATTTTGTTTTTGTTCTATTTTTGACATTTGCTATTTTTCTGTCTTGCGTTTTTATTTATTCGTAATATTTTATTAGACTAAGATTTAGCGCATACTTTTAGGCGGTTTTAAAATTAACTAACATTAAATTTTTTACAACTTTTTATTGGCATCTGGTATAGCATACTTTTAGGCATAACCAGTAATAATGGATTGTTTAAATAAAGACTGTAAAGTTACAAGTTTGAAAGAACGTTTGTTGACTTGTTGGTTATGTGAGAAGCATGAACATTTGAAATGCTTGGGTTTTACCGGCAAGCATTTTGATGTCATTACTGACCGCAATAATGGATTTCGTTGGGCATGTGCCAATTGCAGGTCTCTGGAAGTAGATTTTTACCGTCTTTTCAGGGAATCTAAAATGGAGCTTGCTGCCATGAGGAAGGATTTTGAAGTCGTTTTTTCTACGCTTGAAATTTTTGAAAAAATGTTTAAAAATTTTGATTTCGCTGATGGCTCTCCGAAACGTAAAAAAATCTCAACTATTGTTCCTGGTGATAATTTAATTAGCCTTAATTCACCAGCTGTGGTTCCGCCACGCAAGTCTGTTGAGACCTTACCTTCGGAAAATAGCCTGGCCCTTCCGGGGCAGCGTTCATCACTTCCAATCGTTTCAAGTTCAAAAGGAAACTCGACAACTGAAACGCCTTCTTCAGAAATGTTACAAATATGCTCTCTTACTAATGCTGTTCCTGTAGTTACTGTTAATACACCCTGTTCGAATGTTAATGCTTCTGTTCCAATTACACCTCAAGTTCAGGAAACTGAGTCATCTTTAAATTCCAATCCTTCATGGTCCGGGGGTAGTAATGAACTAATCGTAATTCCTCCCAGAAAAAATATTTTTATTTCTAGATTACATCCTAATACGACTGTAGATAACATTTATAATTACATAAAAGCTAGATTGAATAACATACGTGACACTGACTGTAAAATTATGAAATATAATTCGTCAAGGCCACGTGTCATATCATCTTTCAAATTAACTGTGCCTCATGAGTTCTTTAATGTTATATTAAATGAATCATTTTGGCCAGAAAGTACACTAGTTAAAGAATATATATACAGAGAGAAATCTAATACTATTAATCCTGTAGTTATTCCTTCAGTCGTGTCTGTTTCAAAAAACCAATAAGTTCGCTATCCATACTTTACCAAAATGTTAGAGGTCTAAATACTAAACTTAATAATATTTACTTAAAATCTTTTGGTTGTGATCTCAAAATCCTAGTTTTTACAGAAACTTGGCTGAAACCAGGTATTCGTGACACTGAGATTTTGTCAGATCAATACCAAGTATACAGAAAAGATAGACTAAACAAAATTGGTGGAGGAGTATTCATTGCAGTTCATAATTCCATTGCCTCAGAGCGAATTATACTTACTGAATACCCTTATATTGAATTTGTGTGTGTTAAAATAAAATATTTAAATCAATCCTTTATTATAACGTGCTCCTACATTGCTCCAAACTCAAACATAGACATTTATCTTAAACATTCCGAATTAATAAAAGAAGTTTCTTTACGGCATTCAGCAAATTCTGAATTGATTTGTCTTGGTGATTTTAATTTACCAAACTTAACATGGGTCTCAGGCGACAACACTGTGGATTATGTACCTGTTTCAGCAACAGAACTGTCTACAGACATGTTATCCTTCTGGGAAAATATTTTTGATCAATGTCTCTATCAAATAAATAATATCTATAATTCTAAAGGCAAAATTTTAGACTTAGTGTTTTCTTCAACCATAAACTCTTCTGTATGTGCAAGTCCTCCATTCTCAGAACCTGAAGATATTTATCATCCCACCCTTATGGTAACTCTTGAACTCAATAATATTTCAACTACTAAAACTTTACCGCAAACTAAGTCAAGTAAACTAAATTTTGGTAAAACTAATGTGGTCCTACTGCGTTCTATCTTATCAAATAATAGTTGGTTACCTCAAGGAAACATTGATTCCAGTATTTCAAATTTTTATAAAGTACTTAATGATGCATTGACAGTATCAGTCCCTCTCTTAAAGATGTGCTCAGAAATGGGTCCTGCTTGGTTTACTCCACATCTCAGGAGTTTACGCAATATGAAAAGTAGAATGTATAAAAAATTTAAAAGATGCAATTCCACTTTAAATTTTACCAACTATGCAAAAGCTAGAAATGCGTTCAATAGAGAAAATTCAAGGTGTTATTCAAATTACTTAATAAAGATGCGAAATAATTTTCATAGGAATCCCAAAAACTTTTATAAATTCGTAAACTCTAAAAGAAAAGTACGTGAATTTCCTAGTAGCATGAGACTTGGTTGTAGAGAATCATGTGACCCTAACGACATTGCGAATATGTTTGCTGACTTTTTTCAAAGTACCTACTCCAAATTTTCAACTAACTCCCTTAATTACCCTTATACTATTCATAAACTTAACCAGTTTCCTCGCATTATTCTCACTGAGGATGAAGTATTAAATGGTTTATTGTCATTGAAATATTCAAACTCACCAGGTCCAGATGGTGTACCGACTTCTATTTTAAAATCATGTGCATATGAACTTTATCGTCCCCTAACAAATATTTTCAACGACTCGTTGACATTGGGATATTTCCCCCTTGTCTGGAGATCTAGCTTTATTATTCCTTTGCATAAATCTGATAGTAGATGTGTGATTGAAAACTATAGAGGTATTGCAAAACTAAGTGCAATTCCTAAACTTTTTGAGCTTCTGGTTTCACGCCGAATAACTCATTTCGCTAGATCTATAATATCACCTTATCAACATGGTTTCGTTAAGGGTAGGTCTACCTTGACAAATTTATTGGAACTTACATGTCACGTTCACAGTGGATTCGTAAATAAATGTCAAACTGACGTTATATACACAGATTTCAGTAAGGCCTTTGACACCGTTGTACACGAATTGTTAATATATAAGCTTGATTCTATGGGTTTCCCATCAATACTCTTGTCATGGATACGTTCTTATTTACAGGACCGTACCCAAAGGGTTTCTTTTAATGATATTTTATCAAAAAATATAACTGTGCATTCTGGTGTTCCTCAAGGTAGCCATTTAGGTCCATTACTTTTTGTACTTTACTTAAATGACCTTCCATCTGTTATTCGTTGCTCTAAAGTATTAATGTTTGCTGATGATGTTAAACTGTTTAGCAATCATGATTCTTATAATCAATCAATTAATCTGCAACAAGACTTATATTCTCTTTCCAATTGGTGTAGTGTCAACGGTATGTCATTAAACTTAAAAAAATGTAAAAAATTATCATTTTATAGATCTCGTCCTGATTCTTGCGATTACTTCATAGGTTCGCACAAATTGGATAATGTAGATTCGTTTGTAGATCTTGGAGTTATTTTAGACAGTAAATTGCGTTTCAACTTACATATAGAGTCTTGTGTTAATAAAGCCAAGTCATTACTGGGCTTTATAAAACGCTGGTCTAAGGAATTTGACGATCCATACGTGACCAAACGCTTGTTCATTAGCCTTGTTCGACCAACATTAGAATACGGTTGTGTACTTTGGAGTCCTTTTTACAAATGTGATTCTGATAAGATAGAATCAGTACAGGTTCAATTTCTTTTGTTTGCTCTTAGAGGTTTAGGGTGGAGCTCAACTGAATCTCTTCCACCATACGAAAACCGTCTAAAGTTAATTGACCTTCCAACATTGGAGAAAAGACGTTTAATGCTCAGATCTGTATTCATTATTAAACTCTTGCGTGGACAAATTGAATCACAGTTTTTAATTGGCGAAATAAATTTTAATGTACCTTTACGTAGTACTCGAAACTACATACCACTAAAATTAACGTTAGCGAAATCTAATTATGAAATAAGTAATCCACTCCGATCTTTATGTGATGAATATAACAAGTTATATAATAGGATTTCTTTATCCGAACCTCTGCATGTCATAAAAAACTTTATCTTACGTTCTTAGTATTGTTGTAACAGTTGCCAGACAATATGTTAGATTTGACCTGTTTATTTTTTGATGTGTTTGTCTTTAAAATGTAATTTTATAACCGGCTGTTGTTTTGCTGTAGCTGGTTTTCCCTAGTCTACTAACCCCCCATATTCCGGAATATGAGGTGTACGCGCTCCCTACGTTAAGGGGAGGTGGCCCTCTCGGTCGGCAGGGGCGGGAAAGTGTGGCGTTGGGAACGATCGATAAAAAAAAAAAAAAAAAAAAAAAAAAACACACATTGCTACAGTCATACGGTCGTTTGGTTTATTTGTTGTATAGTTCGTTCTTCACCAACCAAACGCATTCGTTTTTATTCTCCTGGAAGTATTGATATTCCTATTTGAGAATTAGCATTCTAATTGCAATAACAACGTACATCTTTCCACGCACAATTATAAAGCGTCGGTTAGATTACATTGTAAACATACCAACAAAATTCTGTCGATCACTGTTTGGTCGTTTGTAGCGTCGGTACTTGAGTGGGAGCTTCGCTGCCCACGCATAGCCATTTCTCTGCTTGTGTTTTACTATCTTTTGTGAGGTATTCGTAGTCGACACTCGCACAGTGGGACATATCGTCTCAAAATATTTATTTTTTCTTATATTTTTTGTTGAATATTTTCGATTAGATTTTTTTGCTTTTTACTTCGTGTGGTGCTAAAATACCATTTGTTGTTGTTTATCTTCGGTTAAGGCACCCTACTTTCGGCATTTTATGCAGTTTATAAATATAATTATATAAAATTTGGTTGAATTGAATTACAAATAATATCGATATTATTTATCTATATTGTTTATACAAATTAGTCGTTTTTGAAAAAAATCTTGCATCTACAAATCGTGTACCCTACAGTCGGTACCAGAGAAATGCAATTTGCCACTCATGAGCCATTTGCTTAAAAACAAGCCTACGTATTGATTGCCACCCAAAAAACAAGTTCTCTTTAAATACATACTCATAGACACTCGTGTATGCTTTGCTATGTCGTTTTGCGCACTCGCTAACATTTTATGCCTTACCTTCTTACTCATTGCACAACAAACAACTATTGTCACTCAATCGATTATATTATGAGATAGATAATGAGTATACCCAAGCAACAAGTAACATACCCCATCCTATGGTTGGCGCTGATGTAAAGCATAAACAAAAGCACGCACAATATTACAAACAAAACAAAAGCACGTACAAAAACACACAACATACAAACTTTGTAATACAAAGGCACACAAAAGTTTTGTGACAAAACACAATCCTCATTCTTTTCACCCACATTCTTCGTGAGTATGTTGTGCCACTCACCTACGATCAAGAGAGCACTTGTGAGTTTTGCACACAAGTCAAAATTCGTTTTACACTCATTCCACCCTCTAATGCTCAAGCAACGGCCGTAAAATCATCAAATGCTTTTTGTTGTGTGGTAAAAATACTCGTGTGGCAAACACACTCGCTATTAAACTACTCGACAACCAAAAACATTTGATTGTACCTAAGTGGCTCGCTTTTGCCTCTGGCTTATTGAAGATATCTGGTCGGTACTGGTACATTTTATCATTGGTCAAAGCAAATAACTTTAAAAAATCCACCAATTTAATCATTTTTCGATTTTTACCCGCTGCTTTTGTTTAAATATCTCGTTCTTGAAATTTGTTTGGCTTTTTTGACGTCTTGTTCATTGTACCCTACACCCTTCAAGCTAGGTTTGAAAAAAAAAAATTTAAATTTTTTGGAAATTTTCTTCTTGTTTTTTTTGTTTCTTGCTCTAAATTCTCCTTTCGAATTACATATCTGTCGTTATTCTTCAATTCTTTAAGAAACAATATCGATAATTTCTATATTCTCTAGTCGGCAAATTGTCCCAGTGCGGTACTTGTGTTCAATTTCTTATCCTTCCTGCAACTTTGCTGTCAACTCACGTACTATACTGGTGGAATTTTGCATTTTATATTTCATTGTCGCAAATTAGAATAGTTTTCGACCCTTTCATTGGTTGAGTATTCACACTCGTTTGTACTTCTTTGGTTTTTTCTTTCCCCAATTAGTAGGATTCGCATTTTCTATAGTTTGAATTTCGCTTCAAGTATTTCCATAGTTATCGCTTTTCTAAATTTGCGACGCTTGGACTCGTTAGTCTTGTCCTAAACTTCTGAGCCCACATACCTTTTTGGAACTGATTCGTTTCCCTCTTTCGTCCCCATTCTCTTATTCGTTGAAATCATGTCCATAAATCCCCTCGTGCGTTTCATTCGAGCTGCCGACGGTCTTGTTAAATATGACTCGTTTTTCGATCGTATAAATTCTGAGAAGCACACCGTATTTAGTCTCGAAATACACGGTTCCGAGCTTTCTCAGCTATGGACAACATTCCAAAGCACTCATCAGAAGTGTCTTGACCATCTGGCGACATCACAGAGTCCTCAACCCTCTGACAAAAATGTCGTCGAGGGTAAATACGACAGCTCCTTTCGGGCTTATCAACATTGCCTTTCGGCAATAAACCAGAAGCTAGACGAGCTAAAATCGTCCAAGTCTTCTCCATCTTTGAATGGACCAACCCCTCCCAACAATCCACCAATGTTTCCTCAACACCTCTCACCTTCGGAGGAATTCCAGTGCATCTGCTCCACCATCCACTAGTTCGAACACAATACCTTCTGTTTCCAATGTTTGTAAACAAAATCAAGCGCCTCCTTTGAATACAAGCGAATCACTCGCATCTATTTCCACCCAGCCAAATCCACTTAGTAGTTTCACTCCGGTCGATCCACCTTCTCACAATTTAGTCTTGCCTCCTATCTTTTTAGCACAACTTTCATCAAAAATTCTCGATTAAGCGACATTGAAAGATTGTGTCACTTAGTTCACCAGCGGTGAGGCTCGGGAAATTGTTTCGAAATTTCCACTCACCCATTGTAGTTTTAAATTGGCTTGGAAGGCATTGACGGATGCGTATGATAATAAACGTATCCTCGTGCATAGTCACATCAATCTTCTTTTCGGTCTTCCCGCCATAGAAAAGGAATCGATCTCTGGCCTAAAAGCTCTCCAGCGCGGAATAAATAGTTGTATTTCCGCTATGTCTGTTTATGATGTTGTAACGGATCATTGGGATCCAATTCTTGTTTATATTTGCATACAACGTCTTCCTAAACAGACAATCGCTCTGTGGGAACAAAGTGTCAAAGAGAAGTCGTCTCTTTCGACATGGAATCAATTAGATTCGTTCCTAACAGATAGAATACAAACTTTGTTGTGTCTTGAAAACTTTACTGCTATGGAAACTTCCAAAACATCATATTCGCAAAAATGTCGATCTCCGCCAAAATCATCTTCACCAATTAGTGGTCCAAAATAAAAAACTAGTACATGCATCTCATCAAATTCGTCAATTAGTCTTTCAAAATCTCGCTCATCGATCTCCTCAAAAACAGCAATTAGTCGTTCAAATTCTACAACTAGCTCATCTAAACTGAAATCTTCGTTGAATCATGCTTGTGTGATGTGCCCAAATCACGGACATCTGCTTCGACACTGTTCTCGCTTTCAAAAAATTTCGTTTGAGAACAAGTTTTCGTTTGTTAAAAAACATCGCCTTTGCATTAACTGTCTTTCGAATGGACACCAAGTTAAAAAATGCAATAGCAAACACGATTGTTCGGTCTGTAAAGGTAGGCATCACACGCTACTCCATCGTAGCAAAAATCGTAACACTTCGACAAACTCGTTGATTTCTCCTTCATCCAATTCTTCTATTCCACTGAAATCCACCTCTAGTCGCTTATATTCCAATCAAAATTCTAAATCTCGTTTCGTCAACCAGCAAGTTCTGCACACAACACGAAATAGAGATGTGCTCTTGGGAACTGCCATCGTTAACATCGTACACAATCACAGAAATTATGCTGTTCGAGCCATAATTGATCCTTCGTCGGAAGTCTCTATAATCACAAAGAGACTACAAAAAACAATAGGCATTTCTTCTCGCCCAACTAACACCACTCTGTCTGGCGTAAATAGTAATAGCAATTCAAAAGAAATTTGTTATTTGACTTTATCGTCCCCTCAGAATTCGGAAAGTATCCTACATGCTGATGTGTTAGTCTCACCTAACATCTCGAAAAACTTCTTGTCGTTGCCTTCCATTTCGAATCTGCGTACTAAATTGTCTCACTACGAATTAGCAGATACATTCGAAGACAAGCCAATTGATTTGTTATTGGGCGCTGATCTCTACTCCAAAATTTTGTCGCCTGAGTCGCCTCACATCGTTTCGAATTCGCTGGTGGCTCAGAAAACTATATTCGGTTATATTCTCACAGGCCCAATACCTCGTAGTAAAATTATATAGCACATAGTCGATCAAAGCGAACACTTTTAACTAAATCGTAGTTTAATTGCATTTGAAAATCTTGCACATTATTTGACCATGCTCAATAGAAACTTGATTTGCGTACCTCTAACTTGAAACACATGCCACTACTAACTCTAGTTTAAGTTTGCTCGCGAATTAGTCTAACCCTGTTGCCTTGCAGATAGCGCGTCAAGGTGGGCGGCAAATGTATAAGTTCAATATATTGGTTACGCCAATGTATATGTTCGATACATTGTCTCCCCTTCCCAGCATTACAATTAACTACGTTAATTGGCCGCTCTTTCGAGCTCTATGGGGAAATCTTCTCTGCACTTCTTCCAGGAGCCTTATTCGCCTAGTTCGGATTGTAGGAGAGAGTTCGCTCTTTTCTACTACCTCTCCTGGAAAGCTTATTCGCATAGTTCGGATGCAGAGGGGCGCTTTCCAATGCTGCGGTCGTAGTTGATGTCACGGCCTTGTGAACGTTATTCTGCCCACCTGCAACGACACTTGCTTTTTAACTTTCGAAGGAGTCACACTCCTATTGCAATCATTTCGTTGTCGAGTCATACAAAAGGTAATGTTTCTCGTTCGCAGAAACCCTATACCACCAATAAACCGAAAATATATTTGAAACTTATACACTCGTGGTTTGTTTTTATATTTCTTCTCTTTTCATCCCTGAGCTATCGACGGTCAGTGGTATCACGCCAACATAGGTGTTATAGGACCGCACGTCAGAGTGAATTCTTTCTAGTATTCTTATCGATTGCTGTCTGGTCCCACTAAATGGCTCTCGACATTGTTTCGCTTCGACACAAATGTCACAAAAACTTAAGTCCTTTGTATTTACACTTTCATTTCCCATTACTGATTTTCCTATATGACCTAAACGTTTGTGCTACAGTGTAACATGGTTCGTGCTACATAACATAGTCGAACCTGAAATAAGGCTTAAGGAAAGTTCGTAAAGGTTTTATCTCAAATACGCATCTGCAATTTTTTCTTCTTCTTTCTTAATAATCGCTGTATTGTTTACGAAACTGACCACTAATCCAGCTTTTGTAAGCTTTCGAACAGACAATAGGCTATCTCTCAAACCAGGAGTGTACAAAACATCTTCTCATCAATTCATGGCAGCGGGTTCTTTCGTACCGGATTGACCCAAAACCAATGTGTTCGGCCAACGACTGCCAACCCAGCTTCTACGTACGTTTTATGCTTCTACAACCACCACCAGCATCTTTCATATAGAATTCATGCCTTTTATTGCTACCCAGCAAAATATTCTTTCACGGCTTGTTTTGATGGAGTTAAAACGGAATCGTGAAAAAGGCACTCCATTCCTCACATTTTAACCGCATTTGGATGCAATCACATCCATTTGTCACATTTTAACAACATCCGGATGCAGTTCAACGGAGTCGTGAAAAAGGCATTCCAATTCCTCACATTTTACCAGCATCTGGAATAGAAAAGCAGAGGGGAAGTAAAAGCAGAAACCAATAAAAAACGCCATATCTAAAATTCACTCCAAACCCGAGCAGAATGAACTTAGAGTCTAACAAAAATTGATTGCAGAAGAAGAAGAAAGAAAAATAAATATAACATTTAAGAATAAACTAAGAGGAATTACAAAGGAAAAATATATTAAAAATCGTAATAAAAACAAATGACCAACAAATTAGCAACACTCATAAACATAGGCAAAAACTTATATACCACTACGGAGATACTCTATGCAACGCAATTAAAAGTCGAAGGCAGAGAAGGCAACATTACGCAAAGACCTGCGCAGCGTATTCCATATCCTTGCAGCTCTCATTACAAACGATTTCTCACAAATAGACGAGGAAAATCTTGGATATGAAAATTGAGGATTCCGAGACGACCTACAAAACACAAATTTACACCGAAGCGGCGGGCTGAAATTGCACATAATTCGGTAATGACACTGAAGAATCCATAAAATGTCATATTTGTCGAAAGGCAAACCCAGAAAATGTTCCACAAACTGGGAAACGTGTTCCCGCCTACGTAAACCACACACATACCGTACAATCGAATTCACTTTCCTACGGACACGTTGAATTTGGCACAAGACGTACCCGAAATTACCTCAAGACAATAATTCACCTGCGACATTAAAAAAGACAATGCAACTCTTCTCCGGACATGTAAGGGTATATTCGACTGTAAACAGTATAATCGGCGAATGCTGGAACCTCACCCGCGACAACTGCTTATCAATGTGCGACTCAAATTCCAACCTAATGTCTACAATAACACCTAAACACTTTATCTTACTAACAACGTCAACTACCGTTGACCGTTCGTTGAAGCAGTCTGTTAATAGGGATACCAACAACACCAACTGCTTCAGATCTGACTTCACGGAAAGCGCTCACAACATCATCCATAAAAATACAATAGAACCGGAAACCACCCTCATCACCACCAGAAACGCAACCCAACCGCCCACAAACATTCGAAAGATTCACACCTAAGAGAACCACATTACAAAAATAAATATTAACAACATTTATATCAATAGATGGAGAGTCACTACAATCATCCATGCATCCAAACGACCGAAGGGATTTCAATAACTGGCTATTATCCATGCGACCAAAGAATTTATTATAAAATTTCCTTCTTTTATTACGTATAACCGCTTTACAACGGTTCCTATAAATGCGAAAAATACGCCTGCTATCATCATTTGGACGCTTACGCAATTCTATATATGCAAGGTCTCTTAGAGATTGAGCCGATTTCACTATATCAGACCGTAACCAAGCATCATTGCTGGGGTTAACCCTGCGGGTCACCAGAGGAACAAGAGCGGGTTCTTTCGTACCGGATTGACCCGGAACAACACAAAATCATCGTTCCGGCCAGCGGCTGCCACCTCAGTGTACATATGTTTGTATTTGTTTCGTTTTTCTTTGTTGGGAGCAGCATATCCCGGAATGCCTGCTACGAATTCTTTTGGTCCGTGCTGGGACGGAGGAAAACCCAGGACCAATATATCTGTGCTCAGTTTGTCACATCCGCATCTTCACCCACATCCAACCTTCGGTGAGATGCAATAGATGTCAGGAGTGGGTGCATCTAAGGGGTTGCTCTGGACTTGTCCACGTGAGGGACTACGACAGGGACTGTGTTGCTGCATGCTGCGTGAACACAGTCCCCAGTGAGTCGTCGTCGGATTACGAAACACCCTCGTCGTCTGACTACGAAACTCCCCCGCTGTCCCCTCGACAACAACCGCACACGCAGCCTTTAACACCAGCCGTTGTTGTCCCAATCCCAGAGAATGCATCCTTTTTGCAATTTAATTGCAATAGACTCCGAGGTAAGATCGAGGAAATAGTAGATTTCATGTGTCGGAAGAACATCAAGGTCGCTGCGGTGCAAGAAACCAAGCTCAACAACAACTGTAGCTTACAACATTGTGATGGTTACAATGTGCTAAGGAAAGATCGCACCAGAAGTGGGAGGTGGGGGATTAGCTTTCCTATTGCACCAGTCTGTCCAATACAGACCTATCTCGCTTGAGCCTGTCTCTAATGACCCGTACATGGAACGTATGGGGGTAGCAGTCAGGTGTGGAACTGCCGAGATAGAGTTGCTGAACGTATACATCCCGCCGAGAAATAGCTGTATCTCAGATTACGTGCCTAACATTAGCCTGCTTTTCTAAGGTCATAATTGTCTGGTCCTGGGGGAATTTAATAGCATCATGAAATGTGGCATTCGGCCCTCGGAAACGACCAGAGCGGTACAACGCTGGCTGAGTAGATTGACAGCTCTACGTTTTGCACGGTCAATGAGGACGACCCTACCAGAATTAGAGGAGAGTGTCACAGGTCGCCAGACATAACCATCGTGACACCTGGTCTGACAAATTACGTTACTTGGATCAGACCATCTCCCCATAATTGTCTCCATTAGCAGACCACCCGATTTTATTACCTCTGAACGCCGCACATTCGCCAATCATAAGAAAGCTATTTGGCCGGGTTTCAGAGAGTTCACCAATCACCGCTTCAGAGAACTGCCCAATCCTTCTGATGTTCGGGTAGAGGAAAGGACGTTCCGAGTGATCTAAGGCGATAATCATATGAAAATTAGACGACATTTAAAATAACATTTTCTGAAAATTTTTTTGATAATACTAAAAGTTTTGGATGGGGATTTGATGAGTTGACTATAAAAATAATGTTTTAGTACAAAAAGTTGACATTAACTGCACATGGGCAATGTACCGTTATCAAGAAATCAAAATTTAAATTTGTAAAAAAATTCAAAAATTTTTTTTTTTTTATTTCTTAAGTCTATAGATTCATATAATCCTTACAGACTAAAATATATTATAATACATATGTACAGTGTTTTTATATAAATAGATTAACTGTTTAGGGAAAGTATAATTTTTCTCTTTACCGATTCTCGACTTTCAGAGACATCAATCATGTTACTAAATTTGTTAAATTCCAAGAGTAGACGGCGTAGTGGGTCATTATTTGCATAATTTGACCTATAATAAGGTACATGTAATAGTTGATAGTTGCGTGTTGGCCTAAATGGAACGTTAAAATAAAGGTTTTGGAGAATATAATCAGAAAATAGTTTTCCTTGAATAACGTTTAAAATAAATGTAACATTTAGCATTGTTCGACGACTTTTTAGTGTAGGTAATTTTATTAAATTTAACCTGTATTTGTACGACGGTAAGGTTTGAATGTTCCAGCAATGGTCCCTAAGACAAAATAAGAGGAATTGTTTTTGAACTGATTCAAGAGCTTTTGTTTGGATAGAATAGACTGGATCCCATATAATAGAACCATAATCTAACGTGGAGCGAACAAATGATATATACAGTTGTTTTGTTACCAACGGGTCTGTGAATTATTTACTCCATCTCATGATAAATCCCAGATTTTTATAAGCTTTATTTGTAATTATAGATATGTGTTGTTTGAAATTGAGACGATTATTTAAAAGTATTCCCAAATCATTAATAGAGTCAACATGTTCAACATTCTGCTCATTTAAATAATAACGAGTGTAAATTTTCTTTAGTCTATAGAATGACATATGTTTGCATTTAAGGACGTTTAGCTCTAACAAATTTGTATTGCACCAACGGCAAAAACGGTCTAAATCAGATTGAAGAAGATATTGACTCGATGCATCACTAAAAGAGCTGAATATTTTGACATCGTCGGCAAACATAAGAACATTAGAGTTTTGTATAACATTTGGCAGGTCATTTATAAACAATGTAAATAATACCGGTCCAAGATGGCTCCCTTGTGGAACCCCAGATGTGACATTTATTTTATTGGAGATTGCAGCACCAAATTTAACCATTTGCTCTCTATCACATAGATAAGATTTAATCCATTTCAATAATGAATTTGAAAACCCAATAGATTTTAATTTGCTTAACAGTATTTCATGATTTACTTTGTCAAAAGCCTTACTAAAATCGGTGTAAATACAATCTGTTTGGCAACTATTTCTGAAGGCTTCATTTAGAATTGAAGTAAGCTCAAGCAAATTTGTTATGGTAGACCGACTTTTCCGGAAACCATGTTGACGATTTGACAGAATAGAAGAAACTTGAAAGGACATTAGTTTAGTAACCATCTTTTCAAACAATTTTGGGATTGTGTTCAATTTAGCAATGCCTCTGTAATTAGAAACTTCAGTTCTACTACCTGATTTATATAAAGGAACAATAAATGATTGTTTCCACAATAAGGGAAAATAACCTGTGTGAATCGATTTATTGAACATTTCACAAAGAGGAAGTGCAAGATTTTCGGCACAGTTTTTCAGAATGCAAGCAGGTATTCCATCGGGACCTGAGCTTGTTGTATTTTTTAGAGATTTTAGATTGGACAATACTTCGGAAATGGTTAATAAGGGAAGATTTATTGATGTAAATTCTGGTAAGGGGTATGGATATGCAACTTCATTTTTATAAGATTTGTTTGAGTAGGTAGTTTTAAAAAATGATGCAAACGTATTTGAAATGGCGATGTCATCCTCTGCAACAATGGTTTTAAATTTTAGGATTTTTGGTAATGTGCGCGACTGGCGCTTTGATTTAATAAATCCGTAAAAGGCTTTAGGGTTAGTAATCAATTCATCCTTGGTTTTCGATATATAATTTCTATATTGTCTTCTAAATCAAAATGTGTGAAATTTTCTGCCCATCCCTGCAACCTTCTGAGATATATCGGTTCAGATTTTAAATTGCCCCCATATATATCTTTTCCCGATTTTACTACAACTCGTTCAATTTTGATTCGAATAGCCTTCAAATTTAGTATGTGTTCTTTTCTTAGGCCCCTGAGTAGCTACAACAACAATCGGTTCAGATTCAGATATAGCCCCTATATATAACTTTCCCCGATTTTGCTATAACTCGGTCAATTTTAATCGAATGGCCTTCAAATTTAATATGTGATATTTTTTCCTCCTCCTGAGTAGTTTCACCGATTTTAGCAAAAATTTGGTTCAGATTTGGATATAGCCCCTATATACATATATCTTTCCCCGATTTTGCTATAATTCGCTCAATTTTTGATGAATAGCCTTCAAATTTAACATGGGATTCCTCAGGCCCCTGTTCAGTTTTACCGTTGACCTGGGTTGATGAATGTTTGCACAAGTACTTATGAGGGCACAGACCTAAGAAATCATTCCATGTTAAATTTGAAGGTTATTTTTCAAAAAATTACCTATTTAAAGCAAACTCGGTGAAAGATATATATGGAGGCTATATCCAAATCTGTACCGATTTTTGCGAAATCAAATCAAAATCGGTAAAACTGAACAGGGGGCCTGGGAAAAAGTCCAATGTTAAATTTGAAGACTATTCATCAAAAATTGAGCGATTGCACAAGATATACAGCTGTGTTCAAAATAATAGGAGTGCTCATTCACACCAAGGGAATGGTTGAATAAACATGGTTAAACTTACCCATTTTGGTTTATTTTGAATTTATTTAACATTGCTGACATCCCAACAGTTAATTCATCAGCAGAAATGTAGTAATCTGTTTTAAATTATTTACTGTTTACACCAACATTATAAATCGCCTTCAAATTTGTTGTTCAAAAAAATAGGAGTACGGAAGAAAAAGGACAATAAAAATATTTTTAGTTGAGTTCAAGATCAAAATTGTCTATATTTTAGTTGAAAGTAGTAAATCCAATAGATTTTATGGAGGTAGCCTAAAAACAGGTGATTGCCCTTGCACCGATTTTTTCCATAAATTGAGCACTTATTAGGTAACTCAATCGGTTTTGTAGACAGAACTTTAGTGATTAGAGTTTTTTTAAGCTCTGGCTGTTATCTCGAACAATATATAATGATCGGTATCCCGGGAATTAGTGTATTTTTATCCTTGAGCCAAGTTAAAGCCGGTTTCCATTAACTCTTTACGTAAGGATCGGTTAAAAAAGCGTATCTATAAGGCATTAATTTCTCGATTAAGTGATGTTTTGAGGTCCTTAGCATCATAACTGCACGCAGAATTGATTATATGGTTCATTTTTGAATAATTGGATGATTGGCACATATGAGACATTTTCCAAAACGCTTTGTTGAGAAGGAAACTTTAAAGGCAAACTTTTGAAGTTGGCCTAAGATTATTTTTATTAGGTTTTGAATCGTATAATAAACAGTTTTCTAATGAAACTAACCTAAATGAAGTATTTTTGAGTGAAAAACGTAAGTTTATATTGAAAAATATATTACGGCATATACCAACCATAGTGCAATCCCAGCCTGCCTATCACTAAATGGTTCAAAGTACATTTCAACCGTTCACATTTTAAACATTTTTTGAATGGAAGCGAAATTGATTGCATATACAAGGTTAGCACCCAAAGGACTTCCAAATATTATTTGGTTGGGGAATAAATTCCTTATAGATACGCTTTTTTGGACAATCCTTACCTTAAGGGCTAATGTAAACTGTCTTAAAATTGGATCAAGGATCAAAATACACAAATTTATGGGATACCAATCATTATATATTGTTAGAGATAACATCCATAGCATCAAACAAATCTAATCGTTAAAGCTTTTGTCTATAAAATCCATTGAGTTGCCCAATAAGTGCTCAATTTATGGAAAAAATTTGTGCAAGGACAATCACCTGTTTTTGGCTAACTCCAAAGGATTTTTGTTTTCAAACAACAATCAAATCTCATAAAATCTATTGGATTTAACTAAAATATTGACAATTTTGATCCTAAATTCAACTTAAAACTATTTTTATCGTCCTTTTTCTTCCACACTCCTATTTTTTTGAACAAAAACTTTAAACACGATTTATAAAGTTGGTGTAAACAGTAAATAATTTAAAGCAGATTGTCAGATTACTGCTGATGAATTAACTGTTGGGATGTCAACAATGTTAAACAAATTTAAAATAAACCAAAATGGGTAAGTTTAACCTTATTTTTTGACATATTTCTTTTTTTGTATGGGCGCTCCTATTATTTTGAACGCAACTGTATATAGGAGCTATATCCAAACTTGAACCGACTTTTACGAAAATTGGTGAAATTGGCGAGCCTAAGAAAATATCACGTATTAACTTTGAAGGATATTCGATTAAAATTGACCGAGTTATAGCAAAATCGGGAAAAGATATATATGGGGGCTATATCCAAATCTGAACCGATATGGACCAAAATTGATAATTTTCATTCCTGTGCCCTCATAAGTACTTGTGCAAAAATTCTTCAACCTAGGTCAACGCCTTCTATTTTTGTCCACATTTGTATGGAAGCGGCAACACTGTGCGTCGGGTACCTATCCTGATGACATCTGTGAGAGACTGAACAACTATTTAACCAATCTTACCACCTTTTTCCATTCGAGGAATATGCAGATTTCCGCCACAAAATCAACATCCACACAAGTACTTATGAGGGCACAGACCTAAGAAATCATTCCATGTTAAATTTGAAGGTTATTTTTCAAAAATTTACCTATTTAAAGCAAACTCGGTGAAAGATATATATGGAGGCTATATCCAAATCTGTACCGATTTTTGCGAAGTTGAAGTTGAAGTTGGAATTTATTGAGTCTTTTTACGAGTCATTAAAGCAAAATACAAACATTATTGGACATACTTAAAACTATAGTGTATTGTTTTAATAACGGTAGAGGAGATTCAACTCGTGTTTTTAGTGATACGATAGACAATTTTTTAAATTGGAAAATAAAGGGTAACACGCTTGCTCATAGCGTTAACATCGCAGGGAGAGAAAACTCCGATGTTTGGACTTAAAACTAGTACTTACAAACTAAGACTTAAAACTAAAACCTAAAACTAAGTACAAAAAAAAAAAGTTCTAGTGGGAAATCAACCCCTATGAGAACTACTTAAAGATTTTGTATAAAAATTTGGAATTCCTGAAAGGAAATTTGCAACTAAATCACTTTCACTGAAGCCTAACGGTGAAATGTAGTAAGTGTTTGACCAGTTAAAATTGGATTGGTTCGCTAAAATATTTTCAATTAAAGGATTAGGGGAGGTAGCTAATCGGGATAAAAAAACAGATATTCGAATTAACGCATAAGTGGGCAGGGGCGTAATGTTTGCTAAATCGTATATGTACCAATTTGGGAATCGTTTATTTAAAGACTGGAAATTTTTATTTACACATAAACGCAAAATTTTTCTCTCAAAAACAGAAAATTCGAGCATTACAAACGGAGATATGCTAAACCAAATCGGAAATGCGTATAAAAGGAGAGGGCGAATGCTGACCTTGTAAATTAATAGTTTTGTTTCTTTTGGAAGGTACTTATTGTTGAATAAGGGAGAAAATGCAGCCTTCATTCCATTTGCCTTGCTAAGAGCAAGACGGGCGTGCTTATTAAATTTCAGTAGTTTTGTAAAATTTACTCCTAAATACTTAAAATTTTCAACAAAGGGAATTTCTTCGTTGTTTAGAAACAAATGCAGGTTCTTGCTCTGGGGAACAACAAAGTACTTACATTTCCCTGATGCGTTTCTTAAACAAATTGCTTGGCATTTTGAAATGTTAATCTTAATTCCCCAATCAGTGAAGAAATTGTTAACCATATTGAGGTAAAGAGAAAGCTCCGATAATGCATTGTTGGGAGATTCAGCGTGAGAGTAAAGCAAAGCATTATCCGCATACAAAATCCCCTGACAATTTCGGAATTGATGAGGAAAGTCACTCATATATATATTGTAGAAGTGTGGTGCCAAAATTGAGCCCTGAGGGACACCACAACTCACTTCACCTAAAGCCGACTCTGAACCAGACAGATAAACAAAAAATTTTCTAATATTTGAAAAAACTTTGACAAAGCTTTATAATATTTGGTTTAAATCCAATGTTAATCATCTTATAAATTATACCTATGTGATTGGCTTTGTCAAAGGCTTTTTCGACATCCAGTGCTACCGCAACCGTACAACGTTTTTGTCTTAAGTTACATAACACATCATCTTCAAATTTAAGCAGAGCATGTTCCGTTGAATGTCCTGACTTAAACCCAAACTGATAGGGAGAAATATAGGAAGTAGGAACACCAATATTCATTTTAGATTTTATTACCTTCTCGAATAATTTTCCTAGATTTGATAATAAAGAAATTGGCCTAAAATTATTTACGTCAGTTGCATTTCTCTTTTTAGGTATTGGAATAATTTTTGCAACCTTCCAACTATCAGGAAAGTAACTGATATTGAGGCAATTGTTAAAAATTATTGTTAATAACTGAAGAGCAGCCACTGGAAGTTTTTTAATCAAATAATTAGAGATGTTGTCCGGACCAGACGATTTTTTGCCGTTAAGAGTTTTAACAATTTTAACAAGATCATTAGTAGACAAGAACTCATGTGAATTATTTTCATTTAACGCAGAATTCTCGTCGCTGAAAGTGGTAATAGGCGTTGAATTATCTTCAAGAAGAGTCTGAATTGAAGCTTCTATCTCCGGCATTGTACTAAGAGAAGGTGTTCCGCTGTAAACATTTACAAAATGTTGCTTTAATACAACCAATTTTTCGCATTCATCGGATATAACTGACCCATTGACAGAAATTTCTTTACAAGTGGATAATTTATTTTTGCCTAAGATATTATTAATTTGTTTGTACGCTCTAGGACCCGGTCGAATATGCTGCAATTTTTTATTAAATGTGTTAGCTTGTTCCATGGCGACACGCTCTTTTATTAAAATCTTTAACAACTCTATTTGTTTTGCCAAGATTGCATATTCTGGACGCGATCTATCAGAACTTATTCTAAATAATCGTTTCAGTTCCTTTTGCCATGCATATTTAACTCTATACAATTTTTTAACTTCATCTGACAAAACAAAGTGCCTATTTTTAACTTCAATCTTTTCGGAATGAATAGAAGACAAAAAACTTACTGAAGTGCTAAGCTCTTGAATAAAGTAATCTATTTCGTGTTTACTTAAATTTCGATTCCTTGGAGGAGAGAAATTGAGCAAATCACAACTAACATCATTGCGGAAATGATTCCAGTTGGTTTTTTCGTACGACACAAATGAGTGTTGTGGCTTTAAAATTATATTAAAGTTAGTATTAGAGATTGACATCTTTAAAGGGTAGTGGTCTGAAAAAGAAGCCAATGTAGAAACTTGAAAGTTAGGAGAAGAAAGATCTAAAAGATTGCATGATATTAAGAAGTGATCAAGAAAAGATGATCTATTGGGATAGGATGGAACTGTACTACAGATTCTCCTAAATGACAATGAGTTTAATTGCAACCAATTGTGGAGATTGGTGCCATTGAAGTTACAAGAATTGTCCCCCCAAGAGATATGCTTGGAATTTAAATCACCACCAATGAAAGAACCGTCAAAACTTCTAGAAAATTGTTCAATTTTGGACAAGCTTTGGCTTAAGACTTCATTGTTGCAGTTAGTTGGGATATATATAGAACCAAATAAAAATGTTTTTACCACATTGTCCAACAAAACATTTATTTGAATAAAAACGTTGGGGAATCCTACACCTGAAATATTTAATTTCGAAAAATTGTAAGAAGATCGTAAAACGATCGCAACCCCCAAATCACTATCATCTCTAACAATATTAAAATCTTCTAAAGACACCGTCTGACACACTCTTCTTAGCCTTGTTTCTTGGATAAAGGCTACATCAATTTCACCATGTTTTAAGGTGTTTAAAAGGTCTATACGCCGACTAACATCGACTAAAGTCCTAACATTAAAGGTGAGAAGATTAAATAATCTACGCACCATAATGATGAACAACTTCTTGCAACAAATTGAGACACTCACGTTTAGCTTGTTCTTTGGTAAAACTCTTAAAATTTTTGATAAAACGTTCGACTTTGCTCTCAATTGTTTCCTGACCACATAACTCCCTTGCGAGAGATAAAAATTCTTGAATCAGCGGAGGCTTCTCAGAATCTTTACTTATTTTAGGTTTTGAACGCAAAACATTTGCAAATGAACTCTCCTGGCGCACAAAATTGGAAGGAATGGCTCTCATAACATTAGCAGATGCTATATCTTTGATTTTCTTCTCTGCGTTTCGTTTCATTTCTGTAATATCTTTATAATTTTTAAAGGCGGAACAACCTCTCCAATTAGCTGTATGCCCATTTTCTTGGCAATTTGCGCAGAAAGGAGTACTGCCGGATTCAAGAGGACACTCTTTTGGACTATGTTCATTACCACACTTAAGACAAACAATAGCACGATTACAATTATTGGACATATGTCCCCATTTTTGGCAGCGCCAGCATTGTATTTCTTTTTGTTTTTTATTGGGAATTTCCCAAATTACTGATTGGTAATCGATAGTTCTAATACTGCGAACCTCATTTAGATTGGCACCTACGCTAAGTGTGACCAAATAAAGACTAGTATTGGTGGCATTCTTTTTTGAGTATGCCGTTTCAAACTTTGTCACAGATTCAACTGCACCAGGAACTAAACTATTAATTTCAGATTTAATTAAATCTAAATCCATATAAGGGTGCAGCCTTCGCAGCACAAGAGATTTTCTTCGAAGGTCTCGAGGTGTGAACGAATATGAATCTAACGACAAATGACCTTTTCTTCTTCTTAGGAGGAACCGTAATAAAACCTTCTGAACTTACTTGAGCATCATAGATTTGTGAACTTGCCAAATTTTGACCATTACCATTGATATTTGCACAACAATCTGAACTTACTTGAGCATCGTAATTTTGTGAAGTTGACATAATTTGCCCATTGCAAATATTATTCGAACATAAATCTGTTCCCCTCTTGCTTACAAGATGTTGACTAGTTTTGGCATTTTCAGTATTATCAGAGCAATCCATATTCAGATTTGTAATGCAGTCATCATTATCCGAAACGTAAATGGAATCAACACTCCCAAAGGAAGCTGTGTCCTTATGTAAAATTTCCAATTTTTTGTCAGGGGGTTTTTTCTTCAAAAGATCGATAGAAGATGTGGCCATGTTATCCAACAGCTATGCAATCCACCAAACTGATTATTGAACCAAGTTTAGGAATACAAGATATCCAATGAAAATTACAATTTAAGAAAACGTAATTTTTTGAAAAAATTAAAAATTATTTTATTTTCCAATTGACAAGAAAAGCACGTCCGACACGTTTCGAAGCACAAATTGGAATCCCGATTTTTGCGAAATCAAATCAAAATCGGTAAAACTGAACAGGGGGCCTGGGAAGAAGTCCAATGTTAAATTTGAAGACTATTCATCAAAAATTGAGCGACTGCACAAGATATACAGCTGTGTTCAAAATAATAGGAGTGCCCATACACAAAATGGAATGGTCCAAAAAACATGTTTAAACTTCTCCATTTTCGTCAATTCTGCATTTGTTTAACATTGTTGACATCTCAACTGTTAATTCATTAACAGAAATGTGACAAAATGTTTTAAATTATTTACTGTTTACACCAACATTATAAATCGTCTTAAAAATTTTTGTTCAAAAAAATAGGAGTGTGGATGAGAAAGGAGAATAAAACAATTTTTATTTGTGTTTAGGACCAGAATTGTCAATATTTTAGTTATTAGTAGTGAATTTAATAGATTTGAAGGCTGTTTGATAACAAAAAAAGGCTTTTGGATGTGACCACAATCAGGATATTGTCCTTGCAGCTATTTTCCTATAATTTGAGTATTTATTGGGAAATCGATGGATTTTATAAACAAAACCTTTGTTGATTAGAGTTGTTTAACACTCTAGCTGTTACCTCGAATAATACATAATGATTGGTTCCCCATAAATTTGTGTCTTTTGATCCTTGAGCCAAGCTTTAGCCAGTTTCCATTAGACTTTTATGTAAGGATTGACCAAAAAAGCGTATCTATAAGGCATTAATTCCTCGACTAAATAATGTTTTAAGGCCCTTAGCATCTTAACTACACGCAGAACAATTATTTTGTTTATATTTGAAAAATTGGATGATTGGCAGATGTGAACCATTTTTCTACACGCATTGTTAAAAAGCTAATTTTAAGGAAATACTTCTGAAGTTGCCCTGCGAATATGTTTATTGGGTTTTGCATCGTATAAAACACAATTTTCTATAAGAACTAAGCTAAATTAAATACTTTTGAACGAAAAACGTGAATTTATGTAGAAATATATAGTACGGTGTATACCAACCATAGAGTAGTCAAAGCCGGATTATCACAAAATGGTGTAAAACTAATTTCAACCGTTCACACTTTAAAATATTTTTGGAATAGAAGTGAAATTGATTGTGTACATAAAGCTAACATCCTGAGGACCTCATAATTTTATTTGGTCGAGGAATAAATAACTTGTAAATGCGCTGTTTTGGCCGATCCTTTCAAAAGGATTAATGGAAACTGGCTGAAATTTGGTTCATGGTTCAAAATTCACCAATTTATGGGATACCAATCATTATGTTTTGTTTGAGGTAACAGTCAGAGTGTTAAACAAGTCTAATGAATAAAGGTTTTGTGTATAAAATCCACTGAACTCCCCAATAAGAGCTTAATTTGTTGGAAAAGTCGCCACAAGGACAATAGCCTGTTTTTACTACTACTAAAGGACTTTTGTTTTTAAAAAATAATCAAATATATTGTACTTTCAACTTACATATTTACAGCTTTGGTCGTAAATTCAACTAAAAATATTTTTTATTTTTGCCTTATTAAGGCGAAGGCCATTTATAGTGATATTTAATTAATTCTCTTTCGAGTTGAGCTGTTAGACCTTTAGAGATACATTGAAAAATTAGGAGTCTACCGAAGTCCCACGCATCCAACCATTACACTACGTTTCACGGGTGGTAAATCCGATCTTCAGGTGTATTAGGATGTTGTTTTTGTGGCAGACGAAGGCAAAGCTTGGTAACTGGTATATATATCGAACTTCATTAGATAAATGTATATGCGAAATTATGTCAGTTAATTGAAACTCCAAACTTTTCCTATAGTCCTGCTTTGGTAATCCCATTTTTCAATGTTCACAAATACTATGGTAAGTTTTATTCCTACATCATTAGTAATTGCTCTTCTATATCAGAAGATTTTATTTTTTGATCATCAATTATTGTCTACTAAAGTTTCGACAAGTTGATGGTGGCTTAGAACGCTAAGACGCCGGCAACCTTGACACTCAGTTGTCGGAGACCCAGGTTCGTATCCCAGCCTGGCTCATGCTGAAAAATAAAAAATAATTTCAGCATGAGCCAGGCTGGGATACGAACCTGGGTCTCCGACGACTGAGTGTCAAGGTTGCCGGCGTCTTAGCGTTCTAAGCCACCATCAACTTGTCGAAACTTTAGTAGACAATAATTGATGATCAAAAAATAAAATCTTCTGATATAGAAGAGCAATTACTAATGATGTAGGAATAAAACTTACCATAGTATTTGTGAACATTGAAAAATGGGATTACCAAAGCAGGACTATAGGAAAAGTTTGGAGTTTCAATTAACTGACATAATTTCGCATATACATTTATCTAATGAAGTTCGATATATATACCAGTTACCAAGCTTTGCCTTCGTCTGCCACAAAAACAACATCCTAATACACCTGAAGATCGGATTTACCACCCGTGAAACGTAGTGTAATGGTTGGATGCGTGGGACTTCGGTAGACTCCTAATTTTTCAATGTATCTCTAAAGGTCTAACAGCTCAACTCGAAAGAGAATTAATTAAAAATATTTTTATTGTCCTTTTTCTTTCACACTCCTATTTTTTTGAACAAAAAATTTTAAGACGATTTATAATGTTGGTGTAAACAGTACATAATTTAATAAAAATTGCCACATTTCTGTTAATGAAATAACAGTTGGAATGTCAACAATGTTAACCTAATACAAAATAAGCCAAAATGGAGAAATTTAACCATGTTTTTTGGACCATTCCCTTTTGTGTATGGGCACTCCTATTATTTTGAACGCAACTGTATGTATATAGGAGCTATATCCAAACTTGAACCGACTTTTACGAAAATTGGTGAAATTGGCGAGCCTAAGAAAATATCACGTATTAACTTTGAAGGATATTCGATTAAAATTTACCGAGTTATAGCAAAATCGGGAAAAGATATATATGGGGGCTATATCCAAATCTGAACCGATATGGACCAAAATTGATAATTTTCATTCCTGTGCCCTCATAAGTACTTGTGCAAAAATTCTTCAACCTAGGTCAACGCCTTCTATTTTTGTCCACATTTGTATGGAAGCGGCAACACTGTGCGTCGGATACCTATCCTGATGACATCTGTGAGAGACTGAACAACTATTTAACCAATCTTACCACCTTTTTCCATTCGAGGAATATGCAGATTTCCGCCACAAAATCAACATCCACTCTGTTCACCACATGCACAGCGCACATCCCCGATCTATTGCAGCTGAGGAGCGTCAGCTGCCACGACAAACTAGAGCAGTTTTGGCTCAACTACGGGGATATTGCAGTCGCCGCATTTATTGTCCAATCGATGAAAACAGTTTACCACTTCCTTGTAGTGGCTAAATAAGTAATCCTACAAACATTTTTGAAAATCGGGTCAGATTTTAATATTAGCTATATAAAGGGCCCATGGAAACTTTGAGGCCCCAGTGACACTTGTTAACATATTCCGATTGAGCTCAAACTTTGAAATTTTTAATTTTTACCAAAAGTAAAGATTTTAAGAGGGTGCCGCATAAAAAAATCCGACATCGATTTTTTCCCTTTGAGATAAAACCAGTCTAGCCCGCAAGACGAAAAACACCTTTTCAACTGCCCAGCCAAACCTACTCATCTAACTCCAGTGGATCTGTGGTTACATCCCATATAAGCAGCCACTTTCCTGGAACTGGAGATAGACCCAGAGCCAGATTGAACAGAGGAACGAACATACAAACATAATAACAAACACTGTTTCAACAACAACAACAACCAATCAGTGTTGCGACAGTCCGGAAACTCAATAAATGTCTCTTCAAGGACTACAGGTAGATTAGAATACCCAATAAGCAACGCATGATGGGATATGCTGGGGCACTGTCCCTTAGATGAAAGCTCCAATCTCAACGGGTCACTCACAATGCATAACCGAGCAACTTACCGGACGGTCGTGTTCTTCGTTGCTGCGCCAAAACCAATAAAAATCACTGCTAATAGCATCTTGCGGTTGGTGAATTGTTGTGGTATTGGAGTGTAAACCCTTCATTTCACTGAAGTTTAAGATTAAGCGGCGGTGAGTGTTTATTAAAATTAATATTTATTTTGCATAAATTGTTAAGCAAAATAATAAAAAAAAAAAAACTTGCGAGGGAGACAAATATTGCTTTTGCCAGCAGAATAGTTGTTTACAAGTAAAAACATCGTCAGCTGGATGTCTCTGTCAAAAATTGTGGTTGAGTTGTATTTTCCCAACACTCATAAATACAGTGTTGCTTCGGATTGTAATATACGAGATTTGTGTTGGGTTGGCAATACGTGAGTATTTGGTGTGTGTCTTGGTTTTTTCCGATAGAATAAACTTCAAAAATTGGAAAAATCTAATGCTGAACTAATAGAAAAAACTAGCAATATGAAAAATTATGTAAACAACTCCAGAAAGATGTTGATCTTCTGAAACAACAACTAAGCAAACAAAACGAAACTTTCGAAACAGATGAAGATGAACTCCAACATGAAATAGGACGGTTTGATAAAAAAATCAGAAAGCCCAAAGGGTGATGCTAATTCATTAGAACAGTGGCAATCCCAAAAGCGCCAAATAGAAAGCCCAGTACAAGCAGCAAACACAAAAAAGACTGAAAACGAAAATGATTCAACAAGAAGTCCAAACCCCGTAGAGTGAAACAGGGAGTTCCCCAAGGTGGGGTGATATCTCCGGAACTGTTTAACCTCTACCTCTCTTGTATTCCGCCCCCTCCAGACGGCATCGAGATCGTAACGTATGCGGATGATTGCACGATCCTGGCGTCGGGTACCTATCCTGATGACATCTGTGAGAGACTGAACAACTATTTAACCGATCTTACCACCTTTTTCCATTCGAGGAATATGCAGATTTCCGACACAAAATCAACAGCCACACTGTTCACCACATGGACGGCGCAGTTTGGAAGAGAATTGAATGTCGTGGTCGACGGTAGCAGAATTCCGACCACAAACTGCCCCAAAATTTTAGGGGTGACATTCGACACTACTTTCACGTCGTGCACGCACGCCACATCTATCTGCGACAAACTGAAAAGTAGGAACAAGGTCCTCAAGTCCCTAGTCGGCAGCACTTGGGGGGGCAGATAAAAAAACCTTGTTGACCACATATAACGCGAAAGGTCGGTCTGTGGTAAGCTATGTGGCGCCAGTCTGGTCCCCGAGATTATGTGATACGAATTGGAAAAAGATTCAAACTTGCCAGAATGCCCTGAGAACAGCAACAGGGTGCCTCCTCAAATCTTCAGTGGACCATCTACATTGAGGAGGCAATCTCAACGGGTCACTCACAAGGCATAATCGAGCAACTTACCGGACGGACGTGTTCTTCGTTGCTGCGCCAAAACCAATAAAAATCACTGCTAATAGCATCTTGCGGTTGGTGAATTGTTGTGATATTGGAGTGTAAACCCCTCCTGATCTTCATTTCACTGAAGTTTAAGATTAAGCGGCGGTGAGTGTTTATTAAAATTTATATTTATTTTGCATAAAACCGATTGTTAAGCAAAATAATAAAAAAAAAACTTGCGAGGGAGACAAATATTGCTTTTGCCAGCAGAATAGTTGTTTACAAGTAAAAACATCGTCAGCTGGATGTCTCTGTCAAAAATAGTGGTTGAGTTTTATTTTCCCAACACTCATAAATACAGTGTTGCTTCGGATTGTAATATACGAGATTTGTGTTTTTCCGATAGAATAAACTTCAAAAATTTGAAAAATCTAATGCTGAGCAAATAGAAAAAAACTAGCAATATGAAAAATTATGTAAACAACTCCATGTAAACACACACAAATTATGTAAACACACACAATTGGGGTCGCGACTTACCACCCCAAAGGGTAGACAAAGGGTAATAAAGCTCCTGATTTTATTGATTTCTGTATCGCAAAGGGGATCCCAGTATCTTCAGAAACTAGTTTCACTACTCATTACTTGTCTTCAGATAATTCACCTGTTTTCTTAACGTTGCATTCAAAACACGTCATGAATGGTGAAAAATATAAATTACATAACAAAAAAACCAATTGGCATTACTTTCGATTCCAAATACGTAATTCTGTCAATCTTAAAGTATCTCAGAAAACAGAGAATGTCGAACACTTAGTGCAAGTTATTCAGAACGCTTCATGGAACGCAACCCCTAAATTAAGCTTCCAAAACACTCCATCTGTACCAAATTTAGTGCGGAAAAAGATATCTGAAAAAAGAAAAGCCGCGAAGCGTTGGCAACAGACTAAATCTCCTGAAGACAAACGAATTCTTAACAAGGCAACCTCTTCCAAAAGCTGTTAAAAGATATAAACAAGGAAAAATTAAGCGAGAGATTCAAAACATCGGTCCAAATTATCCAATTCGTAAAGCCGACGACAGTTGGACCAAAGGTTATTCAGAAAAGGCCACTACATTTTCAAGTTATTTATATGATGTATTTACTCCAAATTCCAGTGAAAATACTCCATCTTACATCAAACACATCAACTAGATCTACCGATAAGGAAATTCTCAAAAGCTGAAATCTCACAAGCAATGAAATCGTTAAAACTTTCCAAAGCTACGACCTGATTACTACTAAGATTCTGAAAGAACTCCCGCAAGAAGGTATAAGTCTCATTACTTATATCTTCAACGCATGTTTTACTTTTTATTTGTTCCGCCACAATGGAAAGTGGCGCAAATGTCTATGATTCAAAAACTTGGTAAACCGGCCGATCAAGTGAAATCTTATCGGAATATAAGTTTATTACCAATTCTTTCAAAAGTCCTTGAATCACTGTTCCTTAAAAGATTAATGCCCATTATAGAAGCCAAAAATCAATACTTCCCCATCAATTTTGGTTCCGAAAAAGCATGGAACGATTGAGCAGATTCATCGCTTAGTTGAAACGATAAACGATGCATTTGAATCAAAGAAATACTGTACCTTTGCGTTTCTAGACATCTCACAAGCCATTGACAATGGCACGATGGATTATTGTACAAAGTCAAAAGACTTCTTCCAGTAAACTACTCCCTGTTCATTAAGTCTTATATACAAAATAGACTGTTTTACGTCTACGAAACAAACGAAATGAGTGAACTAAAAAGCATCAGAGCTGGTGTCATGCAAGGTAGTGTCATGGGCCCAATATTGTACCAATATCACAATAAAAATTCTCCAACAATTCCCAATAAAAAAGCTACGAAAAATTACTTCACAAGGAATCGAACATAAAATCAGTCAAAGAAGAAATTTCATTCCAACTACAAAAGCACATCCAAATCTTCTGGCAGCAAATTTAATGAACAAATCCAAATTCCACTGAAACTTAATTTTTTTAAATTATTTTTTATTGTTATCTTTCTAGAAAATAAATGTTTTTGATAACTGAGAACAAAATTATAGTCAATTTGGCGAAAATGTAGATAAAAACTTGAAAATTCCTGAAATCGTGTGGTACCGTTATATAAATGCTATACAAAACCTGGACTTATGTCCATAATTTTTGGTGGGGAATTTTCTGTACCATTGAGAACTCCAAATGCCAAGTTACAGCCAATTCTGCCTAAAAATGAAGATAAAATCCTTAAAACACTTGAAGTCGGATTGTACCGCTATAAGGGGGCTATACCAAAACCTCGACATATGGTCACAATTTTTGGTGGGGAAATGTCTGTATCATTGGGAATCCCAAATGCCAAATGATTCGGGCTAAAAATGAAGATAAAATCCTCAAAATACCTGAAATCGGGTGGCACCGCTATATGGGGGCTATAGAAAAAATGGGCCCATATTCATGTATTGTCCAAATCTAAAAAGTGTGCAAAGTTTCTGTTCGATTGGTCAACTGCAACTGCGTTAAAAATGAGTAACTAGATTTTAACTAAATCGGGTGGTACCGTTCTATGAGGGCTATAGAAAAAAATGGACTCATATTGGATTTGGTTTCATATTCATATATTGTCATCCAAATCTGAAAAGTGTGCAAAGTTTCAGTTCCATTGTTAACTGTGTTAAAAATGAGTTACCAGATTTTAACTAAACGGACACCAAAGCAAGTTAAATAGACACTGTAAAAGGGAACTGTCCTGTATTTTTCTATAACATACTTTTTTTATATATAATATAAACAAATTATATGGGTTAACCACTGGGTGATACCTATAGAATGAATGTAAATACGATTTACAGATCAGAATAACGTAAATATCGATTATATGATAGAATGCATTAATAAATTGAATTAAAAAAAAAAACAAGGCAGAAATCAATTAGCGACGTTAAATCATGATGTGTACGTTGTGAATTATGGAAGCCAGCATCTAAAAACATTATCTGTACACTTCAACTGCTACACAATAACCGCACCGAACGCATATTTATTTTTGTACATTTTTGCTTATTTCGGTTTTTACGCCTAATCTTTTTTGCGTTAGGCATAATCGACAACCACGCTACATATTTAGCTGTCGGCTGACCATTCGTAAGAACGAATTAGCATCCGAGGGTGGTTTTTTGATAAGAGTTGCCAACGCAGTAATAAAAAAGGTGTCATTTAATGTCAAAATGCCTCCATCATATGGTAGAACCTAAAGAATACTAATTATTATTGTTTAAAAATAAAAAAAAATCACATGTCCTTTGAACGAAAAAGTGGAATTAATTATATCGTTATTTTTAATGCATTACACTGGTAACCCTGATCTCAAAAACAATTGTTTGCGGAAAACATGGCTAAGCCGTTGAAACTTTGTTGCTTATTCTATTTTCTGATATGTGTTGATCATGTGTGCTGCAAAATATGAGTATGCGTGCCCGATGCTATTTTATTAAAGCGACAATATCAAATAGCATCAGCATCGTTAACAACATTTTTGTGAAATTTGTTGCTACATGTTGCCGTTGTTCATTGTTGCTACACATATTTCGCAGAAATTTTAGCAGGCAAAGGTGCAAATATTCGGTGCTGGTGATTTCGCTAATATGGCGTTGGCATTTTAAACCCTGATGGATACATAATAGTTAATCCCAATGACTCACAAATATTCCTCATCAACCTAGAATTAGAAAACGAAAATAAATTGGAGTTAAAATCACCAAGGACTATTACATTTGCATACATATCTAAAATACGCTCATGTATATTGTGAAATGAGTTGATATCACCATGAGGCAGATAAACCACAACAAGAAGCAAAACCGATGCACCAAGACTAGCCAAAATTCCGGAAGAGCAAATACGTTAATTCCACTGCAAACGAGCATACATTGCAACTCATAAATTTTGTTGTTATAAACAGACGGGCGAATACTCTGACAGTTAAGGTGACTATATGTAAACTTTCTGTCGCAGCCAACATGATTACGCCTAAAGAATTGTGCGTTGCCAATTATCGGCTCTAAGTTATCATTATGTGACATCAAAAACATTAAACAGACTGGGGTGCATAATCATATCTCTCATTTACTAAAAGAGTGACACATTTCAATAAATCCAATTTCGAGAAAAACGCGTTTGAAGTTCGAGATTGAAATTTGACTTCCCAACTTAAAAACATTATTACACATAAACTAAAATAACTACTCGGACCATATTTTGCAAACAGCTAGCCAGTTATCAGCAGTGTTCGAAAATAAACACTATGGTATCGTACCGTACCGTTCTGTACCGTACCAAGGTGGATAGGTACATTACGATAGTGTACCGCTCCGGAACACAAACACTAAAAAATATTTTAGTGATACTGTACCGGAACACAACGATAATCGTAGTGTACCGCATGCTGGAGCACTAAAAATCGTAGTGCTCCGACTGCGGAGGACTAAAAATCATAGTGTTCCGACTGCGGAGCACTAAAAATTTTAGTGTACCGAGTGCCGGAGCACTAAAAATCGTAGTGCTCCGACTGCGGAGCACTAAAAATTTTAGTGCTCCGACTACGGAGGACTAAAAATGTTAGTGTTCCGACTGCCGGATCACTAAAAATCATAGTGCACTACGTGTTGGAACACTAAAAAATAATAATGGTATTATGTTTTTTAGGAAAATTAAATATTTGGGTAAATTTTATCAAATAAAAATTAAGATAAACTGTTACATCCATGTATGTTTAAATTAGTTAAACACATTGCGAAATTTGGTCAAAATTGTGAAAAAACAATATTTAGTTTTTGTGGAATGAAGCACAAAGATCGTCGTGCCGGAGCACTAAAAATCGTTTTGTACCACGTTTTGAAACTATAAGGTAATGAACCATACATTAATTTATTATGATTTCTGACGAAATTAAATATTATATACATGTATATTTTTTTTAATAAATAAAAATTAGAAGTAAATGTGTAAAATATCTGATTTGATTTTTGGACAATGGAGCACTAGTGTTCCGACTGCTGGATCACTAAAAATTGTAGTGTTCCGACTGCCGGATATCTAAAAATCGAAACAATGGAACAATAAAAATCGTGGTGAGCTGATGGCCTTTGTCGCTAATGCTGTATCTTGTATATTAGTTTTATATTTACTAAAAGCCTAATTATAAATAAATAAATAAAAATCGTGGTGTTCGGTTGTGAAAAACTAAAAATCGTAGTGTTCCTACTGCCGGATCACTAAAAATCGTGTGTGCCGACTGCCGGATAACTAAAAATCGTAGTGTACCACGTGCAATACAATAAGGTAATGTACCACACATGAGTTTATTATGATTCGTGAGGAAAATTTAATATTTTATGTTTTTTTAATAAATACATATTAAGGAATAAAAATTAGTAGGAAATGTGAAAAACATCTGACTGATTTTTGGACAATGGAGCAGTAAAAATGTTACTGTTCGACGTTTAGGTAATCACCTGTTTATTATGATTTATGAGGAAAATTAAATATTTGATGGCTTTTGGGTCAAGTAAAAATTAACAAATACAAATTAAGATGAGAATGTTATATCCATGTACTTAAAATTAGTTACAAAATTTGAGAACGTTAGTAGAAAATATGACAAGATGTATGCGGTACAAATTTTTATAAAACACTATTTATTACATTTTTTGTTACATATAATCTAAAATATTACACGTTACTGTGGTTGTACATTTAGACGCTCAGTATATACGTATCAGAATAACAATACTTAGTGTCATAAAGATGTACATATTCGTATAAAAATTGTCTTCTTGATCTTCATGAATTACTTAATTTTTTAATGTGAACAAAAGAAATAAGGAACGGAAAATATTGATAACAACACAATGTTTGCGGAAATTGTACCTTTAACTTTTTGTATAAAAAACAAAATTCCTCAGTGAATGCAATTGAAGAAAGTATGTGGATTTCCCCAAGTAGACTTGCACGTTTGAAGACACTTATTATTTTGGGGAAATTGTACATGTTGATATTTGTACAACAAACAATATCACTCAATGAGAATGTGCTGATTTTCCGCAAGTATGATTGTACATTTAAAGTCGACTTTATGATTTCGGGATATATACAACCACACACTTATTATTTTGGGGAAATTGTACCTGTCGCCATTTGTACAAGAAACAATATTCATCAATTAATGATGATGATTTTTTTCTAATTTTCTACTAAAGCTCTCAACGTTTGTAACTAATTTAAAACACGTGCGTTTTATTTATTAATTTTTACTCGTCCCACAGCCCATAAAATATTTAATTTTCCTCAGAAATTATAATTAGCAGCTTTTCGATTTTTAGAGATCCGGCAGTCGGAACACAACAATTTTTAGTGCTCCGCAGCCGAACACTACGATTTTTATTGTTCCATTGTTTCGATTTTTAGAGATCCGGCAGTCGGAACACTAAAATTTTTAGTGATCCGGCAGTCGGAACACTACGATTTTAATGCTCCGCAGCCGAACACTACGATTTTTTTTGTTCCATTGCACGATGGGGCCAATGACAGGTTTTCGAGGCAACAAATCACTGGGGCAAGCTAGACCTTCCAAATTTTGTACAGATGTTTATAATGGGCTTAGAAACTAATATGCCAAATTTGGTTCATATCGGTTCATATATACATATAGCTGCCGTATATATGTTCGCCTGATTTCAAGCAATTGATGGACCAAACACGCAAATTCTGCCCAATTTTTATGCGATTTGGAAAATACCACGGAATTAGGACTACAAATAAGTTTGCCAAGTTATATTGAAATCGGTTCAGATTTTGATATTGCTCCTATATATATTTTCGCCCGATTTTAGGTATGTGGACCACCACTCCCGCTATGTATGTCCAATCTTGATGAAATTTGAAATGTGTGACGGATTTTGGTCTAGAAACATTTTTGGCAAATCATATTAAAATCGGTTCAGAATTGGATATAGCTCCCATATATATGTTCGCCCGATTTCAGGCAAATGATTGACCAAGCATGCAAATTCCATCAAATTACAAAAAAAAATTGAAAAATGTTACGGAATTCGGACTACAAATAAGTTATTATATTATATTATTATATACGTCTATTAAATTTTTCCGAAATCCAACTTATAACATTAATGGGTTTCCGATTATTCGCCAACCAAAACATAAAAATGTCCATATTTTTAAGTATTACGACATCTGAAATCAGATTTTTATGAAAAGGCGCAGTTAGGCGCAGCTAATTTTTTTACAAAATGATAGTACACATTAATACCTTTCACCACATATATATAATATCCTAGATCTACCTAGATCTCAAAAGTTATACTCCAGAGAACACATGGATAACAAAGCGAAATACTCCAAAAAAGACATAACATCTTAACTCAAAAATACATTTACCACACATAACATTTTTATTATTTGTTAACACTATCTTATTTTACATACCCATTGAAGAGCTTTCCATGTTTAAAAAATATAAAAATGTTGAAATGTTCTTTTTGGCGCCTAAAATGCTTTCACTACTTATTTATAATGAATGTCGGAAAATGATGCATAAGAAAATATGTCACCATTGCCAGATCAGTATGTCGCTATGTGATGTTACCAGATTGATTTATTTTTTTATTTTTAGTGATTCAGAGTGTTGGCAATCGAAATCCGTTATTATTTTTTCAAATTGCTCACTTCAAAAATTGACTTTTTGCCTCGAAAACCTGCTATTGGCCCCATCGTGCATTGTTTCGATTTTTAGAGATCCGGCAGTCGGAACAGTACGATTTTTAGTGATCCGGCAGTCGGAACACTAAGATTTTTAGTACTCCGCAGCCGAACACAACGATTTTTATTGTTCCATTGTTTCGATTTTTAGAGATCCGGCAGTCGGAACACTAAAATTTTTAGTGATCCGGCAGTCGGAACACTACGATTTTTAGTGCTCCGCAACCGAACACTACAATTTTTATTGATCCATTGTCCAAAAATCAAATCAGGCGTTTTTCACGTGTTCTATTAAATTTTATTTTTTAATTTGTATTTATTAAAAAAAATTATAAAATATTTAATTTTCCTCAAAAATCATAATAAACTCATGTATCCACATTCAGAACACTACAATTTGTAGTGCGCCATTGTACAACAACCGAATCAATGTTTTTCATATTTTCTACTTAAGTTCCCAACGTTATTAATTAATATGTATACATACATGGATTTAAGAGGTTTATCTGAGTTTTTATGTCTTAATTTCTACTTATCTCAAAAATTATAAATATTTAATTTTCCTCGCAAATCATAATAAACTCGTGTGTGGTACATTATCATTACGTTATTTTTTAGTGTTCCGACGTGTGGTACACAACGATTTTTTAGTGCTCCGACTGCGGAACACTACGATTTTTAGTGTTCCGACTGCGTAGCACTACGATTTTTAGTGTTCCGACTCCGGAGCACTACGATTTTTAGTGCTCCTACTGCGGAGCACTACGATTTTTAGTGTTCCGACTGCGGTACCCAACGTTTTTAGTGTACCAAAATGTGGTACACTACGTTTTTCGTTGTGCTCCGGAACAGTATCACTAAAATTTTTTTTAGTGTTTGTGTTCCGGAACACTAACGCTAAAAATATTTTAGTGATACTGTTCTCGGAGCGGTACACTATGTTAGTGTACTGTTTATTTTCGAACTCTGGTTATCAGTGCTAAATTTCTGTGCAAGATCAAGCATGATTTGAATTGTTTTAGTGCTTTATAAACTCAAAAAACTGTTGTGTTGAATTATGCGAAGCTCGTAGTAAATGAGCAGCAACTCGTTGAGTTTTAGAGATACAGTCGACTCCGCTTAACTGTAAGTCGCTTTACTGCAAAATATCGTTAGATTTGTAGGTAATTTTCTCACTATTTACTCCGCATTAGTGAAACTCCGCATAACTGCAAATATCGGATAACTGAAATGCCAATGCACTTGTCATTGAAATCACTCCGCTTTACTGAAATAAAGACTATTTTTCAATAAATCGATAATGTCGTCTAGTGATTTTTTACTCAATTACGGGATGTTGTTCGTTTACTCTACAGTACAATGCAAAAGACCTGAGTCGATTACAAGATTGCTGGATTTGTACAAAATGTTGAGTAAACGAACACACCAATATTTACAATTTCACAAACTCAGAAGAAAAGTGAATAACGGAGTGCGATTCGTCATTTTACTTGGATGTTCGGAACAGAAACAAATCAAAAGAATGCATTATTAAAATTATTAAATTAATTAAATGGTTTCAATAAATTGAAATACGTCAGGTTAATATAGAACAAATATTTTTAGTGTTTTCCCGCGGCAATACGTCGAATTAGAACAAATAAGCAAATGATCACCAATGAAAACAGAAATGTTTTGATGAATAGACAAAGTTTCAAGCAAAAACAGAAACTGGGCCATATTTGTTGCAGTAAGCCAATGATGTTGAAAAAGAAGATCAATGTGGATTTTAAACCATCGAATGGTTGGCTCGAAAGTTGGAAGATGCGAGAGAATATTTATTTCATAAACTTTAATGGTGGAAAAGTTCTACTGATACAGGTGAAGCTAAAGAGTTACTAGACAAAAGTCTTCCAAATATATAGCAGAAGATTCGAATATTCTGCAGCTAACGCATATGTCTACTCAGCATTATTCTGCAAACGATGTCGAAAGATCGAATCATACTATTTTCATAACGAATTAAATTTGTTATCATCTTTTAATTTATTTATTTTTATACTGTGGATTGGATTACTGAAAAAATTCCACTTATGCGAAGTTCAGTTAGTTCAGTTCAGTTATCCGAACTCCGTTTAAGCGAAAACTTCGGATAACTGAAACGAATATGCTGTATCAGCATTAAAATTTGACACAAGATAAAGTTGTAGAAAATAGAAATTGCTAACTCAGAAATCGCATTTTTGAGTTTTTCCGCTCTTTGAGTAAATGAGGGATATATTTGTGACAAAACATCTAATAATAGTAAGTAAGAGTAACAGGAAAAATTTAATTAGCTATAGATCAAGATGCACTTGTTAAAAAGTAATTAGCGATACTTTTTGCACCAAGAAAAATAACCTAAAAATGAAAATAGAGATCAAAAATAATAAATGCATACATTACATAAATTAGCCATCAGACAGAAGGCGGCACAACATTGCCATCACAACTCGACGAAGATATATTCGGCAGCAATGAACAGCTACGCGACCGCGATCCCATCTAAATATGGTTAAATATTGACTTTTTAAAGCAATTCGAGGCTATATCTCTGAAACCTATGTGAATCTTCATCTGACCTCTAAAGCAAATTTGTAGATAAGGACAAGAATAAAATATCTGGAGAAATAAAGAACTCGAAAAACTACATTTATTGCTTCAAATTTTATAAAATATCGAAAATTTTCCATAATTTGAATACATATCGCACCATATCTCCAAAACCGTTAATTTTTTCTTAATATTTTCTTTTGGAAATATAATTTGCTGTACTGTAATACACAACTCTTCAGAACATGTCATTGTTGTAGAATGCCTCTATCACTTTGTTTTCAGTATATTTTTCAACGACGATTTAATAAATATGTCACTAATGTGGTGAAATCCAAAATGCGAGAATAAAGTATTGGTGTGAACTGTGTTTGAAATACGTGTTGTAAAAGATATGATGCCAAATACCGGTGAAACAACATGAAGTAAGCATTTTTGAGTTTCAGAATGTTCTGAAGAATTGCTGAGACCTTTATTTGGAAGATTTTTGCAAAGGTTACTTGGTTAATCTTCCAATAGTTTAGCTGATAGCAATTTTGTAAAATTGTCTGTATTTTATCGATTTTGATGCCCTAGATGGAGATTTTCTTATGTGGACTGTTTAAAAGATAAGTTCTACTAGTTTAGGGCTACAATATTGCCAACGACAGTTAGGCCAAATTCCTAATCGTTTCTAAGATAAAGGTGCGATAATTGCAAAAAACTGCGGTTTTAGTCCGGTTTGATGATAATCCGAACTGGATCTGGCAGGACAAAACCCAACTAGGTTTTTTGTAATCTCTGTATGTATGCGCTTTCAAAAAATTCATACTAGAAGTTGTTTGCATTTTCAGTGTTGCATAGTGTTCGACGCTGACTTCGCCAAATAATCATTTAAAAATACACGGGATTCAAGAATGCAGTTAGTCAGAACCTTTTTAAGAGTAATACGCCTCTTCTTAAAGAAATTACGCATAATGACATCTCTGGTTTGTATATCAGCAATAATGCATTTCTCCAGGAGTCAATTGAACACTACAAGCCTTGGCCACAGCTACTACTTGGCCTCCAAGATCGACAATGTTACTCGGCAGACCTCTTATAACAATGTCAGCCCTGTTGAGCCTCCGCTGAAGAATTGCATTTTGGGACTCTAGCGCTCGAATTATATCAGACAATCTCGCTTCAACAGCAAAAGCAGACTTAGCAACTTCAGAAAGAGAATGTTTTAACTCTGGAGTTTCTTTCTGAAGATCACACATATCGTTCTTTATTTCCGCGAATTTCGCCTCATAATGGTCAAAAATAGCATTAGTTTTGGTTTTGAACTACGACATAAAATTTTCCATATACACGTTCATTTGCTGTTTCATGGACCGAAGCAAATGGTTCTGCAGACGGCGCAAGGCATCGGGCATCCAATATCACCAGCAGCAGCACAAAGAGGAGACTCATCACCAGCTGTAGAATCATTTACAGGTCCACGACTTACCACACCAATAACACCACTACCTCCAGGAGCCAGAACACACTTCTGAGAAACTTTTTAGTTTTTGCTTCACTCTCAGTAATTTGAACACAATCTAAATGGAAAAAAATCACAAAACCAGTGCATCCAATTTTATATTTTGTTTTAGCAATATGCTCATTGCAAACCATACAAATGCATTGTGGCGTGAGAAACAACAGTTGAGCCATCTGAATCTTCCATTGTTGCCCCACCAATTTCAATTGTCTTACCAGGTTTTCAAATGCTAAAATATGTGCTCCAATTGAATCTCCGTCATTCATTCTTAACTTGGCCAATTTTTTTCCTTAACAGCAATTGATTTACCACAGACTTCTTGGCAAAAGTGGCATGCGGACTTCTCTACATATCCTTGGCTTGATTGAAACAAATATTTCAACATTAACAGTAGTCGATAACTTTTAACTTTTCGCTAAAATGCTACATGCTATATCTGTTAAAGGGCGCAACCGATTTGGTCCAAACTTCTTATATTTGGTCCAAATGTAGTTTAACTTCGAAACTGGTCCATAACGGTTTTCTCCTTAGGGTACCTCCTCTACGAAAGTTTAACATTTATGTTTAAGTGCAATTTACGGTCTGTTCGAATATCCGTTGGCAATTTATTCCGATGTTACACCCTGTGGTTCTGTTTACAGCGATGTTGTATTTTTCATGGACAAGTCCATGCTTCCGGACGTAGTAGTCCAAAACCTTTAAGTTATACGGTGAACATCTGAAATGACTGGAGGGCGTGCTACCTATTGAAAAGAAATTATTCCAAAAATAAAATTCACTTCAAAAATGGACCATTCCGATGCATCCCTTTAGGTGCCTCTTCCGCCACACTTTTGAGCTTTAATCCAAATATGTACTTTTGACGGCAGCTCGTACGTCCTAAACGGGCCAGAAAATCGAAAACCTCATAAATATATAATTATTGGGGAAAATGATTTTGATTGTGCAACCAGTAGTTGATCTGCCCATAGGTGTAAGTTTTAATCAGGGCTTCGGAGTCGAGCCATTCTTCCTCCGACTCTGTCTCCAGACTAGTTTTATTCATGACTCCGAGGGTAATTTCCTATATCACTGAAAATTACTAAAACATGCATCATTTTTAACTTTTTCCTATACTTGGATCATATATACTAATATGTTGTTTTTCCTAAGGTATTTCCTAAAGCATGTTCCATATTGATTCTGCTGTATTTTACATTGAAAAGTAGCAACAGAAACAATTTAGAAAGTTTTAGCCTGTTTTGCTAAAATATATGTAAGGGCATATGGTAAAAACCAAAAATGTATAACAATCGATGAAACCGAGTTTCACCCTTTCAGAATTCGCGAACTACTAACATATTCTATATAGTATGACTGCAATTCTTTAAAAATTACGTGGTTTAGGAGGAATCCCATAATGTCGACCATTAAAATTAATCTTCGTGGAAGTTGTGTTGGCATCAATGTAGAAAAATGGGTTGACGTCAACAAGTTTGTTATGTCCCCTCGCGATTTCTAGCTTAATTTTACATTTTATAGACCTATGCCCAAAGAAAGAATCACAGAATACTTCATTGGCAACGTGATACTAGTGTATGATTTTTCGATATAACCACTGCATCCATCTAAAATTTATGCTGACATTTTGAAGCCGGGACTTCGGGGTGTTTTGGATTTTTTTAATAATCCGGACTCGCAACAGGATAATATTCAAAACTCATAATAGGATTATAGAACTCGTGATTTTTTGCGTGTAAAATTTACAAATGTCATTCAATTTCCTTTGAGCCCCGCGTGATTTTAGTTTTTTACGTTTTAATGGACGAATCCATCCACTAAAATGGTGGATAAAGATAGGAAAATCTGCAAAAATATATCTTGACTAATCCGTACTAAACCGCGATTTTCTTCGCAAATGTTTACATAAATGGAATCCTTTATACGCGATTATAATATTTGCGAAAACGTGCGTCATAAATTACGGAGATATGCGAGTAATATGAGGATTTTACCCAAAATAGAATGTGGAGGCACATCCGCGGTTTTTGAAGAATCTATTTGAAATAGGTGTATTTTGACGTATTTTTGATGGGTGGTACAGAAACCGGATGCGCATCAAAATCGTATGCACATTGCGCGACTTTTACCCACTTTAAGGTTTTTTGCATTGTATGATGCAACTGGCGGCACACTTTGGCCGCTGAGTGAAACATCGAAATATGCCTGAAAATTGAAAGAGATTGATTCGTTGTATCCAAAAACGGATGCGCATCAACTGATTTTAACTAATTCGCGAATAATAGGCTTTTTAATATTCACATTGTAATTTCAATATTACTCTTAATTTTCTATCCTTATAAGTTCCCTGTAGGAAGCATGGGGACATGTGTCGACATGTCACCACTTTGTCTACTATTATGGTGACAACGCACAATGGTGTCCCAGTGGACAAAAATAGAAAAATGTGTTGTTGACTTTTTTAAAATTTTATGATTTCATTTTATAGAGAACACTTCAAATAGGACAATTCAAGTTATAGCCCCTCAAACATAGAACATTTTTCGTTGGTAATTTATATTGAAATTTATATAAAAACGGACCACATGTTCATGGAACTGTATTTAAAGAATTTAATGGAATTATTACATCTTTTGAAATGGGAATTAAAGAGTGGTCAATGGACTTCCTCTTTGTGAAAAAAATGTTTACATAAAATGTTTATATATAAAGTACCGTTATGTTGATTGAAGCAATAACATTTTATACAAAACTAATGCATTTCGTTTCTTTCATGGAGCGTATCTAAAAATTGCAGCTTCGGCCATTTGGTACATGAAACAGACATCCCTTTTGAATAAAATTATCAAAAATTACATCCGACAAAATCCGATTCTTTCAGACACAACCAGATTATCATAGAAAGTTTGAACGAAAAATCCATGTTTTCTTATTTTGTCTCACTTTACCAATTCACTTTATTTGACTAGTTCGTTTTATATTTGTTAATGCATTTTTGCGTTGTCTGACCCGATTTTTCTCAAAATCGGTGGAACTAATTATGGGCCTATGAAGGATATTCGATCAAAATTGACTGAGATGTAGCAAAATCGGGGAAAGATATATATGGGGGCTATATCCAAATCTGAACCGATTTGAACCAAAGTTCGAATTTTTCATTCCTATGCGCTCATAAGTACTTGTACAAAAATTCATTGACCTAGGTCAACTCCTTCTATTTTTGTCCACGTTTACAAGGGAGCGGCACCACTGTGCAACGTCAACCCTTTGTAAACAGGTTGTCAACAATTGATACTTTTACCTTAATAAGAAGAAGCATTGTTTATATTGAAAACTGATAGCCCAACAAAGCATCTTCTTATTTTTTTCTTCATTTTCTTAATTGTTTGGCGTAAAGTAATTTTGGCGGTTCGTGTTTTTGTGAAAAATCAATAAAATATATAATTTTAATAACAACAAGTATGAGCAAAGGAAATTAGTAAAGGAAAACAACAGACAAGTGAAAAAATAGACAATTCTATATCAAAATACAAATTCTGTGGTGAAACTTCGACAACTAGACATTTTATGGAATATTTTGAGAATATTGTGGAGCCTGAAGAATATATTGTCCCGTCTCGCTGGAAATGATGGACGCAACTTACTTCTGATATTTGGACACGGCATAATAATGAGTTAAAATGATTCGATTGCGAGATTTTTCCAATGTTTATACAAATGTAATGTGTAAGCAAATTTAAGGACATTTTGTTTATTTATGCTTATTTATACATGTTTATTCTTTTCAATTCCTAGATGTTAATCAATATTCAGCGAATCGCCTGATAAAACGTTAAGTGCAGCAGAAGAAGAAATATTTTAAGCAGATAAAACACACTAATTCTTATGGCCAAGAAAATAAAAAGGCGATGATATTTCTGACAATGAAAACTATTTTTTTATTATTTGTTAGCCAGCCTTGAAAACATTTGCTTTATTTACTAATTTTGTGCTTATTTGGAATCTTGGACTTAGCCTTTTATAAAGATAAACAAGTAGGGAAAGCGTTAAGTTCGGTCGGGCCGAACTTTTTATACCCACCACCACAAATTTCAGCCATTTCGGTGGATTAATGTGGCCACAACCTTCAAAATACCGAAAATCAGAAGGTACTGTTCTATGGGGGCTATATGATGGCGTGGACCTATACCTACGAATTTCTGGGGGAAAGTTTTATACCCCATACCAAATTTCAGCTATCTCGGTGTGATAATGAGGCCAAAACCTTCAAAATACCGAAAATCGGGAGATATCGTCCTATGGGGCTATATCAAAACGTGGACCTATATAAACATTTTATAGTAGAAATGTTTCTTAGCCTCTGGAAATGCAAAACACAAAGTTACAACCGATTCTGTTGTCAAATGGGGCTAATACATTCAAAATATATTAAAATTACGCGTACTTTATATTAGGGTAATACCAAAACGTGGACCTATATAAACCAACTTTTGTAGGAATGTTTTCTGGCCTCTGGAGACACAAAATACCAAATTACAACCAATTCGGTGGTAAAATGGGACAAATATCTTAAAAATTCCTTAAAACGACGACGCGTCACGCGTAATTTTGTATGTGGGCTATACGAAAGCGTAGACCTACATAGCCCGCTTTCAATAACAAAAGTCCTACGTACATATAATAGATTTTCCCAAAATTTCATCCACCTACACATTAATTATTGTATGGGATTTTAACGAAATAGTTGGAGAACTCCCAAACATTTTTTTCTATTTTTCGAATCAAACCAAAAAATATATTTGCAACAATATTTTCCAACAATAAGTTTTTCTCTTTTGTTGTTGCTGTAATATGCAATTTATGTACCCAATCTCTTTAAATTTGGTTTCATATTTGTCTATGCACTGTCTAGATTCCGAAGATATGTTTTAATTTATTTTTTGAGAGTCTGTACGGATTCTAGGACAGGGTAATTTGGATTTACTTCAATATTTGTTTATTATTTGTTGATTTTCCGCGAAAATAATAATTTTGATAAATATTTAAACTTTCACGAATAGATATGGAATACTGTTAACGATTTATGCATACATTTTCTCATAAAAATAAATAAGACCGTTTTTAAATATTTTTTCTTTATATGAGAATAAAAATTGATATAACATTTGCGCGCATCGGCCAATTTTGGGAACGCGAACAAATTTGACACCAGAATTTTTTCCTTAACCTCTATACCAAAAATTGTAGATGAGCTCGCAAAATTTTTTTTCAAATGGAATTGCAAAGGAAATTTGGTGTTTACCATATACGCTTAGATTATCATTTTAAAATTCTGTTCGATAAAATATAGTGTCAAATTTGAATAATAATAATGCTCTATATTTTTTTAATAGACAGAGGGACATGACATAACAATTAATATATCATCCTTGTCAATATTCCAGATTTATGCTGTACACTAGCCAGCGCATAGGCAGAGCAGTAGGTCTTTTCATAGAAATTGTTCTGATCTCTTCAGTGATGTCCAGTATGTTTCCTCATTGAAGATCTTAGGACTTATGTAGAAAACATGTTGGTCTTAATCTTAATGATCAGTAAGATTTCTCATAGAAGACCACAAGGTCTTTCATAGTAGTCCAATAGGTCCTCTCTTAGAAGATTTGATGAAAAGACCAGAAGGGCTTCTAGCAGAAGACTTGCAGGACTTCTAGCAGAAGACAAACAAGTGAGAGCAATAGTAGGAAGGGGCCGATCATGTGATACCCTATACCACTACTCCTGGACACTAGCTATCCACGAAATGATTTGAATTAAAATTATATTAAAAAGTATACTTTAAATGCTTCATATTTCTAAGTTAGATTGATAAGGACTACACTTTGATCCCAATATATTGCCCACATAATGTCATTGTTGTATAGGAAGATACATAACGAAGTCTAATAAATCAAATTTGGTACTATTAATTCATTTACAAAAACCTTCTGATGAATTAGCTCGCCTCGAAAGAGAAAAATAACAAAATTAAAGCCCATGGTCATTATCGCCCTAACAGGTAAATATAAAAATTAATATTTTTGGTTAGAAAATGTGGGTATTATTCATTAGACATCAATTGTAAGAGATCTGTTGCGTATTAAAGGCGACTGCATTCCCTACTATACACGTTACAGAAAAGAAAAAATATATTAATTTTTAGAACTTCAATAAGGTACCTGAAAACTTTACACAATATTTTAAGCACATTTCCTAGGATTGGGTTGTAATATCTTACATAATATTGCGATACTGGCGCCAGAACAATCTGTAATTTTCCTTACATATGAAAAGATTTTTTTTAAAGATCACAATTATAATTGGGGTTATTCTGAACGAACATTCCCCGCGAGTTTTTCCACTTTCGCCCTTAAGTTGAAACGGCGTAAAGAAAAACGTTGAATTTTCGTTCAGAATAAACCCCAACATTTCTCCAGGAGCGGAGTACAAATTTGTGCTAAGTTTCCGCCCATAAAGCCATAGAAGTCGATATTATTATCTCTGAGTTTTTCAGTTTCCTCAAAATATAATAAAGTTTTAGTCAATATGACTTAAATTCGCAATTAAAAACCACATACAACATACACTCCGGTTCATCTGAATAGAACCAACCAATAATATCTGCCTACAAATACCGTTATATCTGACGATAGGAGAGGAACTATAAATTACATTTTTGTGGACAAGTAGGGTATATAGTAGCCGATATTTTCAATACCTAACATGTTTCACATATGCATTATAACGGTACTTTTTACTCGCTTCATGAAAAAATGATATAAAATATCAATTTTTGGTTTGGAAATGTAGAAATTTGAGTTATTTTTACCATACTGTTTCGGACCCATAAACCTACCAAATGTGACCTTCTTGTAATTTTATTGTAGTCTTGAAAATTTTGAACTTAATTCAGTATAAAATTTTCACTAAGTAAATTGTTTCTACCGATTTCTGCATATGAATATTTTTTGGAGCTCTAATGTTTGGTTTACATTCGGCGTCTTTTCGTGATTTCGAAGGCGTTTCGTGATTTCGCGCGAAATCATGCAAAATTTATCATGATTTCGCATACAAAAATGAAATCATCTTATTTCGTGATTTCAGCGAAATCAACATCGAAATCACAGTACACATGATATACAACCCTGGTTTTGCCTAAAAAAGTACCAAAAGTTGCAACACTTTTCACGTATCACAATAAACAAGGTAGATGGTCAATTGCTGCAACAAAAAAATTTTGTATCAAAATTTGTAAACAATGTGAAAGAAATATTAAATTACTTTGTTACAATGCTATTTTTCATTGTGTTCCCGTACTTTTTAATGGTAATGTTAAAAAAGAGCGAATTGTAAAAAATTGCTTCCCCATACAAATTTCTTAAAAAATACGGGAACGAAAAAATGACGGAAATTGCAAAAACTGCAGCAGAAATGTCAAAATCAACGTATCAGCTATCGTATCTAGATACCAATTAACATGCAGCTAGTTTATACTAGGCCAAAATTGTATTGCCAAAAACAGGAGAATAGGGTTTTATTCGGCGCTATTTTTGTTCAAAGAGAAATGCAAATCTTGCTAGATTTCGGAGTACGGGAACACATTTTTAGCACCAAACGGGAAAACTGCTGCAAATATTAATATTTTGCAAGTTCTGAACACAAATTTTATCTATCAAAATTTATTATTATTATGTCTCAACGATAAAATCATTTTGTATTTTTTCATTTGTTAATACTATACACAATTTATACGATATATAGATAATTGTACGATAATTTTCGAAATAAAGTTGCAAAGTTCTATATTGTCGTATATTTTGATGACTAATTCAATTTACAACAACTTGTTTTGAAAATTCATGTTCGATCAGCTGCGCATATGCATCTACCTTGATTATTGTGATATGTTCGAAATCAACAAAAAAATAAGTGTAAACACCGGGGTGTATTTCAGGATTTCGTGAAATCCAGTGGATTTTGGAGCGCAAGTATAAACTTGGCATAAGCATCGATTTTCATCAAATTCCAAGACCCTAATACAAATTTTTTGCACAATATTTTTTGGCAATCAACACTCACAGCCTTTATTTATAATTATAAATAGTTTTTTGTAAAATTTTACCACATCTAACAAAGAATTTGTGTAAATTCTTAGGTTGGTTCTATCCTGGTGAACCATAAAAACATGCTAATATTTTGACATTTTTTCATAAAGCGAGTAAAAGGTACCGTTATAATGCATATGTGAAACATGTAAGGCATTGGAAATATCGGCTACTATATACTCTACATGTCCACAAAAATATAATTTACAATTTCTCTCCTATCTTCAGATATAACGGTATTTGTAGGCAGATATTGGTTGATTCTATCCAGATGAACCGGAGTGTATACATTTTAGAAGGTTTTTCATTTGCATACCATCTATATCCTTCAAACACATCCTTAGACCGCATATAATAAGTGAAATAGATTACTATCAAATCCCTCTTATTTAGTTGATTTTATATACACTCCGGTTCATCTGAATAGAACCAACCAATATTTGTCTACAATTACCGTTATATCTGACGATAGGAGAGGAATTATTAATAATATTTTTGTGGGCATATAGAGTATATAGTAGCCGATATTTTCAATACTTAACATGTTTCACATATGCGTTATAACGGTACTTTTACTCGCTTTATAAAAAAATTTCAAAATATAAGCATGTTTTAATAGTTCACCAGGATAGAATCACCCTACGAATTTACACAAATCCTTAGTCAGATGTGTTAAACTTTTACAAAAAACTATTTATAATTAGAAATAAAGGCCGTGAGTGTTGATTGCCAAAAAATATTTTGCAAAAAAATTGTATTACGGTCTTGGAATTTGATGAAAACCAATACTTAGACCTCCAAAAAAATATTCTTATGTAGAAATCGTTAGCAACAATTGATAAAGCCAAAATTTTATACTGAATTATATTCAAAATTTTCAAGACTACAATAAAATTGCAAAAATATCACATTTGATAGGTGTATGAGTCCGACACAGAGGAAATATGATAAACATAACTCAAATTTCTACCTTTCCAATCCAAAAATTTATATTTTATCTCAGGAAAGTGAATGCAAATCGATGGGTTCCACCCAGTTTCGTTGGATGTGGACATCTGTAGGTCCAATAAATAAAGAAAATTCCACCGTCGAACGCTTCATGTCACCATCAAGTCCTTGGAATTTCAAAAGGTTCTAAGACATTTGATGCGAAGAAACAACTTAGCGATAGGGAAAGGCAGACGTTAAGTTTTTCGAAAGGAAAGAGTTTAATTTTGATGGTTTTTGTGTTCACACATCTTTTACTCACGGTATATGTACCGAAAAAATATTTCTGGTCCGTTATTATGCAAAAAGGGGCGCCTATAATTCTGTGCTTTTCATGTCCTGTGATATCTTCTTAATCAAAGTCATTTATGTAGACATGAAGCGATCGGCGGTTGCATTTTCTTTATTTTTTTGGATCTGTAGATGTCCACAGCCAACGAGAGTGGGTGGAACCCATCGATTTACATTTACTTTCCTGAGACAAAATATAAATTTTTGGTTTGGAAAGGTAGACATTTTAGTTATCCTTATCATATTTCCTCCGTTTCGGACTCTTGAACCTATCAAATGTGACTTTTTTGTAATTTCATTGTAGTCAAGAAAATTTTGAACATAATTCAGTATAAAATTTTGACTTTATAAATTGTTTCTACCGATTTCTACATAAAAATATTTTTGGAGGTCTAAGCATTGGTTTTCATCAAATTCCAAGACCGTAATACAATTTTTTTGCAAAATATTTTTTGGCAATCAACACTCACGGCCTTTATTTCTAATTATAAATAGTTTTTTGTAAAAGTTTAACACATCTGACTAAGGATTTGTGTAAATTCTTAGGGTGGTTCTATCCTGGTGAACCATTAAAACCTGCTAATATTTTGACATTTTTTATAAAGCGAGTAAAAGTACCGTTATAATGCATATGTGAAACATGTAAGGCATTGAAAATATCGGCTACTATATACTCTATATGCCCACAAAAATATTATTTATAATTCCTCTCCTATCGTCAGATATAACGGTAATTGTAGACAAATATTGGTTGGTTCTATTCAGATGAACCGGAGTGTGTTCTCCGCCAAGTTTTCAAGCACATAACTTCAGTAAAGATCCAAAAAATAGGCCGATAGTGTTTTCTTCTTTCAATAAAGGCCTTTAACAACAATGGCAAGAACATTGGCACCCTGTCAATTCTATTGTGCAACTTATCTCTTACTAGGCGTTTACACACAGATAGTAAGTCTGTCTGGTTACTTTCCCAGCAAGAATTTTCCAGCAAGAACTTTCTCAGAGAGTAGGGAGTTTTTATTCTCTTTTGCTAGAAAATTCTAAAAAGTAAACAGACACCTTTCCAGCAAAAACCAGCAAGCAATCAGCTGGCTTGCCAAAACAGAACAATTTGTCCGCCAATAAAGGAAGCAGACACGTTGTATTTTATTAAAAAGAAAATGAAACAAAAAAGTATTTTTCCACTTTACAAATTTGTTCTCCATAAAACAATACAATTAGACTATGTTATTTCCACAATAAAATTGTTTTTAATCTACACAAAAATAAATCAACAAAAAACTAAAAACAGATGATTGACAGTTTTCAGGAAGAAGAAGCATTGCTAGTGCTTGCTAGAAGAAATTTGTCCAGCAAGAATTTGCAAACTCTTAGTGAAAGAACTGTCAAATTGTCTCTCTCGAATCGCTCTCTTTTGCTGGTTTTTTGTGTTAACAGACGACTTCCAGCAACAATTGGTACAAGTTGTTACAAATTTTAGGGTAACCAGACAGACCTATTGTTGTCTTGCTCTTACCAATTTAATCTGTATATTTCATTTTATACCTACTACATACATTGCTTAAACGTCAAATTAAATACAATGGATTTCAGACGAGTTTTCATTTGACGTATACGAAAAGGAATTGACAGTTGAAATCGAGTGGATTTCGTAAATGTAAACCAAGCATACATCAAAAATCAAAACATAAGGTGTGTTCGTTTACTCAATAATTTGTACAAGTCCAGTAACTTCTTTTAAACGACTAAGGTCTTTTGCATTGTACTGAAGATCTAAGAAGATCTAATTGATCATTCGATTTCCACTGCAAAAATCTAAAAATAGGCGTGTCTTTTTACGTGATAATTTTCAGTAAAAGAGAGCGAAGTGAGAGAACAATTTTGACAGTTGTTTGCTGAGAACTTGCTAAAAGTTGCTGAACGAATTTTTCCCAGCAACATTTAGCAAGTTCGATCAGCTTTTTTTAACAATCTGCTAATGGTCTGCTGCTCAATGTTTATCTGATTTTTGTGGAAAAACTCCAAATATTAAATGTCAGCTATATTTATTGATTATTTTATTAATATACATATTAATTATTTTTTACATATTTTGCTTAAAACTGAAGTTTTTTCATTGCTTTGGAGTTAGTTTTTCTTTCATATATTGGCGCCAATGTTTTTGTTTTGGTTTACTAAATACTGCCTTTTTACTTTTTTCTCTATTTTCGTATCAAAGAGTAAAATCTCTCTTACTCTCTGAAAAGAAGTACTGAATAATTATTACTGAACAAGTGAGCCAAGGCTACAGTCGGGTCGGGGCCGACTATGTGATACCCTACACCACTACACCTGTTCATAAGCTTTTGACTAATAAAATTCAAAATATTAAAATTGGGAGAGCTTAGCGCCTTTGCTCTGAATGTCTTCATTAACACAGGTCAATTTTTTTGAAACGCATTTAAGTGCATCGACAGTACAACCCAAATAAAAAATGGAAAAGTGGGATGTATGCCAACCATCAATAGGCTTCTTTCTGTGTTAGACCCCCATCAACCCCCAAAATTTCGTGAGGATCCGATCAAAATTTCGTAGTGTGATTGCACAAAAATGGAAAAAGGGATGCATTACCGACTATTGCGATATCTCTGTTGTTTGACCAGCTATCACAACCTACTTCACATCGTTGTAAAGGTGATATTTTCTACTTTCGTTGCCAGGTTTTGCTTTCGATATACCTCCTACAGAAGGGAGATATTAACTTTGAAATAAAACGTTGGCCTTTTTTCCAAATATTTTTTTTTGTCATATTCCGACCCCTGAATAATATCCGACCATTATCAAAAATCAAAAGGTTTTTTCCTCTGTGGGACCCCCAATAACACCCAAAATTTCGTGACGATCCAATTAAAATTGCGACCTGTAGCGTGATTTCCAAAAAAGTGGAAAAATGGGATGTATTACCGACTATTGCGATATCTCCGTTATTTGGATACCTACGCCAACCTGCTTTACATCATTGTAATGATGGGATTTTTTACTTTCATTGTCAGACTTTGCTTTTGGAAGGTCCGGAACCAAAGCTGTGATATTCGTCATTATTATTAAAATCGCAAAAATGAAAAGTTGTGTTCTATTAGCGGCTTTTGCGATATCTTCGTTGTTTGACCACCTACGACAACCTACGTAACATCGTTGCAAAGGTGATATTTTCTACTTTCATCAGCAGGTTTTGCTTTTGATATACCCCTTTTAGAAGCAGAGATATTCGCTTTGAAATAAAACGTTGACTTTTTCTCCAAATAAGTTTTTTGCCCATTCCGACCTCTGAATATTATCCGACCATCACCAAAATCAATAGGCTTCTTTCTCTGTAGGATCCCCAATAGCCCCCAAAATTTCGTGATGATCCGATTAAAATTGCGACCTGTAGCGTGATTACAAAAAAATGAAAAAATGGGATGTATTGCCGACTATTGTGATATCTCCGTTATGTGACCACCTACGCCACCTACTTTGCATCACTGTAAAGATGGGATTTTCTACTTTCATAGTCAGACTTTGTTTTTGGAAGATCCCCAACCGAAGCTGTGATATTCGTCATTATTATTAAAATCGCAAAAATGAAAAGTTGTGTTCTATTAGCGGCTTTTGCGATATCTTCGTTGTTTGACCACCTACGATAACCTACGTAACATCGTTGCAAAGGTGATATTTTCTACTTTCATCAGCAGGTTTTGCTTTTGATATACCCCTTTTAGAAGCAGAGATATTCGCTTTGAAATAAAACGTTGACTTTTTCTCCAAATAAGTTTTTTGCCCATTACGACCCCTAAATATTATCCGACCATCACCAAAATCAATAGGCTTCTTCATCTGTGTGACCCCCATTAACCCTCAATATTTCGTGACGATCTGATCAAAATTGAGACCTGTAGCATGATTTCCAAAAAAGTGGAAAAATGGGATGTATTACCTACTATTGCGATATCTCCGTTATTTGGTCACCTACGCCGACCTAGTTTACATCATTGTAAAGATGGGATCTTCTACTTTCACAACCAGGCTTTGCTTTTGGAAATTCCCCAACCAAAGCTATGATATTCGCCATTATAATTAAATCTGCAAAAATGAACATTTGGGTTTTATTTGAGACTATTGTGATATCTACGTTGTTTGATCACTAGACATCGGATTTTAGCATGTTTTTTATTTCTTATCCGATTGGACTCAAATTTTGGATCTAGGCGTTTTGAGGGTCAATTTTTGGATATTATGCAAAATATATGCAAAAAATATGCAAAAAATATGCAAAAAAAATATGCTAAATATGCAAGTGTTTTTTTTACGAAAATCGTCAATTAAATTTGGAAAATCATCAAAAAAGGATTCTAAATTAAGTTTTGTGCCGTTTAACATAGTTTTTTGCAGATTATTATGTTATTGAGACTCTCCAGATGTTCCGCCGCAGCAATAAATCTGGACTAATAAGACTTAAATCAGTTTTCACAAGGTGAGAAAATGTCAATTACCAGCATTCCTATTACAACATAAGTTGCTTCCTATACAAATGTAGGTAATGGAAATTTTTCAAAAACTCAATCAGAAAAGTGAAAATCAACGTGTCCAAATATAGTGATAGTTTCTACTTGGCCAAAATTGTCTAGCAGAAAAACAAAGGAGCTAGAATTAGTCATCGCAATTTTTGTTTAGATAAAAGCGGAATTTTTTCTTGTTTTTGGAAAAAGGGTTCGTTTTTTAGCACAAAATGGGAAAAAGTACTAGAGTAATATTTACGATTCTAGGTTCTGGAATATAACTATAATTAGAAATATACGATTTTAATATCCACATGTTAAATTTGAATATACTTTATAGCGTTTAGTCCTTTATTCAGTATATTTGGTGAAAATGCTTGTTTGGAAAAATATTCTAACTGCCGCTTTAATATTGATGACATGGTTTTAGTTTAATGCACTAAAAATACGTAATTTTATATGTATATTGTACGCATACAACCGCTTAAGGCAGAATTGGTAAATGTTCACTCCTCGGCGAAAAGTAATGCATTATTGTTATACCCATCCACGATGAATAATAAGCAGAATGAAGAACACCCAATGATTAGTGCAAAATAACATCACTCAGAAAAACCACACAATAGCGTGGTAGTGGTAAAATAAGTCAAAAACCTTCGAATTATCTTTAACATGACAAAACCACTCACATATTTCTGCTAGAAAAGCATTTGGAATGCTAAAAAATATAGTTCATTCATTCCTGCTACAGGAAAAAAAAATTAGATAACACAGTCGAAAAGTCATAACCCTTTTGTATATACAATTAATTAACTTATATCTGACCGTGTACTCGATAATTTGTACTAATCATTACAAATGCTTCGAATTTTGACAGTTGTTTAATGGAGAAGTTGCTGTAAAAATTCTTTCAGCAACATTTAGTAAAAATTATCGAGTACAAGGATATAACACCTTTTATAACCCATAAGTCTTGTTGCCTAGGATATACATAAATATATTTAGAAAAATATTCTCCGCAATATTGTCATTAAAGTTGCCAAAGGCACTATACGCCTAAAAGGCAAAGATTTCAAGGAATCTTAATTTCCAAAACAAAATGAAATTTCACATCTGTCCCGTGTTTTGCTTACATCTTGATGTAAACTTTAAAAAGTCATATTTCTAGCTATACTTTAACAATCTGATTGGCTTTTCTGTAATTTGGGAAAATTGAGCCTTGTTGCATGGTAAATTGGTAAAAAGTAAGGAAAGGAACAAATACGGGCAATGCCAATAAAAATGTCCGGATTGTCTTATAGAAAAATCTCACTATTTTTTACACGTAGAGCACTTTTTACTTCTTTATTTAATTTAAAAGTTGGCAATTAGAATTTAAAAAAGTATTATTAAATAACTACCACGAGTGATTTAATCATAGAAAATAATTTATTTTCTTTACTATTCGTTAATCCGGACAATTTGATAATTCGGATACCGTCGAAACCTGTGGTGTAGGGATTATCGAGATTATACTGTATATATGTGGGCAATATCCAAATCTGAATCGATTCTTACCAAAATAAACAGGGATCGCGATAGGGCCAAAAAATCTCCAATTTTTATGCGAAATAGTCTATAAATGTGACCTGTACTTTGTTTTCAAGATGGATAAGTCCGAATCTATGCAGATCATCAGAAGGAACTGTGGGTCTATTTCGTTTCCTTTTGCATGTTGCAAACTCATTCACTAAGACATAATACTCTTAGGGCCATTATTACATGTGTTCTTTTACTATCTGATGGATTTGAAAACGCAAAATAAACCAATTTGGAGGCATTAAAAATATAATTTTTACATTGAAAGTTAATTTTAAGAAGCTCCTCCTTGAAATTCAATGATCACTTTTAACTTTAAGTTAACCGGAACGCTATAAATCTGTTCGGTAAATCCAAACTATAACAAAAGAATACTTATAATAATGGGGGTATGGGTATTAAAATATAGTTATCAGAGCAATCATGAATAAAAATTCCGTGCGGAATTTGTTTCAATTCCACAATTTCACAATTTTTTATTTCCATATTTATGCCCAAAAAGGGAATATTTTTGTCATTCAACTAGAATATTCCATAATAAAGCGAATATAGTAGTTTTCAATTTTTAACAAATATTGATTTTAAAATAATTGAGCTACAAATTAAGACTACACTTTCTAAAATTATTATCCGTGAGGAAAATTCAGAGATTCATGATTGCCCTGTATATATTTTTATATGTTGTATGTTTTTAGTAAAATATGAATGATTTTATGTAGTCTTAATTTCTAGCTCATTTGTTATTCTGTCAGACAATTTTGGCCGAGCAGAAACTATCAACATATTTGGATACGTTCATTTTGACATTTCTGATTGAGTTTTTGAACAAATTTGTATTAGAAAGCAACTTATATTGTAATAAGAAGGCTGGGTTATAGGAAATTTTCTAAGTCTTTTAGTCAAGATTTATTGCTGTGGCGGAATAATAATTAATAACATAATAATCTGCTAAGAAATCGACTTTTAACGACAATAAACTTAATTTGAAACACTTTTTGATGACTTTCCAGATTTAATTTGACGATTTTCGTCAAAAAAATTAGTTGCATATTTTGCATATTTTTTGCATATTCTGCATATTTTTTGCATATTTCGCATATTTTTTGCATATTTTGCATATTTTTTGCATATTTTGCATATTTTTTGCATATTTTGTGCATATGCAAAATATGCAAATATGCAAAAAAATAAAAAATATGAGCCTGTCATTGCATTCAGTTTTCTTCAAAACGAATTTTGGTCAAATCAGAATTTTCGTATCTTTATTAATAAAAAATATGCAAATATGCAAAATCCGATGTCTATTGATCACCTACGAGAACCTACTTTACATCATTAGAAAGGCGATATTTTCTACTTTTATTGTCAGGTTTTGCTTTTGGTATACCCCGTATAGAAGCTGAGATATTCGCTTTGGAAAAAACGTTGTCTTTTTATAAGTTTTTTGCCCATTCCGACCTCTGAATATTATCCGACCATCACCAAAATCAATAGGCTTTTTTCTCTGTAGGATCCCCAATAGCCCCCAAAATTTCGTGATGATCCGATTAAAATTGCGACCTGTAGCGTGATTACAAAAAAATGAAAAAATGGGATGTATTGCCGACTATTGTGATATCTCCGTTATGTGACCACCTACGCCAACCTACTTTGCGTCACTGTAAAGATGGGATTTTCTACTTTTATAGTCAGACTTTGTTTTTGGAAGATCCCCAACCGAAGCTGTGATATTCGTCATTATTATTAAAATCGCAAAAATGAAAAGTTGTGTTCTATTAGCGGCTTTTGCGATATCTTCGTTGTTTGACCACCTACGACAACCTACGTAACATCGTTGCAAAGGTGATATTTTCTACTTTCATCAGCAGGTTTTGCTTTTGATATACCCCTTTTAGAAGCAGAGATATTCGCTGAAATAAAACGTTGACTTTTTCTCCAAATAAGTTTTTTGCCCATTACGACCCCTAAATATTATCCGACCATCACCAAAATCAATAGGCTTCTTCATCTGTGTGACCCCCATTAACCCTCAATATTTCGTGACGATCCGATCAAAATTGAGACCTGTAGCATGATTTCCAAAAAAGTGGAAAAATGGGATGTATTACCTACTATTGCGATATCTCCGTTATTTGGTCACCTACGCCGACCTAGTTTACATCATTGTAAAGATGGGATCTTCTACTTTCACAACCAGGCTTTGCTTTTGGAAAGTCCCCAACCAAAGCTATGATATTCGCCATTATAATTAAATCTGCAAAAATGAACATTTGGGTTTTATTTGAGACTATTGTGATATCTACGTTGTTTGATCACTAGACATCGGATTTTAGCATGTTTTTTATTTCTTATCCGATTGGACTCAAATTTTGGATCTAGGCGTTTTGAGGGTCAATTTTTCGATATTTGGGGTCATATCAAAAATATGCAAAAAATATGCAAAATATATGCAAAAAATATGCAAAATATGCAAAAAAATATGCTAAATATGCAAGTGTTTTTTCTTACGAAAATCGTCAATTAAATTTGGAAAATCATCAAAAAAGGATTCTAAATTAAGTTTTGTGCCGTTTAACATAGTTTTTTGCAGATTATTATGTTATTGAGACTCTCCAGATGTTCCGCCGCAGCAATAAATCTGGACTAATAAGACTTAAATCAGTTTTCACAAGGTGAGAAAATGTCAATTACCAGCATTCCTATTACAACATAAGTTGCTTCCTATACAAATGTAGGTAATGGAAATTTTTCAAAAACTCAATCAGAAAAGTGAAAATCAACGTGTCCAAATATAGTGATAGTTTCTACTCGGCCAAAATTGTCTAGCAGAAAAACAAAGGAGCTAGAATTAGTCATCGCAATTTTTGTTTAGATAAAAGCGGAATTTTTTCTTGTTTTTGGAAAAAGGGTTCGTTTTTTAGCACAAAATGGGAAAAAGTACTAGAGTAATATTTACGATTCCAGGTTCTGGAATATAACTATAATTAGAAATATACGATTTTAATATCCACATGTTAAATTTGAATATACTTTATAGCGTTTAGTCCTTTATTCAGAATATTTGGTGAAAATGCTTGTTTGGAAAAATATTCTAACTGCCGCTTTAATATTGATGACATGGTTTTAGTTTAATGCACTAAAAATACATAATTTTATATGTATATTGTACGCATACAACCGCTTAAGGCAGAATTGGTAAATGTTCACTCCTCGGCGAAAAGTAATGCATTATTGTTATACCCATCCACGATGAATAATAAGCAGAATGAAGAACACCCAAAATAACATCACTCAGAAAAACCACACAATAGCGTGGTAGTGGTAAAATAAGTCAAAAACCTTCGAATTATCTTTAACATGACAACATAACATAAATATATTTAGAAAAATATTCTCCGCAATATTGTCATTAAAGTTGCCAAAGGCACTATACACCTAAAAGGCAAAGATTTCAAGGAATCTTAATTTCCAAAACAAAATGAAATTTCACATCTGTCCCGTGTTTTGCTTACATCCTGATGTAAACTTTAAAAAGTCATATTTCTAGCTATACTTTAACAATCTGATTGGCTTTTCTGTAATTTGGGAAAATTGAGCCTTGTTGCATGGTAAATTGGTAAAAAGTAAGGAAAGGAACAAATACGGGCAATGCCAATAAAAATGTCAATAAAAATGTTCGAATACCGTCGAAACCTGTGGTGTAGGGATTATCGAGATTATACTGTATATATGTGGGCAATATCCAAATCTGAATCGATTCTTACCAAAATAAACAGGGATCGCGCTAGGGCCAAAAAATCTCCAATTTTTATGCGAAATAGTCTATAAATGTGACCTGTACTTTGTTTTCAAGATGGATAAGTACGAATCTATGCAGATCATCAGAAGGAACTGTGGGTCTATTTCGTTTCCTTTTGCATGTTGCAAACTCATTCACTAAGACATAATACTCTTAGGGCCATTATTACATGTGTTCTTTTACTATCTGATGGATTTGAAAACGCAAAATAAACCAATTTGGAGGCATTAAAAATATAATTTTTACATTTAAAGTTAATTTTAACAAGCTCCTCCTTGAAATTCAATGATCACTTTTAACTTTAAGTTAACCGGAACGCTATAAATCTGTTCGGTAAATCCAAACTATAACAAAAGAATACTTATAATAATGGGGGTATGGGTATTAAAATATAGTTATCAGAGCAATCATGAATAAAAATTCCGTGCGGAATTTGTTTCAATTCCACAATTTCACAATTTTTTATTTCCATATTTATGCCCAAAAAGGGAATATTTTTGTCATTCAACTAGAATATTCCATAATAAAGCGAATCTAGTAGTTTTCAATTTTTAACAAATATTGATTTTAAAATAATTGAGCTACAAATTAAGACTACACTTTCTAAAATTATTATCCGTGAGAAAAATTCAGAGATTCATGATTGCCCTGTATATATTTTTATATGTTGTATGTTTTTAGTAAAATATGAAAGATTTTATGTAGTCTTAATTTCTAGCTCATTTGTTATTCTGTCAGACAATTTTGGCCGAGCAGAAACTATCAACATATTTGGATACGTTCATTTTGACATTTCTGATTGAGTTTTTGAACAAATTTGTATTAGAAAGCAACTTATATTGTAATAAGAAGGCTGGGTTATAGGAAATTTTCTAAGTCTTTTAGTCAAGATTTATTGCTGTGGCGGAATAATAATTAATAACATAATAATCTGCTAAGAAATCGACTTTTAACGACAATAAACTTAATTTGAAACACTTTTTGATGACTTTCCAGATTTAATTTGACGATTTTCGTCAAAAAAATTAGTTGCATATTTTGCATATTTTTTGCATATTCTGCATATTTTTTGCATATTTCGCATATTTTTTGCATATTTTGCATATTTTTTGCATATTTTGTGCATATGCAAAATATGCAAATATGCAAAAAAATAAAAAAATATGAGCCTGTCATTGCATTCAGTTTTCTTCAAAACGAATTTTGGTCCAATCAGAATTTTCGTATCTTTATTAATAAAAAATATGCAAATATGCAAAATCCGATGTCTATTGATCACCTACGAGAACCTACTTTACATCATTAGAAAGGCGATATTTTCTACTTTTATTGTCAGGTTTTGCTTTTGGTATACCCCGTATAGAAGCTGAGATATTCGCTTTGGAAAAAACGTTGTCTTTTTATCCACATAAGTTTTTTGCCCATTCCGACCCCTAAATATTACCCGACCATCACCAAAATCAATAGGCTTCTTCCCCTCCGGGACCCCATCAACATCCAAAATTTCGTGACGATCCGATCAAAATTGCGACCTGTAGCGTGATTACAAGGTTTAGATGGACAGACGGACGGACGGACTGACGGACGGACACGCATAGTCAGATCGACTCAGCTCGTCGAGACATTCATTTTGGTATATATAAGTATGGGTCTACGACCATTATTTCGATGCGTTACAAACTTTTTGGCCAAAACCAACTTATAATACCCTCCCCACATAGTGGTGTAGGGTATAAAAAGTAAAACGACACAACTAATCATAATAGAAAATAGATCTTTCGATTTTCTATGAAGTCAAAAGTCGACTTCGATTTTTAGATTCCTAAAATCAAAAAATCGAGGAATCGATTACTCGAAAATCGACATGCGTATTCCGACAACAAATGTATTGCAATGACCAGAATTGTAAAAAATTTTTTGTGCGAAGGTCTTGCTATTGGTCCTCAAAACAATAATTCGTCAAAATAGGCTATATTTTTATTTGCGATTTATACAAAATACGGTCAATAATAAATGTATTGCAAAAATTACTTGGAGAGTTGTGTTCCTTAATGAGTTGCGTGGCCCAACCAATGATGGGACCTCGCATATATCCATTTATAAAAAGTATAATTGGTATATGGCTCTTGGATAGATCTATGTAAAGTCGGAGTCGACCTAGGACAACCAAAGCCGGACCCGGCCCCGCTCGTCGTGGAGACATTGGGGTTTCGGACCCCTCGTGGACCAAAAATCGTATCGGGGTAGTTTCCTTAAATAAATTAACTAAGATGGGTAGAAAGAATAGGAGAAATAAAGTTACGGTGCAGGGAGTTTATAACCCAGTACCGGCGGTATGCGTTGGTGAGACCACAAGCCATGAGTCGTCGAAATCATTTGATTGTGATCCGGCTGTTTTAGGTGTGGATGCCTTGGCACCTACAGCTGTACTCGTTACAAGAGCATCAATTTTACCCCCAAAAATAGATGACGACCCGGCAATTCATATGAATTATGAGTTATCCAGGGGCTGGATCATGACACAATTACCCAGGTAGTGGCATCGTAAAATTTTGAATATGTTATGTCAAAACTTTCTTTATGTTGTTGGGGAAATTACAACAAAAATAATTTTTTTATAAAATTATTTTTTTTTCTTCCCCTCCGGGACCCCCATCAACATCCAAAATTTCGTGAAGATCCGATCAAAATTGCGACCTGTAGCGTGATTACAAGGTTTAGATGGACAGACGGACGGACGGACTGACGGACGGACACACATAGTCAGATCGACTCAGCTCGTCGAGACATTCATTTTGGTATATATAAGTATGGGTCTACGACCATTATTTCGATGCGTTACAAACTTTTTGGCCAAAACCAACTTATAATACCCTCCCCACATAGTGGTGTAGGGTATAAAAAGTAAAACGACACAACTAATCATAATAGAAAATAGATCTTTCCATTTTCTATGAAGTCAAAAGTCGACTTCGATTTTTAGATTCCTAAAATCAAAAAATCGAGGAATCGATTACTCGAAAATCGACTTGCGTATTCCGACAACAAATGTATTGCAATGACCAGAATTGTAAAAAAAATTTTGTGCGAAGGTCTTGCTATTGGTCCTCAAAACAATAATTCGTCAAAATAGGCTATATTTTTATTTGCGATTTATACAAAATACGGTCAATAATAAATGTATTGCAAAAATTACTTGGAGAGTTGTGTTCCTTAATGAGTTGCGTGGCCCAACCAATGATGGGACCTCGCATATATCCATTTATAAAAAGTATAATTGGTATATGGCTCTTGGATAGATCTATGTAAAGTCGGAGTCGACCTAGGACAACCAAAGCCGGACCCGGCCCCGCACATCGTGGAGACATTGGGGTTTCGGACCCCTCGTGGACCAAAAATCGTATCGGGGTAGTTCCCTTAAATAAATTAACTAAGATGGGTAGAAAGAATAGGAGAAATAAAGTTACGGTGCAGGGAGTTTATAACCCAGTACCGGCGGCATGCGTTGGTGAGACCACAAGCCATGAGTCGTCGAAATCATTTGATTGTGATCCGGCTGTTTTAGGTGTGGATGCCTTGGCACCTACATCTGTACTCGTTACAAGAGCATCAATTTTACCCCCAAAAATAGATGGCGACCCGGCAATTCATATGAATTATGAGTTAGCCAGGGGCTGGATCATGACACAATTACCCAGGTAGTGGCATCGTAAAATTTTGAATATGTTATGTCAAAACTTTCTTTATGTTGTTGGGGAAATTACAACAAAAATAATTTTTTTATAAAGGGATTTGACTTTTCATATTCGATCAGCTGGTGTGATACCACTACCTGGTAGTTCTGCCATGGGCTGAATTCATGTTCTATGAAAATTTGAAATGAAAAATATTTCCTTTATAACTCTTTTCATTTGACAGTTTTCTCCTTTATAAAAGTTTTAATTTTACATTTTCATAGAAACAGATTGAGCCCTAGGACTGGTGAAAACCAGTAAACGGCAGACAGGACCGTAGTTATGGCCGGGGACGACCTGCACGGGACCCTCAGAACTATCCACGGCAGTCTTGAGGGGCAGAGTAGGGAACTCCTCGACCAGCTGGATAGCACAGTGGGGGAGGAGCATAGTGGGGACATACTCCCGGATGAACTGCTACACAATCTGACTGATGATGAGCTGGACACCACGGTGATTCGGGCCAAGTCTACTCAGGAAGATTGCTGTGGCTCTAACAAAGGGAGTATGGACCTTGATGTCCAACCGAAGGCAAGTCTGATTCCGACTGGTCCTGTGTCGGCACATGCCGACAATAAGCTTCAAAGGCAGACGACAACTGAAACGATGTCCGACGACGAAGAATCTAACGAGACCCCGACAACGGGCAGCGACTTAAAGGTTGCATCTGCACGAGAAGCATCTGATGCAAAGCACTATAGACGTGTCGTTTCTTATCTTCGCAAGTTCGTAGGGCGAGATGCAAACACGCATTCGGAGAGGGAGGTCCGCCTCATCAGGGGTATGCTGAAATTTATAAGGAAGTTCGAAAGAACTTACCCACGTGAATTTCATCGCGAACTCCAGGTGGTAAGGATCTTCCTCCCGAATAAAGTATAAGATCCGGCTAAGCTCCCTGCCTCTGGCAAATGTGCTGAGCCGAAATCTGTTCCGAAGAGTCCCGAGCCAAAAGCTAATGGAAAAAGCTATAGAGTGCACCCCCAAACCAACTCTGCCTCAAAGCCCGATTCTGCTCCAAAAAGCAAAGGTGAAGCGGTAGGAAATGTACATAGGTTTTTACAGGAAGATGGTAAAGTCAGCCAAGGAAACATCGTCTCCTGGAGGAACTAATAATGCTGCCCCACAGCATAAACCTGTGAAGCGCACTCCACCGAAGGTCCACAGCCTTCGCCTAAGAAGACGATGACTTCTCTGCCGGTTGAACCATCAACCTCGTATGCGACAGCCCTGGAACGTACAACTAAGGAGAAGAAACTGAGTACAGAGAAGGCATCAACCTTCTCTGGAAAAGTTAACTCCAAGGCGCACGTTCAAGGGCGCAAAAAGCCATACGATAGACCGGCCACAGTGGTGAATAATGAAGACCTTCAAGTGGCAATCATCGACAAAGATGACGCAAATGGGAGAATCAGCGACAGTCACTGGTTGCTCTTTGAAATCGGTCTTCGGTCAGCCATCGTATCTGGACCGGAAGATCAGGGGCATCGTCAGTTTGGCAGCGCCTTCTTGCGAAAGGGTGTCAAGGTGATTAACTGCCTAAACAGGAAATCGCAAAATTTCCTCGTGCGGGCGGTGGATGGCTTTGGCGCACTGTGGGAAGGAGCTGATCTGATATTCCGTCCAGGAAAATTCTCTCAGCCTGGGTTTCCCCACCTACTGTGGACAAAGAACTCTTGCTGAGGATGCTAAAATTGCAAAATCCCAACCTCACTACATCGCGCTGGACTGTTATCAGTCTAGAACCATGAACGAGGACGGTGGGATGGTTGCAAGAGTGGCGGCTGACCCCCCTGGTGAGTTATTTCATAGAAAATGTGAGGGAAAACTGAATTTCGGTTCAGGATGGGTTCGGTTTCGACTGAGTCCACCCACGAAAATCAGTAAGAGTATGGAAGCGGACCCGGACCCACCAAACCTGGATGTCCGACGGTTGCTCGATGAGATGATGGGTACCTGTAACGTGATCCTGGGATGCGACGCAAACGCTCACCATTTCCAATGGGGCAGCAAGGACGCCACCAAAAGGAAGAGTCTATATTCGATTTTATTTTATCATATAATCTACGAATATGTAATAGGGGTAATGATCCAACTTTCATAAATAGGGATTAGAGGGTGTCTAAAGAATGTTCCTTCTCGGGTCATATTCTTCGAGGTCTTTTTTGACGGAGGTCCTTATCGAAACCCGAGAAGGACAAACTGGGATAATTACACGGAACTAACGGGTTCTCAACTGACTCCTAATACTAACATAGGAACAGTTGAAGAACTTAATGGGACCGTAAATAATCTTACAGACGTTCTTCTTCTCTGCCATAAGGAATCCTGTCCACTAACCTACCCTGGGAAGAAATCTCAGCCGGTGTGGTGGAACAAGGAACTTGGTGAAATTAGGAAACCACTAAAACACCGCTATAGAGGCGGTACAACATATGTTAATATGGTGTGGTATTTTGATAAGTTTGGAAAAAAATAAAGCCCTAATAAACATGTGTTTTTTGATATCAAAAACAATAGGTTGAAACAGCTTCTCCTTTTTCAATGAATTTCCAGCGACCTCAAACCTATTTGCAAGAATTCTGCTTTTTGCGAGAAATTATGCATTTAGTGGAATGATATGGGAACATTCAAATTGTAAATCTAACGAGTTTTTATTCATGTTTTCCAAAATATTCAATCAAATGTGACAAAATATTAGTTTTTTAAATTCCAATAATTTATAGACATTTCCTTATTTTGTTTACATTTACCGATGACACTAACATTACAAACAAAAACAAATTTGTATGTGGTTGTTGTTGAGTTGTATTTGTTGTAGTATTTACTTAACCTTCTTTGTTGTACCATGTAGACGACTGTGCAACAGGGCGCATGAGACTAACCTTGACATTGATTGGGACTCCTCTAAAGTGAGTTTCAATAAATACAAGAGTGAAATCAAGCGATAAAAGAAAAAGTCTTGGGTGAATTTCTGGGAGTCAATAGAAGGAGTCAACGAAGCAGCTAGGTTTCGAAGATTACTCTCCAAGGAACCTAAATCCATCGGGAACATCAAGAAACAAGATGGTGCGTGGACGGACTCTGGTACAGAGACTCTTAACCTTTTGGCAGGAACCCACATCCCAGGCTGTAAGGATGCGGACACCGTCAACAGTGAGTGTGACGACTTCCAAATTCAAGAGACTGTGGATTCGGATATTATTGGCAAGATGGTTAGCAGAAATAAGATCAAGTGGGCTGTCAACACTTTTAAGCCATATAAATCACCTGGACCGGACGGTATAACACTGGCGATGCTTCAATTTACATCGCCACGTTTACATCAGATCCTGGAGGAGATCTATAGGGCGTGTTTGACTCTCTCGTGTGTTCCGGGTCTGTGGAAAGAGGTAAAAGTTACTTACATTCCCAAAGCGGGAAAACCCAGTCACAGCAACAAAGGACTACAGACCCATTAGCTTATCATCCTTTCTCCTCAAGACTCTCGAAAGACTGATCTATTTGGAGATTAGGAGCTACGTAGACACCGCCTCTCTAAGCAACTTGCTGCCTTTCTTTGACTGCCTTTCTTTCTAGACATAGATGGAGCGTTCCACAATGTAGAACTTGAAGCCATCAACCTCTCACATAAAAAAGTTGGTACACCTGAAACCCTAACTTGTTGGGTAAATAATATGCTAAAAGGCAGAATTATAAACTCCAACATTGAGAATAATATTAGGAAAACATAACTAGAGGCACCCTCCAGGGTGGAGGCTCTCACCGTGGCTGTGGCTACTCGTTATAAATAATATTTTGACGGAGCTGGAAAATCAAGGTATTAAAGTTGTTGCATCCAGCAAAATAGACAAGGTGCAAAGAGCTGCCTCGATTCTTATAACTGGAGCCATCAGGAGCACACCCCAAGCTGCTCTGAACGTAATGCTGAACTTAAGGCCTCTGGGCCTCAGCGTTAAGTGTCAGGCAATCCGTAGTGCCCTAAGGCTGCGTGAAGAGAAACTCTGTCGTTATTGTGCCTATTGCCATTGATGTATCCAGAGTGAATCAGGTATTACTGTGAACCAACGTGGTAAGCTAAGCGACTATATATCACCAGTCCTGAGATTTGACGATATAGATGTCGTTATCTCTAGTAGAGACGACTGGAACTGCAGTAACCCCCCTCTTGACGGTTTGGTCTTTATACAGACAGTTCCAAGAAGGAAGAAGGTACTGGGGCTGGCGTCTACTGTGAAAGGCTAGGTCTTGAGTACACTTACAGGTTAGATAGCTACTGTAATGTCTTCCAGGCTGAAATCTTCGCGATTTGGAAGGCAGCGGAATTGATAAAAAGTCTGGATGCAGAAATCTTTGAACCGGTGACTATCTTTGTGGATAGTCAAGCGGCTCTTAAAGCCATCAAATCCTGTAGCATGAAGTCTGATGTCGTCCTTAAGTGTGGAACAGCCTTGGGAACAAATTGGGAATTAGAGTTTCGCAACGAAATCGGTCCGAATTCGGAAAAAAATTCGGTGGAAAATTTAGATTTTTTGAAGAAAATCGGTCCGAATTCGGAAAGAAATTCTGGAAAAATTCGAAGAAAAGTTTAGATTTTCTGAAAAAAATCGAAAGAAATGCTTGGGCGCTGACGCCTTTGTTACTGACACACAACACAGAACAAATGTCCCCCAACTCTGAGACAATTTTCTTTTAATGCGCTATTTATGGATGATTCTAATTTCAAACGTCCTAATGATTTTCCCTGTTGTTATCAATTTGTGATTAATAGTAAAGGAATGTGCACGAAGATGGTGAAGCTATCAACACTAACCTGAATTATTATATGTTGCATTTATATTAAAACAATTCAAAAACTGTATATGCGAATTTTATAAAAAATCACTTTGTTTTTCGACAACAATCGAACAAAAAAATCCCTTAGAAAATCGATTAGAAATCGGAACGAATTCGGAACGAGATTCTTAAGGTTCTTCAGAAAATGTGCAGAGATTCTTAAAAAAAAGTTTTAGAAAATCGGTACAAATTTCTAGAAAAACATCGAAAAACAACAGATCGGTTAAAGAAGAGTTGCGTGCTAACTAGAGACAAGCTGCGTGCTTAGTAATTAAAGTCGGTTCCGAATAAGTGTAATAAAGTAAATAAAGCATTGTAGAAACGTAATCTGAAACGAACCCTGTTTTATTTGGTACAAATCGTACTGGGGAATAAAACAACGTCTACACGGAGATTAGTTAAATCTAATTCCGTAACAATATTAATATATAAACGCAAAACATTTTTGGTAATGAAGGTGGCTCAGTTTCAGTGTGAGTTACTGTATGTGTTTGTATTATTATCGGAACCTGACCTCCATAAAAATTTCGGACGATCGGTTTTTAATTTTGCCTGGAGTTTGATTAAAATATTAGTGGATGGATAGACTGGGCGGACGGGCTTACCCACATAGCTTGATCGTTTCATTTTGTCGATATATGAAGATTGGTATACCAAAATGGTGTCTAGGACGACTATTTCGCAATGTTACATGCATTTTGGTCAAAACAAATTTGTAATACCATTGTTCCAAAGTGTATATAAGTTCTGACATAAATGTGATGGTATGTTAAGAAACACATTCAGCTTGAACACACACGAAAAATCTGCAATTATAATTATATGGTCATAGAACTTTAAATTTGTTTGCAAAAATTATGTGGTTCAATTGGACCAAAAAATGATTATAATAAAGCCTTTGCTTACATGTTTTCTCATAGTTTTCTTATAAAATAAATAAACGATTCACAAAATTTATAAATGTTAATTTTTCTACCACATACAAATAAAATTGAAATTTTTTGATAAATTTAGAAAAAAATTTGCCCGGACTCCCAGAAAATTTGCTAGACTCCGACACCCTGGCTGAGGATATATCTCTGTCGGCAAAGCTAATTGATACTTGTTTTAATTGTTGTTATAACAAAAGCCCCTATGGCAGGAGCGCACGATAACTCTCGAACTGATCAGCCGATTTGGTCCAAAATTTGGCATTCGTAATATTTTGTCCAAACCTAATTTAAGTTCGAAGATGTACCATATCGGTCCACAATTTCTAGTACCTCCCCCTAAAAATTAAAAAAGTCACTAAAATGATACGCACGATATCACTTGTGTGGAACAACCAATTTGGTCCAAACTTTGGATCTCCTAATATTTTGTCCATGTTTACGTTAACTTCTAAAATGGTCCATATCGATCTTCTCCTTAGATAAATTCAACATTTTTATTTAAGTGCAAAGATCCTTTGGATGCTATACCGTTTTGGTTTGGTAGTCGGTATTCGATGTGTCCGTAGATGAAAGTTTCAAATCACATACATATATGGCCAAAATAATAAGTACAAACATTAGTGTGCATATTTTTCGTTCAATTCAGAAAATGTATTCACTGTAAAACAAAGTTCAGTTTAAATTTAAGTTTTGCAACATAAATGACACTTAAAAAATAACTTTTGTGTAGATCATTAATTAATAATAGTATATTTAATTGTTTTAGGATAGATTGTAATTTAGGGTGTTTATATTATTAATATTTGGTGCTTCCACCTTTATTTTGAACTACTTTTTGTATTCTATTTGGCAAATTGCTTAGAAGTTTTCTGTAATTTTGTTTTTTCAAAATAGTCTGGCTTAATCCCATTGTTGTTGTTTTAATATTTTAAAACAACTAATTTTTCTTTGTTCACATTTTTACTTTGAGCTGATGATTGATGTTTGGGTATAAAAAGTTTTTTGTTGAAGAAGTTATTGAAAAATAACTTCGGTAGAGAATATCCTCAAACAAGAAACAAGGGAACTGATGAGATCCTGTGGCGAGGATCGAAACCAGTCTTCCCTGCCTTACCCCTTGGCGAACAGTGCCAAACTTCCTTCACTAATAAATTACTTACTTAGCTGGCCCATTACAGAACATTTGTTCCATAGACCGAACTAAGAAAAGATCTCCAATCCTCTCTGTTTTTCGCTTCGCTTTTTGCTCCATCGAAGCTTAGGCCTGCCGATTCTGCGTGCATTCATATGCATCTCAATACGTTTAACTGTATTCATGTCTTTATATAGCTGATATAGCTCGTGGTTCATACGACGTCGATATTCACCGTCAACGATCTTTCGAAGAATTTTCCTCTCAAACACACCAAGCACTGCCTTATCTGCTTGCGCAAGTACCCATGCTTCGGAGCCATACATTAGCACGGGTAGTATCAGCGTTTTGTATAGTGTTATTTTTGTTTGACGAGATGTGGCTTTGTTTTTAAATTGCTTACTTAAACCATAGCAGCATCTGTTGGCCAATACAATTCTTCTTCTTATTTCACAACTGATGTTGTTTGTTGTGTTTATGGCAGTGCCGAGGTAGACGAAGTCTTTAACTACCTCAAAATTATAGGTGCCAACTTTCACAGTTGGTCCGAGCTCTATGGACGCTTTGCGCGTCGACACCATCAATTTGGTCTTTTCGCCGTTTACCGCCAGATCCACTTACGCAGATTCTGCTTCGACCTTCCTAAAGGTATCAGTTGCTTCCTTTACTGATCGTCCCATGATGTCTATGTCATCAGCATAAGCAAGTAACATGTGGCTATTGGTGTCATTGTGCCGTTTCTTTTGACATTTGCATCTCGTATTACCTTTTCCAGCAAAATGTTGAATAGGTCACACGAAAGGCTGTCTCCTTGTCTGAAACCTCTTTAGGCACTGAACTGTTCGTAGAGGTTCTTTCCAATTTTAACTGTGGACCTAGTATCAGTTAAAGTCATCTTACAAAGCCGAATGAGCTTTGCGGGGATACCAAATTCAGACATTGCATGGAATACCTTTGATTGGAGGGGACTTTCGAATGCTGCTTTATAATCGACAAAAAGGTGATATGTGTCGATCTGCATTTCTTGGGTCTTCTCCAGGATTTGGAGGGGACTTTCGAATGCTGCTTTATAATCGACAAAAAGGTGATATGTGTCGATCTGCATTTCTTGGGTCTTCTCCAGGATTTGCCGCAGGGTAAATATCTGGTCAATGGTGGACTTGCCAGGTCTAAAGCCACATTGGTATGGTCCAATTATTTCGTTGACCATTGGCTTTAGTCGTTCGCACAATATCCCTGTCACTATCTTATAGGCAATAGGGAGAATAGTTGGAGCATACAGTCTTATCTATTTTCTTGTGGACGGGACACAGGATGCTCAGGTTCCAATCGTCGGTTAGCGTTCTTCCTGCCAGATGGTGCTAACTAGCTGATGCATACACCTTATCAGCGCGTCGCCTCCGGTTTTAAACAGCTCGACTGGTAAGCAATCGGCTCCTGCTGCTTTATTATTCTTCAGCCGGTTGATTGCTGTTTTTACCTCATCTTGGCCGGGCGGTATGCATTCTATATCATCTTCTGGGATTGGATCTGTGGTATCATCGTCTTTGCAACTATTAGATACCAGCAGATTGGAGAAATGTTCCTTCCATATCCTAAGCACGCTATCTGTACTCTTACCAGATTACCTTGCTGGTCTCTACAGGAGGATGTGCCTGTACCAAAGCCATCTGTTTGATGTTTCACTCTTTGGTAGAATTTTCGGACTTGATTCTGGCTCATGAACATCTCGATTTTTTCACACTCCCGCTTTTCCATTTCTCTCTTTTTCTTGCGGAAAAGACGTTTCTCTTCTCTCCTTTTCTCCCGATATCTCTCGTGCACTACGCGTTGCTACTGATTGTAAAGTAGCTCTATATGCCGCATTTTTCTCTTCGGTAGCAGCACGACACTCCTGGTCATACCATGAATTCCTTTGTGGAGGTCTCTGGAATCCAAGTATGGATTTTGCGGCTGTTTGCATGGAGTGGGCAATATGTTGCCATTGCACAGTGTCCGATTTTCCAAAAAACCAGGCCAAAAATCGAAAACAATTTTATCAATTTACACTAAAAAGGGTCAGATATTGTTTATAGGATCCCAGTGCGTGTAGTTATGAAAAAATATATACATTTCTTGTTTAATAAGTGGGTATAAAAGCAGGTCGAAGTGACCCTATTTGAAATTTTTCTTTTTTTCAATATTTAAGTTGTTTATAAATCTATGATAATATGCAAAATAAACAACGGTTATTAAATATTTTCTTTTTGTAATTGTAATGAAAGGTATGTGAAACGTATTTAAGATGTTCAGTGTCGCCAATGAATTGTGCGTTCTTTAATAATTGATGTCCGTACTTGTTAATTTTTTTCAAGATAAATTTTCACAATAAATTATGAAAATAGATATGAGTAAGATCGAGTTGGGCAACTTATCATTTCATTGTGTAACTTATCATTTCATAAAAAGGGAAGAGTTTTTTTTACCAATTTCCATCGAAACATCCTGCACATATTTGCACTTTTCGTTTTTATGTGATATTTTGTCTTGTCAGAATATAGGATAGGGTCACTTTCTGGCGTTTGGTTATAATTAAGAGTTTTGATGTATTCTAAGACCTATAATAAAATTTTATGGCGAACAAATTTCTAGAATATTTTGATCTGATTCCATTACGTTTTATAGAAGATTTTAAAGATTTTTAGAAAAAGGGACCAAAAAGACCCCTTTTATGACTCGCACGAGGGTTAATTTTTTAAGAAAAATATTCCTCGCAATCTTGTCAGTAAAGTTGCCAAAGACATTATACACCTCAAGTGCAAGGACCCCATGTGATCTTAACTCAAACATTTCCAAAACTGTAGAAATGGTAGAAGCTTGCAACCCTATTTTAGTTTTTTGGTATTTTGGCTAAATTGATACCGATATTTCCTTTGTATGAAATGGAAATAGAGATTTCATTTCTTTAATGACTTATAGTGAAATTTAGCGGAGAACATTTTTGTCTTTGATGCCATTCTTCTAAAATGATGCTTTGTATGACAATTTCGCCAAAACCCATATAAATTACGTCATTAACCCTAAAATGTGTTTATAATTTTGCATATTTTTGGAGTTTAGGTAAGGTATAGAGTTTTGGTGTATTCTAGGACCTATAGTAGAAATTCATGGCGAACAAATTTGTAGAATATTTTTATCCGATAAGATCACATTTTATAGGAGGAGGGACCAAAAAGACCCCTTAAATGACCGCCTGAGGGTTAAATAATATCAAAAATGTAATCAGCGGCCCGAAAAACATAAGAACCAAAGGTTAGGTCAAAATCCATTAATTTTTAGAGTTTTGGCCAGGTTTTTCGGAAAACCGGACTCTGTGCATTGTGTTGTTATGTTATCGATAATTGATGTCCGTACTTGTTAATTTTTTTCAAGATAAATTTTCACAATAAATTATGAAAATAGATATGAGTAAGATCGAGTTGGGCAACTTATCATTTCATTGTGTAACTTATCATTTCATAAAAAGGGAAGAGTTTTTTTACCAATTTCCATCGAAACATCCTGCACATATTTGCACTTTTCGTTTTTATGTGATATTTTGTCTTGTCAGAATATAGGATAGGGTCACTTTCTGGCGTTTGGTTATAATTAAGAGTTTTGATGTATTCTAAGACCTATAATAAAATTTTATGGCGAACAAATTTCTAGAATATTTTGATCTGATTCCATTACGTTTTATAGAAGATTTTAAAGATTTTTAGAAAAAGGGACCAAAAAGACCCCTTTTATGACTCGCACGAGGGTTAATTTTTTAAGAAAAATATTCCTCGCAATCTTGTCAGTAAAGTTGCCAAAGACATTATACACCTCAAGTGCAAGGACCCCAAGTGATCTTAACTCAAACATTTCCAAAACTGTAGAAATGGTAGAAGCTTGCAACCCTATTTTAGTTTTTTGGTATTTTGGCTAAATTGATACCGATATTTCCTTTGTATGAAATGGAAATAGAGATTTCATTTCTTTAATGACTTATAGTGAAATTTAGCGGAGAACATTTTTGTCTTTGATGCCATTCTTCTAAAATGATGCTTTGTATGACAATTTCGCCAAAACCCATATAAATTACGTCATTAACCCTAAAATGTGTTTATAATTTTGCATATTTTTGGAGTTTAGGTAAGGTATAGAGTTTTGGTGTATTCTAGGACCTATAGTAGAAATTCATGGCGAACAAATTTGTAGAATATTTTTATCCGATAAGATCACATTTTATAGGAGGAGGGACCAAAAAGACCCCTTAAATGACCGCCTGAGGGTTAAATAATATCAAAAATGTAATCAGCGGCCCGAAAAACATAAGAACCAAAGGTTAGGTCAAAATCCATTAATTTTTAGAGTTTTGGCCAGGTTTTTCGGAAAACCGGACTCTGTGCATTGTGTTGTTATGTTATCGGGACAAGGAGTGCTCGCATTAAGCAATTGGGCTAGTTGAGTGGAATATGCTGTGGCTATCTGTTGTGTTTGCAGCCTATCGATGTCCAACTTCCGCGTTGTGTCTGTTCGTGCTTTATTTGTAACGTTTAAACTGGTACGTACATTTGCTGCAACAAGGTAGTGGTCCGAATTAATGTTTGCGCCTCGGAACGATCTAACATCCAACACGCTCGATGAATGTCTTCCGTCTATCACAACATGATCAATTTGATTATTGTTCGTTGATCTGGAAACAGCCAGGTGCCCTTATGAATATCGAGACGATTAAATCTGGTACTGCTAACAACCATGTTTTTTGTCCATTGTCAGATGTTTCACGGTGGAGACTGAATTTCCCGACTGTTGGGCCAAAGATGTTCTCCATTCCATTTTTGGCATTAAATCGCCTAGAATGATTTTACAATGATCACCAAATTTTGGGTGTTGATGAGGCTCCCGGAGGGGAAGAAGCCTATTGATTTTGGTGATGGTCGGATATTTGGAGAAAAGGTCAACGTTTTATTTCAAAGCCAATAGCTCTGTTTCTTTAAGAGGTATATCAAAAGCAAAACCTGGCAAGGAAAGTAGAAAATATCACCTTTACAACGATGTACAGTAGGTTGTCGTAGGTGGTCAAACAACAGAGATATCGCAATAGTCGGTAATGCATCCCATTTTCCGATTTCATTGTAATCACGCTACAGGTCGCAATTTTGACCGGATCGTCACGAATTTTTTGGGAGTCGATGCGAGTCCCACAGAGGAAGAAGCCTATTAAGTTTGGTGATGGTCGGATAATATTCAGGTGTCGGAATAAGCAAAAAGCTTATGTGGAGAAAAGTCAAAGTTTTTTTCTTATGCGAATATCTCCGCTTCTGGTAGGAGCATTCAAAAAAAAAAACCGCCAATGGTAGAAGAAAAGATCTCCTTTATATTGATGCAAAGTATGTTGGCGTAAGTGAGCAAACAACCGAGATATTGCAAAAGTCAGTAATATATCCATTTTTTTAATTTTTTGTAATCACGCTACCGGTTGGAATTTTGATCGGATAGTCACCAGATTTTGGAAGTAGATGCGGGCCCCACAGAGGAAGAAGCCTATTGATTGTAGTGATAGTCGGATAATATTTAGGGGTCGGAATGGGGAAAAACTCATGTGGAGACAAATTCAAAGCTTTATTCTTTGTGAATATATCGGCTTCTAGTAGGGGTTTTCAACGGCAAAGCCTGTCAATAGAAGAAGACAATATTACCTTTAAATTGGTGTAAAGTAGGTTGGCCAAGGTGGCCAAACAAGGGAGATACCACAATGCATCCAATTCTTCCATTTTTTGCAATCACGCTACAGGTCGCAATTTTGATCGGATGGTCACGAAATTTTGGTTGCTTATGCGGGTCCCGAGAGAAAGAGGCATATTATGTTTGATGGTATTCGGATTATATTCCCTAAAATAAATGTTTACCAGTGAAAAGCTTATGCACAGGGGTAGTGGTGTAGGGTAACACATGGGGCCGACCATAGCCTTTTCTCACTTGTTTCATAGTAGGCTGTTTTTTCTAGGGGAGGGTTACTAACCCGACGCCCAAACCCAAGTTTTTAACGTTCTTATGGGTGAACGCGCGGCACATGTTAGCTCACTACATTTAACGGATGTTAAAGGCAGTTCCCCAGGTGACACCACGGGAGGTCAGTGTCCACTTGAAATGAAAGAGGGACCAAGATGAATCCTGGGCTTTGCCATGTTAAAACCGGTCAGGACCGTTCCTTGGTATCTTCCATTCCGTACGTCACCCCCACTAATAAATTTGTTGTTTTAAAATGTTAAAACAACAACGATGGGATTAAGCCAGACTATTAAAAAAAAAAACAATATTGTAACAGCTATCCCAATAAAAAACGCCACCAATGATGTTCTATTTGAGAAACACTGGCACGGTTTTTATGGTTGGTTATGACTGTAATAAGCTACTCACATCGATTTGTAATGTTGCCTTCGTTGTAATTCAACGACATATAACAGTGGAGAAGTTTTGGTTTGTTTTGCAAACACTTTCGTGTGTGAGGTTGCCAAAGAAAAACATCTCATTGATGTTTGGGTATAAACAGTTTTTTGTTGAAGAGGTTATTGAAAAATAGCTTCGGTGGAGAATATCCACAAACAAGAAACAAGGGAACTGATGAGATCCTGTGGCGAGGAGCGAACAATGAAAAAATTTCTCCACTAATAAATTAGTTGTTTTAAAATATTAAAACAACAACAATGGGATTAAGCCAGACTATTTTGAAAAAACAAAATTGTAACAGCTATCCCAATAAAGAACGCCACCAATGTTCTATTTGATAATAACCTACCGACAATTTTTTGTTATGTTGCCTCCGTTGTAATTCAACGACACATAACAGTGGATATGGTTTGGTTTGTTTTACAAACACTTTGGTCGGGGTTGTGTGAGGTTGCCAAAGAAAAACTTATCATTGAAGTTTTTTCTTTGTTCACCTTTATACTTCGAGCTGATGATTGATGTTTAGGTATAAAAACTTGTTTGTTGAAGAAGTTATTGAAAAATAACTTCGGTGGAGAATATCCACAAACAAGAAACAAGGGAACTGATGAGATCCTGTGGCGAGGATCGAAACTAGTCTTCCATAGTCTTCCCTCCCTTTGCCAAACTTTCTCCACTAATAAATTAGTTGTTTTAAAATATTAAAACAACAACAATGGGATTAAGCCAGACTATTTTGAAAAAAAAAACAAAATTGTAACAGCTATCCCAATAAAAAAGTCACCAATGTTCTGTTTTCTGTAATTTTTAAAAGTTATTTAGTACCACATTTTTTGTACTGAATTCCAAATTTGATGTTTATTTTGGAAGGATTGTGTAACAATGCACTGTTTTACTGCCTAGGCGAGTCAAGTAACCGATTACTGCCTAGGCGAGTCAAGTAACTTCATAATATTGTCCTGAAACCGTTGATCTGCTGAAAAATCCATACAAAAGGAATATTTTCTTCTGTTTGTAGCAACATTGTGTTGTCCAATATGTTTTGTATTGGAAATGGGTCCCAGTATCTGTAATGTGATATATTGGATGATGACCATACCAGGAAAATCAATCAGCCTCACACCATTAAGGTGAGAACACAATAAATTTTTGTTGCTTATTTTTTCCGCCTCGCTTCACAGCGCAAAAGTGAAATTTTACTGTTTTCAATAGGACAGGCCACAACGAAGCGAGGCTTCAGGCCGCAAAGTTGAAAACTGTTGAACTTTTGAATTCGTTGCCTGGCTTAATTTTTGTCATTTCGTTTCGACATTCAATTTGACGTAAACACATGTTCAATCTGAAAAATAGAATTTGGCTCAAGGCATATTGACCAGGTAGTGGCATCGACATATTTGTAATATGTTATTTCAAAATTTTCTTAATGTTGTTGGGAAATTACAACAAAAATAATTTTTTTATAAAGGGATTTGACACTTCGTATCCGAACAGCTAGTGTGATACCACTACCTTGGTAATTGTGCCATGATTTGGCTGTAATTTTTATGTTTAGTACTGATTATTTATGAACAATTGATATTAACAAATTGAGTTTTATTTGATAAATTGAAATAATTATGTTTACAGCGCCCATGAATTTCACGCTTCGATGTGTGATACCAAGAAATAAGCGGCCTAGTGAGGAAATAAGCTAAACAAGAAGATTAAACTAAGAGCCGGCTGTGTTCTCACCTTTAGGTTGTCACCTTCGTGTTTAATTGCATTTTTGTAACCATTGAATGAAATTCCTTTCCCCCGAGATTGAAATTTATCTTGCCGCAATTGTTACCGAATAAATTTATTTTATTTATTTTCATTTCATTGCTCTAGAAGAAATTTCGACAATTTTTTTCATGCACGTTTTTCCGGACCACCCATATGATTGCTAGCGAATGTGCATCCCGTCAACAATTTTGTTAATTTTTCTGGTAATTTGGTAGCCCCTAGTATTCTCCGAGCTATTCGGGTGAATTTAACATTACCTATGTCAACAGTAATTACCCAAGATGAATTTAATAGGTCTCTTTAGCGAGAGCAACAATGGAACTATAGATTGTGTTTTGTTGTCTTTTAGGCCTACACAGTGTTTCCTCGGTTTTGTTTTGCTTTCAATGTGTTTTAGACAAAATCCACCGGCTTTTCCAGGGATTTGGCTATTATCGAAGATTTTCTCCCTCATTTCTTAATTTTGACGCCAATCTCCTATCTTCGGGGTAATAGTGCTTTTTTCGACCCATCAATCAATTAATTTTTATTTTATTCTTGTTTAATATAAATAGCACAGTTAAATTAGTAACTAACCTTTATTAAAATTAACTCGATTATAGCTAAATAATAATTCAGTAAAAATCCCAAATGTAGTTATTTCTTTGGCCAACCAAATTTAGGACTTTTAGACAAAAGAGACACAGAAATAAAACGTTTCCAGTTTTTTGTTTTTTTTTTTTCTTTATTGCTTAAAATGAAACGCAGTTCTCATTTTCACACATAATGTGTGTACGATATCTTTCCCAGCAATAATCACAGTAAGTTCCAGCAACCTCTCTCAGTGAATTTTACTCTCTCAAGCAAGAAAAATTGTAGAAAGTTATCGAACAGCATTTTTCAAAAACTTGCAAGAAGGTTGTTTTTGTTTCTTTTGATATTTTAAACCAAACGGAACAAAACCATAATTTGTACAAATTTTTGGGTTATCGTACAGACCTATAAACTACGATGTACTTATTATTTTGGTCATATGTGTAGGCTTAGGGTATACTGACTGATACTTTTTTACTTGGTTTCTTTGGGTCACTACATAAAAAACACGTTTGTTTTGAACCCAATTAGTGTGCCAAATTATATCGATTCCGATTTGGATATAGCTCTCATATATATTTTAGGCAGATTTGAGGTGTTTGATGCACGAAATACGCTATATTTGCCCGATTTCAATGAAATTTGGAATGTGTGACGGTGGTTAGTCTAGAAATAACTGTGCCAAATCATATTGAAATCGGTTCAGATTTGGATATAGCTCCCATATATATTTTCGACCGATTTTAGGTATTTGATGCACGAAACACGCTATATTTTGATGAAATTTTGACTATGTGACGGAATTTGGTCTACAAATAAATGTGAAAAGTTATATCGAAATCTGTTCGGATTTGGATTTAACTCCCATATATGAGGGACAGACAAATTTTTTAGTTTTTTAAAAATTTTAAACTACTTGAAAAATTTTTGGTACATGGATTGAGAAAAAATTCCCATTCTCAAATCTGTTCGGTTTCAATTCTGATAATAAGAAAAAAATCTTAATAAAAACGCTACTCATTATATTGAGAAGTACTGTTAATTAATGACTTCCAACATACTATATGATTACTGAGGGCCCCTAACTTTAGTAAAAAATTTGTACATTTTCGCGGATAATAAGAAAGAATTACAAAAAAATTGTAGTTTGCAACTTATTTAAAAAAATCAACTGTTTATGCATCCAAAAAATATTTAAAAAATATGTACGTAATCTAAACATCGCGATGATTCAAATGAACCAAAACTTTACAAATCTGTTTAGAGGTTAGCAAAAACTAAAAATATATTGAACAAATTTAAAAAACGTTTGTAAGAAAAATTTGTTTTTTATTCTATTTTGTGATTAAGTTGAAGAAAATGTAGGAAAAATAGGTGGAAGTTTTTCATCTATTTGCGGAAGATATGGAAGGCTTTCAAATTAATTTTGGGTTCCTTTAAATGGAGAATAATTTTCCTCCGTTCTAGTTGATGGATTTTTACGATCTATGATTTATATCATCCGGATGGCCGAAAAACTAAAATATCGCGGAGTACCAGCATACTCAAAAGGATATTGTAAATACTGTACTCAAAAATAGGGCTTTCAAAAAAAATATCGCACTAATTTTTGGCTTTTGGCAGTAGATTATTGTGATGCTTGTGTGGGCTACATAGTCATTATACATATCAAATTATGCGTAACAGCGAGTACTTTAATCCTATGATTGTTTTTTTCCGATTGCGCGTCCAAGTTAAATAAAAAATACAAAAAACACCTAAAATCCGGCTACAATATGTCAGCATCCATAAAAGGTGGATGCAGTGGAAATTTTGAAAAGTGATACATTAGATGTGTAACCTTCATTTTGCATTCTTCTAATTTTACTTTGGACAGATGGTTGAATGGTTTAACCAGCAAATCGAATAGAAACGTAAAAAAACCTCGCTAGCTTCGACATGTCTTTGCCTATGTTTATTCATTTACGCGGTCATAACTTCCACGCAAATTATATTTTTTGCTAAATTGTTAAGCTTTGTTCAAAAACACCTTATTTGATCCAGTAATATTCATAGTTACTGGTAAACTACAATAGTTCGCGTATTATAATAGTACAAACCTTGGCTTCATGGAAACTAAATTTTTTTGTCCTTTACTCATATATCTATATATATAAATGAGCTTGGTGATAAGTGATTGACTGACTGACTGACTGACTGACTGACTCATCATCAACGCCCAGCCATAACGGCTAAAGCTAGGAGCTTGAAATTTTACCAGTGGGTCACTGTTGATGCAAATGTGCGAGATAAGGCCGGGTTTTAGAAAATTCGTCCTGGAACCACAAAAAATAACAACAACAAAAATCCTTATTTTTCATTACTATTACGTACTTATTCACTTAGTTGGCCCTCTGCAAGACATGTGTAAAATTAACAATGCCATAACTTCTTGATATCGTAAGAGATCACACATAATTTCAAATTTTGTAGTTTACTTCTAGGCGCACTTATTTTATCGTAAGCCACTAAATAATAGAAAGACAAGACATTTGTTATCTTCCATTGCAACAGATGTCGCAGTTGGTGATAATGGTGTATAAACATCAATTACGCAAATGAACAAATGAGTTGCTGTTGAAGACAACATTAGGGGAATAAATTCAGAAATCGGCCAGAAATAACAACAACTAAAAACTGTATGGACCTGACTTTTTGGTAATAACTAAATGTTTGCAAATCAATGAAAGTGCAATAGAATTGTGCATATTACCACGATTTATTTGCAATTAAGAATTTTATCGTATATGGAGATGTACAGTCATAACTATTCAATTTTCAATTTCAAAATCTGTAATTTGATGAAATCGCTAAATAATTAATGAAATCAATAATAGGCCCCAGGAATATAGGAATATAGGAATTTGGTATGGAAATCAAGGTTGGGAAGTGGTGCTTCTAAAAGGAAATGGTTTGGAAAATTACCAATCATGTGTACGAAAAGTACTAAATTTAGTACAATTTAGATTTGGGTGAACGTAATGAGCTGGAAACCTGAAATTTGGAATTAAGGTTACTGTTGTAGTGTAGGATTGAGATATGAAGGTAGTTTTGGAAATTCGTGCTTATGTGTACGAAAAGTACTAAATAGTACTAAATTTGGTACAATAGGGATTTGGGTGAACGGATAGAGCTGGAATCCTGATATTTGGAATTGAGATTACTGTTGGAGTGTAGGATTGAAGAACTTTTGGAAATTCGTACTTATGTGTATGAAAAGTACTAAATGGTACTAAATTTGATACAATGGGGATTTGGGTGAACGGATAATAGCTGGAATCTCGAAATTTGGAATTGAGATTACTGGTGGGGTGTAGGATTGAGGTAGCTTTGAAAATTCGTACTTATGGGTACGAAAAGTACTAAATGGTGCTAAATTTAGTACAATTTGGATTTGAATGAACGGATAGAGCTGGAAACCTGAAATTTGGAATTAATATTACTGTTGAAGTGTAGGATTGAGATATGAAGGTGGTTTTGGAAATTAGTACTTATGTGTACGGAAAGTACTAAATGGAACTAAATTTTGTATAATGGGGATTTGGGTGAACGGATAGCGCTGGAATCTCTAAATTTGGAACTGAGATTACTGGTGGAGTTTAATATTGTGGAAGTTTTGGAAATTCGTACATAGGGTACGAAAAATACTAAATAGCACTAAATTTGGTACCGTTTCGATTTGGGTGAACGGATAGGGCTTGATTCCTCAAATTTGGACTGAGGATCACTGATGAAGAGTAAGAAAGATGCACCAAAGGGTTTTTGGAAACTTGAGTGTACGAAAAGTAATAATTGGTACTAAATTTAGTACAATTTGGATTTGAGTGAACGGATAGAGCTGGATTCCTGAAATTTGGAATTGATATTACTGTTGGAGTGTAGGACTGGGGAAGTTTTGGAAATTCTTACTTATGTGAATGAAAAGTACTAAATGGTACTAAATTTGGGACAATGGGGATTTGGGTGAACGGATATAGTTGGAATCTCGAAATTTGGAATTGAGATTACTGGTGGGGTGTAGAATTGAGGTAGTTTTGAAAATTCGTACTTATGGGTACGAAAAGCACTAAATGGTACTAAATTTAGTACAATTTGGATTTGGGTGAACGTATGTATGTAGCTGGAAACCTGAAATTTGGAATTAAGATTACTGTGAAGTGTAGGACTGAGATATGAGGGTGGTTTTGGAAATTCGTACTTATGTGTTCGAAAAGTACTAAATTTGGTACAATAGGGATTCGAGTGAACGGACAGAGCTGGAATCCTGAAATTTGAAATTGAGATTACTGTTGGATCATAGGATTGGGGAAATTTTGGAAATTCGTATTTATGTGTACGAAAAGTACTAAATGGTACTAAATTTATTACAATTTGGATTTGGGTGAACGGATAGAACTGGAATCCTGAATTTTAAGTATCAAGGTTGGGAAATAGCGTTGAAATAAGGAAATGGTTTTGGAAGTTCGTATTTATGATTACGAGCAGTACTAAATTTGGATTTGGGTGAACGGATAGAGCTGGAATCCTAAAGTTTTGAATTAAGATTACTGTAGGGGTGTAGGATTGAGATAGTTTTAGAAATTCGTACCTTTGGGTACGAAAAGTACTAAATGGTACTAAATTTGGTACAATTTGGATTTGGATGAACGGATAAAGCTGGAATTCTGAAATTTGGAACTAAGATTACTGTCGGACAGTAGAATTGAGGTAGTTTTGGAAATTCGTACTTATGGGTACAGAAAGCACTAAATTCGGTACAATTTGAATTTTAGTAAACGGATAGTGTTGGAATTAGGAATTAAGATTACTGTAGGAGTGTAGTATTGAGGAAATTTTGAAAAGTCGTACGTGTGCGTACAAGAAGTACTAAATGGTACTAAATATGGTACAATGTGGATTTGGGTGAACGGGTAGAGCTGGAATCCTGAAATTTTTGTTTGGGAAAGAAATGGTACTAAATTTGATACAATTTGGATTCGGGTGAATTAATAGAGCTGGAATCCTGAAATTTGGAATTACGATTACAGTCGAAGAGTAGGATTCAGGTTGTTTTGAAAAGCAAACTTATGGTTACGAAAAGCACTAAATGGTACTAAATTTAGTACAATTTGTATGTAGGTGAACGGATAGCGGTGGAATCCTGCAATTTGAAAGTATGATTATTGTAGCCCTGTTGCGTTGAGGAAGTTTTGAAAATTGGTACGAAAATTCTAAATTGTTCTAAATTTAGTACAATTTTAATTTGGTTTAACGGATAGAGTTTGAATCCTGAAATTTGGAAGTAAGATTACTACTAAAGTGAAGGATTGAGGTAGTTTTGGAAAATCTTTCTTATGGGTACGAAGAGTTCGACTTGATACTAAGATTGGTACAATTTGGAATTGGACGAACGGATACAGCTGGAATCTTGAGATTTGGAATTACTGTAATTATTATGGAATTTACTGTAATTATTTTGTATTAATGTCCGTGTATGGCTGAGATATGTCGTCGAAATACGTACCATAAGTATACGAAAATTACTTAATGGTACTCAATTTGTTTTTGGGTGTAGGGACAGTGCTGGAATTTTTATTTTTTGGAGTTAGGGTGTGTATTGGTGTGCAACGTTGATCTCGCTGTTAATGTGTAAGGGTGAGATACGGCTGATCTTTTTTAAAAACGGTACGTACAGTACTAAGATAAAAATAAATATTGATTAAAATTGGTATTAGTGCGACCAAATTTTCAGTGTTTGTCATTTCCATATTATATATTGTTTATTTGTTTTTTTTTATATCCTTTCCGCATACGAGGTAGCGGGCATTTTGCTAGTTTTACATATTCACAGTGGTGTAGGGTATTATATAGTCGGTCCCGCCCGACTTTGATCCTTTCCTTACAGGTTTGAATTGATTTCTCGCGTTTAAAAATTGATTCTCTAGCAAGTAATTTGACGATATAGGAGAAGGGTCATTTGTAAAATTTATTTAAAAGAGTTTTGGTAACTTTTAACTTATATTTATGCCCTGCTTCTCTATGACGATTAGAATTCAAATTCATTCGAATTACTACTAAACTCATGTTATTGTAGAATATTTTTGTTTGATCAATAACAAAAAAAATTAGTTAAACATTTAAAAAAAAAAGTTGGTAGTAGATAATAAAAATGTAAACATACAAAAAATTTTCACCTTTGTTCGATTTAAAAAAATTAAATATGATGGCTATAAACACTATCTTTAATAAAAATCAACTAGGGTACAGTTTTTTATTCTAGAAAATTAGATTTCACATAACAGGATCTTGCCACTTGCACTCATGATTCAACAACTTTTTTGACTAAAAACAAAGGTGTAGTGTAATTTTATGTGTATTGATTCAAATCGGACATTGTCAAAATGTGAAGAATGGATTGCATTTTTCATGACTCTGCATAGCAAAAATTCTATGCAATCACTACTTCACATAGAACAACTTCAAATAAATTTTGCTGGGCAAATACACTTCATTTATTTCTAGGATTTCGTATTATAAAAGAGTTGTTGTAACAGTGTTTTTTATTATGTTTGTATGTTCGTTCCTCTGTTCAATCTGGCTCTGGGTCTATCTCCAGTTCCAGAAAAATGGCTGCTTCGATGGGATGTAGCCACAGATCCACTGGAGTTAGATCTGTAGGTTTGGCGGCCAGTTGAAAATGTGTGCTGTGCAGTGTTGCCGAATTTGCTGATTTATCGTCATTTTGACGATTTTTTGACCCAAAATTGAAAAATGACGATTTGACGATTTTATGGTCCAAAATGACGATTTTTCACCTAAGCCAGAAATGCATGAAATAAAAGACGATAACTACATGTTGACCAAAGTTTCACGAAAGATTTTAAGGAAAGCAATGTTCCAAACTCGATTTTTGAGCTTTTTAATGTTTTATAGCAATTTCCAGACGGATTGGCCATATTTAGGCACATATCTGGCATATCTAGGCACAGGTATTTCATAGTTTTTGCCCCACATTCAAATTATATGAGCTGAAAATTTTCCTTTAGTTTTGGTAATAGATGAAAATCTTCCTTAAAAAGTTTTCGAGATAAAATATTACTTATATATATTTTGTTATAAAAATATGAGTCCAGCTTTATTAACTTCCTACAAATGCCCTCTTTAAGTTGTCAGCCAGTTTTGAATGAAAATTTTTATCGACTGCCCAACAACCAAAATGTACGTTTACGGACAAATATGGACAGTCACACTGTCAAGCAAGCGATATTTGAGCTAAGCTACCATTTAAAATGGCAATATGTACCCAGCTTTACCATACTGCATTGCTTCAAACTCAATAACCATAGGAAAACTATCATCTTCTGAAAGCTGTTTTTATAGCAGTATTTAAGTGATATTGGGTTAGATTTATTGCTGTGGATTGTATATCTTATGTTGTCAGTCTCATTCACAAAAATAGCAGAGAAAAATCGCATTAAACGGTAACCAAACCGAGTTTTGGACCATGTTGACGATTTTTTGACGATTTTTCAAATATTGGTGACGATTTGACGATTTTTTTGACGATTTCTGATCAAAAACTGTCGGCAACGCTGGTGCTGTGTCGTGCGGGCCCATGCCGCATACTGGGCAGATGTCTTGCACGGCGCGATCGATTTTCGCCCAATAAGAATTTAGGCGACTGCAATATCCCGAGCGTAGTTGAGCCAAAACTACTCTGGTTTGTCGTGGCAGCTGACGCTCCTCAGCTGCGATAGATGGGGGATGTACTCCGAGTACTTTATTCACACTATAATTGCTTAAGGCCTTGGCAAATGCGTCCGTGTGAATGCTATTCAAACCTGCTTGATATGCTTGTTGATCTAGGGGTTCTCTCCTGTATCGTTGGACCTCTCCCTCTAGAGCATGGATATCCTTCCTGATCTGCCTGAATATGTCGGGCCTACCCACAAGATGGTGATTGGGATGGCTCACACGGAAACTTCCAAGCAGGTACTGCAACGAAAGCAACTCATTGTGTTGCTTTACTGGAAGAATCTTTGCCTCCTCATGTAGATGGTCCACTGAAGATTTGAGGAGTCACCCTGTTGCTGTTCTCTTTTTCCAATTCGTATCACATAATTCCGGGGACCAGACTGGAGCCGCATAGCTTACCACAGACCGACCTATAGTGTTATATGTGGTCAACAAGGTTTCTTTATCTGTACCCTAAGTGCTGCCGGCTGGGGACTTCAGGGCCTTGTTCCTACTTTTCAGCTTGTCGCAGATAGCTGTGGCGTGTGCGCACGACGTGAATGTAGTGTCGAATGTGACCCTTAAAATTTTAGGGCAGTTTGTGGTCGGAATTCTGCTACCGTCGACCACGACATTCAATTCAACATCAAAGGCTTTTGATAAGTCAAGCGCCACCATCACTGTTCTATCGCACGGTCGTCTCTGGTTGAGTCCTTGACAGATATATGTGGTAATTGCGTGCAGCGCTGTTGTCGTCCTGTGCTGCTTACGGAACCCATGCTGATGATCGGCAACTTGATAGCTATTTCTGATACTGGGGAGGAGTAAGGCCTCAAGTGTCTTTGCTACGGGCGACAAAAGCGGCTTCCGCAGTGGGACCACCCTGTCCATTTTCCAGACTTCGGGAACAACGAGGTTGGCTAGCGACAAGTTGAGAACTTTAGTGAGATACTCCACTCCCGGCTCATCCAGCTGCTTCAGCATTACGATGGAGATTCCATCAGGGCCCAACGCTTTGGATGATTTAGCGTTTCTGATGGCATTGGCAACATCATCCATTGTAAATTGTGGTGGTTCATCCTCTGCAGGAAAAGATCTGATGCGACGTAATACTCTTCTCTTCGCCCTGTCACTCTCGGGTTGCTCGACAAACTGTCGATTGAAATTACTTGCGCACCTCTTTGGGTCAGTCAACGTAACGTCGCCAAGCGTGACTGAGGTCCTATCTACCTTTCTTCCAGGATTCGAGATTGACTTAACCGTTGCCCACAATTCACCTATACCGGCTCCAATGTTGCAGCTCTTCAAATGATTTAGCCATTTGTTCCGCTTATGCTCGCCGACCAGCCTGTTAACTTTCAGTGTCAGCTCCCTGACTCTGGGGTCATTGGGGTTGGCACGACGAAGCTCATCACGCTCATTTGCTAATCCCGTCGCCTCTGCTGGAAAGTTTGGTCTTACTTCGGGTATTCGACCAGCAGGGATGTGGCGAGTGGCTGCAGCGGTGGTGATGTCTCGGAACGTCCTTTCCGCTACCCGATCATCAGAAGTATTGGGCAATTTTCTGAAGCGGTGATTGGTGAACTCTCTGAAACTCGGTCAATGAGCTTTCTTATGATTGAATGTGCGGGGTTCAGAGGTGGTGAAGTCGGGTGGTCTGCTAATGGAGACAATTATGGGGAGATGATCTAATCCAAGGGAAATGACGGGTTGCCAGGTAACGTCATTTGTCAGACCAGGTGACACAATGGTTATGTCTGGGGAACTGTGACACTCTTCTCCTATAAACACAAATGATAAAAAAAAGTTTCTTTTAATTTTAATTGAAACTGAAACTACTTCCTCCTTCTCCTCTGCATTTTATACAACCGCCACTGATTTTGCTTATCATTGAAAAGGTTTTTTATGTTGCCTTCACATCACTAGTTCAGCTTTCGGCATCGACTCCAAATCAGTGATGGCCACCAACAACAAATTTGCTATGCCCGCGGGCATACGAAAAATGAATGTATGCTCAGGAATTGTTTACATTTTGCAAATCAGTTGATAAGAAACACTTGTGCTGACGAGATCTCGCTACGGTACAATACACTATGTGTAATATCCCAGCAAAAAATTTTGAAAGTTGTTCATGTGGAGTTATGATTTCACAGCACCCTTCGATGCAGTCCATACAGAGTTATGAAAAATGCACTCCGTTGGATACAAAAGAGAAACGAGAAACAAGAGTGTACATATTTCGGCATCGACTCCAAATCAGTGATGGCCACCAACAACAAATTTGCTATGCCCGCGGGCATACGAAAAATGAATGTATGCTCAGGCATTGTTTACATTTTGCAAATCAGTTGATAAGAAACACTTGTGCTGACGAGATCTCGCTACGGTACAATACACTATGTGTAATATCCCAGCAAAAAATTTTGAAAGTTGTTCATGTGGAGTTATGATTTCACAACACCCTTCGATGCAGTCCATACGGAGTTATGAAAAATGCACTCCGTAGGATACAAAAGAGAATTGAGAAACAAGAGTGTACATATTTCGAAGAATTTGTTATAAAATAAAAAATACAAAGTATAGTTGCGAAAATTTTTCCGGTAATTTACAAGACGGAAATTTTTAATGGAGTGGAGTTCATGTCGAAAGCTGAACTAGTGATGGGAATGCAACATAAAAAACCTTTAGGATGATTAAGCAAAATCAGTTGTGATTGTATTAAATGGAGAACGGAAGAAATACACTCAATTGCGATTGAATTTAATGGAAACTTTTTATAATTTGTGTTTTTGTTTGTTTTGTTTATTGTTGAAGATTCAATCTCATTTTCGATTGCTTGAGTGGAGTATTCCCCCATTGGCTCAACTTCATTTATTACCCTCTATTACAGAGAGTAATGTTTTTCAAAACGAACTGACAGTGTTGCAAAATTTTTACTGATCGCTACCAATATCATGATTTCATCCCGGCGAAGGGAATTATCAATTGGCTTATCAGTTTTTGAAATGATGCCTTTTTAGCGAAAAACCGAACTCTTTAAGAGTCTAGTATTCTCATATGAATGAGAATCCCACTCACTTTTCGGCTTTTCCAAAGAAACACCAAAATCAGAATATTTTGCAACATGTCAGCACGTATCAACTAAGAATTCTTCGAATTCTGTGAGTTGAAAAGAACACCAACACAGTTGCCTGTGAGGTTGTTATTGGAATTTGTTTTTTTTTTTTTTGTTTTTAACAAAGCTCCATTCGCCCGTGCCTCGGCTGTTTTTTGTTTGTTTTGTTTATTGTTGAAGATTCAATCTCATTTTCGATTGCTTGAGTGGAGTATTCTCCCATTGGCTCAACTTCATTTATTACCCTCTATTACAGGGAGTAATGTTTTTCAAAACGAACTGACAGTGTTGCAAAATTTTTACTGATCGCCACCAATATCATGATTTCATCCCGGCGAAGGGAATTATCAATTGGCTTCTCAGTTTTTAAAATAATATATATAATAAAGTTCTTAATATTCTTCTTTTACTTCATCGTTTTACACAAATAATAAATGTATTTTATTTATTCTGGGATATTTCGCAGTGGCTTGCATTTTTATTGCATCCTTAGACTGATTTAAAACACAATCCGAAGAGTGTTAAAATTCAATCCAATCATTCGGGTTTTTTCCACTCACACTAGCGCAATTTATAATCTGCAAGTGTGTGCTTTTGGCCATCAATGCTCCAAATCCACTCCATTAAGAATTTTCGTATCGTGAATTACCGCAAAAGTGATAGAAATTGATAAAAGTTTGCTACATTAGTTTGTATTTTTTTATTTTATAACAATTTCTTCGAAATGTATACACTCTTGTTTGTCTTTTGAAGAAATGTGCCGCTGCTTATAGGGATCAACCAACTGGTTTTTTTGTAGGGATCTGTAAAGCATCGAACGGAGTGCATTTTCCGTAACTCCGTGTGGACTGCATCGAAGGATGCGGTGAAATCATAACTCTACATTGCACCACTTAAATTTTTTTGCTGGGTATGTTATGTGTTTAAATTGAAATAAAGCACCCAATGAATAAGGTTTAATAAAACATTACTTCATTTAAGACATAACTAACAAAACAGATTAGAAGAATATTGTGTGTATTAAAGTTATAATGAAATATGCTACAATAATTTATAAATAAAAATTAATCCACATAGAATAACAAAAGCCAACAATTACATATAATGCATGTTGTCAAGCAAATGTTTTTGAATGTAAGGGAGGTTCCAAAATACTCCGTGTTGTCGGTAAAAATTTGAGAGCCATAACATTTTATAATTTTTATTCTTAATGAGGATTAATTGCTAAGAAATATGAATAATACTCGTATTAGAGGTAATATCTGAAAACTAAGGCGTTTTTTCACGAGGATGAATTGCCATCAATTACATTAAATATTACCTACAGAATAAATCCGTCAAGAGAGTTGTCAGTAGTGGGATTCTGTAACTTTTTTCTACCGAACCGATATCGTTAATTAACGAAAATATTCGGTTGAAATACCGAAAATTTCTGTAACTCAAAGTTATCGATACACAAATTTAAGGACGAATATAGATAGGTAGGGCATAACTTATTCTATTTTTTTAAACGTTTCTTGTTATTTTTAGGAAAATGAAAAATCACATTTAAAACGAATTTCTAATGAAATTATTTAAATTACTATTGGGCACAAAATGATAATGTTTCAAACTACATGTAGAAAAATGTTCAAAAATTAAAAAATCGGAGTTAAAACCATAAATGTATATGTAAACGTACTGTAGTAAATCCAGTGGATTTACATTGACAAATCCATTGCCTATACGTATAATTTATCATAAAGGAGGTTAACCCGACAAGCTCTAATGACATATACATATTCGACAAATTGGTTCAATTGTTTTTGTTTTCAGGATTTTGATGATGTGGAGGGGAGACATATAGTGGGTATTTTTAATTCGATTGAATATATAGTGAAACGAAAGAGGTAGATTTCTAAAATATCATATGTATTTAAGGAATTTTTAAATTGTGCACTTGGAACAGTTATTTCTTCCTTTTTTATTACCGCAATATTAGCGTGCAATCGATACCACCAATACTTTTTTATATGGGTAGCAACTGTTACGAAATGTACCCTTAAAATATTTCGTAAATACTGAAATTAGTAACTATTTTCTCAGAAATTTTCTGGAGGTTTCCAAATGGCCCCCGATTTCATCCATTATTTCATAAAATGTATCCATCTCACTTTGTAAAGTTTCATAAGGATCGAAAGATTGAAAGGATCCTCCATATGTCGCAGAATTTTCTTTTTTATGTGTACAGAAATGTATGTCTGCTCTCCTTTTTATTTGCAATGAAATATATTCTAACGCTGTTTCTTAAAAAGGTGGTTTTTATTGATTTGTTTATTAAAAATATGAAAATTCCTTTATTTCGGTAGATTTAACGACTGCTTTTTTCGTCGGTAACTGACAGATGACTTTCGATAATTACCGACAAAAATCGGTAAAATATCTATACAGAATATCACTTACCGACAAATATCGCTATCTATCGACATTTGTCGTTATTCCATCGGTAAAGTGTTACATAATCGCACTACAGATCGTCAAAAAAGTACCATAACAACAAGTGATACACATATACTTTTCATTGTCCCATTTTATATTATGTATTAATGTTAATTAATTGTTAAGTATTAAACATGAAATCATATTTTTGATTCCTTTTTGATGTTATTTTTTTTACTTTTACCATATTGTTTTTTTTTTTTTTTTTAGGGGACTGCACCACCTTGTCGCCAACAATATGCGATGATGTCTTTGAGTGCATTATGTTCTTTAGTAAATGTTCTAACTACGAGATTCGAAAGCAATCTTTAATAGCGTTAGGTTCATTTTGTGTAATGAATGATAATTATTTGATAAGACCAGAGTTGAAGCAATTTTACTGTGATATTCTTAGTTCAGAGAAAATAGAAGCAAGTATAAAAATAATATGTATGCGGAATATATGGATTTATCTTACCGAATCTGAAATGAACATGCATAATAGAGAAAAGGAGTGTAAGTATCTATATAAAAAATTTCTTGAGGAATACCTTCTAGGCAAGATTATATCTCATTGATTTTTGTTTTGTAATTATGTATATTAAATCTAAAAATTACAAAATCACATTCTTGTCTGGAAAGAACTCCTTGTAACAAAATGAAAGTATAATTGTTACACAACTTTATTGTAATAAACTGTACTTATTTAGGGGAGAAGCAATCCCAAAATGAGGACCTTAAAGAAATGAATGACGTTTCGTCAGGCATGGCAAGTCGTGTGATTCAGTTATACCTGCAAGAAATACTGGATTGTTTTCTTAATCGAGATGACGGGGTCCGTCTATGGGCTGTTAAAGTTGTTCAAATAGTTTTACGGCAAGGTCTTGTACATCCAGTGCGTATGGTGCCGTATTTGATCTGTTTAAGCACAGACTGCAAGCTAGAGGTGTGTCTTAGTTGTTTTTATTCTATTAAAAATTAATTATCACAATTTTTATATTTTTAGGCCGCTCATAGAGCAGATGCTTTACTTAAGGAAATCGATAGATCCTACGCGGGCTTTGTTAATATGAAAGTACAATTTGGTTTACAACTGTGTTTTAAGTTACAAGAGGTTCTGCAGCACAATAATAAATCTAGGAGCTGTGTAATACGAGGATATGTGTAAGTATGGATAAACATATATACATATGGGCAATCATGTTGAAAAATAACATACGTTGAAGCAAACTGTTGTTCTTCGACACAAACTTTGAACGTATTTCGATAAAATGAAGTGTTTTAACAAGATTCACCGAAGGATTTTTGAAAAAAATTATTTGCGCGGAAACTGTATCCGCTAGGGTGGTTTTAAAAAAATCGATGTCGGATTTTTTATGCGGCACCCCCTAAAGCAGACATGACCAAAAAGAGAACGGAGAAATTTCAAAATATTGGCAAATTATAACAGTGTGTTAGTAAGTTTGTATTCACGCAAGCTATAAAACAATAACAAATTAAAACATTTGTTCTCTTTTGTACGCTCTTTCTGTGCATTCGGGTCGTGTGTGTGTGTAAATTGCCGAAAATCATCGACATCGCCGTGCCAAAGAAGAACACATTTGCCCTAAAGTGTTTATTTTTTTAGAATTTAGGATTGTCAACGTTTGAGCGCAATCGGAATATGTTAACACTTGGTGGCACTTACATGGGAAGGTGTGACAAAAATACTTCTAAATAATATATCGAACTGAAATTGTAATCGATGGCTAATAGTGGCCTAAATACATTCTATGTAAAGTATTGGGGTCCTAGGTCCAAAATTTCGCGTTGTTGTCAAGTAATGAATCATTCTGAAATCGTCATAAGACATAAGAAAAAATCATCATAAGACGTTTACATAAGGGTTAACATGTATGTATATATAAAGGCTACGCTAAAACGTACTCATTTGCCTTTAATGAAGAAAAACATACGTTAGCTAAAGTCTCAAAACAGTATTGAGGCCGAAACTCATAATAGTATTCCTATATCCTAGATTGCCACCTTATAAAGATTTTGTACTCAACATCACTAACAAACCGAATACAAAAAATGATGTATAAGATCGGATTTCCGAACTTTACCTATCTACAGTATGAGAAATGTGGGCGTGAAATGAATATGTGACTGTAAAATCTGTAAAACATGGATCCACGAACGTCACCAAAGGTGCTTAAGTGTGCCAAAATTCAAGGTTCAATCTTAACATCTTCCTTTTATTGCGCTATTCAGAATTTTTCCCACAAAGCGCCACAACCCAAAATATGACCCATTTGTAATTATAAAAAATAAAACAGCCCTTTACATAGATATAGGAAGGATTTTACCAAATTTATAATTTTTAAATCATGCAGTTCACTACAGTAGGAAGTGACCTTTTGACCTATGCTCCTTACATGCATCTATTAAATATTTGTTGCCAGTAATACGTCAAATATTTGAATGTGTGGTAAACATAAATAATGCAGCTTCTGTTGCTTCACCAAAGGTGGTTTGTAGATGCACACAAGCAGCACATTTATTTGTCTAAAAGACAAGTTCTTGTCCACTTCAAGACCATACATTGGGTATATTCATTATTTTGTCTTTCCGAGCCATTTCGGTGGAGGCTAATGATATATTTCTTCATATCCTGGAATAAAACCACTAAAATCTATGTCAGTCGTGTATTTTTCCTTTACCTCATAGAAGTACTCACATACACCCTTGACGTTTTTGAAGTTGAAGTTACTGCTGGGTTCGCATTGTTGGGATACTTGCAGACACTTATTTAGACTCCTTCCTTCCAAAAGAAGATATTTTTCCTGCTTTACGGGTTTTATCTTCTGTAGTTATGAAGAAATATTTTTCCCTCAAAAATAGATTAATAAATACTAAAATATATTATTTGACAATTTGTCTTTTTATCGATATTCGTCGGTATGTGCTAATGATTTCTGCAATCGGTAACATAAAGTTACCACGGTGCGCCTTAACTAATTTTAAAGGGAAGGTGCTTACACCTGGGAAGTTTTTGCAGATTCTGAAACTACAATGCTCATAGATGAGAAATATCAAGAAACAAAAAAATCGCCGGAGGGATTTTCAAATAAATCGCGATTTAAGTTCACATTTTTAGGGGTTCTTTAGGTTTTCACGATTTTGCTTGGAAACCGCCATTCCAATCTAAATGGGCCTAAAAAAATGTTGTAGCTGTGAAAATTCTCCACAAGATTGACCTCTATGATATTTCCGTAGGTTTTACCGTTTTTGAGAAATAGGAGTTCAAATTGAGACAATGCACTGACTGTATCGCCTTCTTATAAAACAATATCATGCTCAGTGCGCCTTAACTAATTTTTGATGAAAACCAATTACACATGGGAAGATTTCACAGCTACAAAATTTTCCTTAGGCCCATTTACATAGTACTCGCAGTTTTCAAGCAAAATCGTGAAAACATAAAGAACCCCTAAAAATGTGAACTTAAATCGCGATTTATTTGAAAATCCCTCCGGCGTTTTTTTTTTTTGTTTCTTGATATTTCTCTTCTATGAGCATTGTAGTTTCGGATTTTGCAAAAAGTTCCCAGGTGTAAGCACCTTCCATTTAAATTTGGTTAAGGCACACCGTGTTACAGAATATCACATTCCTTAACTCAACCAAATATTTTTGTTAACTACCCATGTCGGTCGGTTCGTCATTAAAAAGGTTACAGAATCGCACTACAGGTAAATAAATTAGTTATTACTTACTTATTTATGGTTATTGGGGTAATATGTTTTTTAATTATTCTTCTTTAGTAGCATTGTAAGCTTTTATTTAAATTATACGTATATTATTATGTGTTTTTTTTAGGAAACGTGAACAAGATGTGCTGCCAACTGCTTTAAACGATTTCTTATACACACTTTTGCGATCCACCAAACCGCAGCGACGGGCATTAGTTCAAACAGTCACCAAACAGTTTGATGACCAAAAAACATCACTTCGTCAAATGCTTTACATTGCAGATAATTTAGCTTATTTTCCCTATGTTGTTCAGGACGAACCCCTCTACTTAATTCATCAAATTGACTTGCTAATATCAATGGCTGGAACCAATATATTGGCAACGTTTAAAGAATGCTTAAAACCTAGTGAAAAAGTCAATGATATCCTTGAAGATGATGACGACGAAGAAGACCCCGAAGTTCTATTTAAGAGGCTTCCAGAAGATACATTTGAAATACAAAGGTGCATAACATCTGCTCAAGCGTGTATGCTACTTTTGATTTTAAAAGAGCATCTAAAAGATATGTATAGCATAACAGATAGTAAAATATCTCGATACTCGCCGTCAGAGCCAAAAATACACGAAAAAGCTATTACGCGAAAAAACGTCCCCGATTTTAACCCAGTTACAACAATAGATGTAATAAAGAAGCAACATGAACAAAAATATTCTTCGGATTCAGAAGAAATAAGGGCATGTCCACTCAACGACGAAGAAAAGATGGATATTGTTCTAAAATATTTGGATGTATGTATAATTAACATGTGTAATGTGTTTGTTCTTAATGCGTTTGCATTATTTTTTCAGTTTAAACAATTAATGTTGAAGCTTGATCCAGAAGATGTAGAATCAGATGATGACATGCGCGAAAAATCAAAACTTAATTCTGTTATTACGTCTGATTTGTCACCTGTTTCTTTAATAAATTCAAGGGAAGGAAACGAGGATGGAATTAATGAAAAAGACAGGGACAACAAATTGTCATCGGTTTTATGTTCAAACTTAAATTCACAAAATGTCAATTTGCCTGCAACACAGCATACTCCGACTAAGGTAAGCCTTGTTAACTAAATGGTGGCGATGTTTATAAAAAACATGTATAGTTTTTAATAGTTTTATCCCGGTAAAGTCCCAAATTTATGGAATTTAATATTTCTATCCCGAGAGAGTCTTACAATTTATTCACGAATTCCTTTCTCAATTAAAAGTCGTAGGTTTATATTTGAATAAAGTAATTAAAGGAATTATATTTAGTTGAATTCATGTTTAAAGTTTATTAACAATGCGAAGTCATTTTAATGAAATGTATAATGAAATGCCGAAGCACGTCTTTACTCTTCTGCGTCGTTGTAAGAACTAACTTCAAGTGCTGTTTTAGTGCTGTTTTACATTTAAACGATTTGTCTTACGATTTTTTGTCTCCTCTTTGCTCATCTTCGTAAATTTCACACACAGGGTTGCATTTTTTTGTAACATGGTACCAAGTGTACATTTTGTTAAAAATACTTAATGTAAAAAGAAGGTATTTTATAAAAATATGTTATACAAATTTTAAAATGCTTATAAAAAATAATCATTTAATGCTTTAAATGATTTTTTATGCACAAAATTCATTGCAAAACTAAATTTTGTTTCAATTTCTCTTACTATGTTTTGCAACTCTGCCTAACAAGAATAACCACCGCAAAGAGGAGACAAAAAATCGTAAGAGAAATCGTTTAAATGTAAAACAGCACTTACATTTAAACGATTTGTCTTACGATTTTTTGTCTCCTCTTTGCTCATCTTCGTAAATTTCACACACAGGGTTGCATTTTTTGTAACATTGTACCAAGTGTACATTTTGTTAAAAATTCTTTATGTCAAAAGAAGGTATTTTATAAAAAATATTTCATAAAAATGTTAAAAAACTCATAAAAAAATAATCATTTTATGCCTTAAATAATTTTTTATGCGCAAATTCATTGCAAAACTTAAATTCTGTTTCAATTTCTCTTACTATGTTTTGCAACTCTGTTTAACAAGAATAACCCCCACAAAGAGGAGACAAAAAATCGTAAGAGAAATCGTTTAAATGTAAAACAGCACTAAGAACGTTTTCAGACGATAAGGTTTGACTGCTCAAAAACGTGGTTTCCGTTTTGACTCTCATTCGTAATTTTCACATCTAGTGTTGCGTTTTTGAAGTCATTTTATACAAGCGTACTTTTTGAACAAAAAGAAGTACGGTTTTACATAAATGTACCAAAAAGGTTTATGTGTGTATTGTCACTTCTTACAGCATTTAACACAGAAATGAGTATTTGTTTACATTTTTTTCTTACACATTTCGCACACACACATTCTTAATTTTATAAAAATATGTGAGGAAACAGTTATTACTTATACCATGATCAGATTTACATTAGGCAATTTTTCTTGATGGATTTTTTCGTCCCCTTTTATACAAACAATTCTGTTCGAACATTTTTCTTTCAAAACATTTAAAATAATCTCAATTACGAAAACTATAAAAGAAATTAATTAAAAAATCATAACATGTTCTTGAAGTAATGTTTGTATAATACAAATTAAATAAAAAATACTTCTTGAACGAATTTATCAAAAAAGTACTTTATGTACGTTTTCGTTCACTTACTTCCACATTTTGTTTCAACACTGACACAATTTACGAATGACCAAAACGGACAACGCATTTTTGAGCAGGCAAACCTTATCGTGTGAAAACGTTCTAAGAGTGTGATGTATGAGCATACCAAATTTTCTCATCCCACACATGTGATTTTACTTTGTCGGCTTTCACACAGTGTCGTTTTGACGACACCATTTCATAGTTTCCGTTTTGGTGTTCATTCGTAGTAGTGTTGGGCAATCTCGTTCATTGAGCGGATCGATCTTTTTCATTCCGTTCACCAAAAGGATCCGGGTCGTTTACTTCGTTCGTTGGCTCTTTTTCGTTCAACAATACATTTGACTTTATTATTTTCTTTTGAAGTCGTTCGTTCTCTGCTGCATATGACTCTGTCGTTCTTTTCACCGAATCGTTCTTTTGAAAATGTTCGTTCACGAATGACACAACTGTTGTGTTACTTGCTTGTTTGTGTGCTAATGGGGGTGGTTTTGTTTCTGAACGTAGTGGTGGTGGTTTTGACATGAAAGAAGCAGATGAACGAATGATGCAAAAGAAAGATATGACCGAGATGTGAACGAGGTGAGTTACTGAGCGAGAGTAGCTCTCTGAATCATTGTTTGTTTTGTGTGGAAATTTGTGCTGTTTGCGCTAACGCAGCGTTTGTTTAGAGTTTGACTGCAAAACCAATGCTGCTAATTTTGTAAGCAGCAATGACTCGTCCATCGGGGATCTAAATGAACGATATAAAAGAATGGGCTGGATACGGATCCGTTCGTTCTTTTCACGGAATCGTTCCTTTGAGCCGGTTCGTTCATGAACGACGCAACTCTAATTCGTAGACGTTGTCAGGGTGGGAAAATGTAGTGAAAAAACGTACGAAAAAGTACTGTTGATGAAAATTCACACACAAAATAATTTATTATGTTTCTTACCTGCAATGATGTTTTTCATCAGAATCAATATATACACATATTTTGTAATCTCTATTTCAACATATTTCATTAAAACATTTTTGTACATTCGGTACATAAATAGTACGCTTAGGTAAAGATGTACGATTGGCATAAAAATGCAACCCTGCTTACAAAAAAATACGAATGAAACGAAAACGGAGAGCAAGAAATGGCGTCGTCTCCGTGACGAAAGTACACTGTGTGAAAGCCGACTTTATTGTATGGTATGCACTTCAACGTCAATATTTTTCTTTTTATTTAACGTAGTATCTCGAGTTGATATCATTGATTTAATAATTGTTTGTTGCATAATTGTTTTTCTGTGTTTTACGATCCTTCCCGCGAAAAAGATGTAAGCGACAAAAAGCAAATTTTACAGGGGACGTTTTATATTATATAACTTCGGATCTAACCAATATGTGCAATAAAACAGTTGTTGTTGTAACAGTTCGGTTGCATTCGGAAGCTCTTTCCTGAAAATTATAAAGGAAGAATGGAACGAGAAAAGGAAATGGAATATATTATTAATCAGTTGTGTGAATAGGATTTGATGTTGGCAATTGAAGGAATTGTGCTACTTCAATTGGATGTGACCACAAATCAACAGGGGTTAGATTTGTGGGGGCGGACGGACAGTTGAATAGATGTGAAGTATTGTGAGGGCTCTGATGGCAGGAGGGGCACCTGTTTATGGTACCGGGAACAATGCGTTCTCTGTAGGAATTGAGAATGCTACTGTAACCAGACCTAAGTTGTGCCAGTATGGAACGAGTTTGCCTTGGAAGAAGCCTCTCACTATCCGAAATTGTTGGAGGATGTTGATTTAGGACTTTATTGTTTTTGTACACACTTATGGCTTCGGAGACCGCCCGTTGGTGCACAATGCTCAGGGAGTCCGTGTAAGACAATCGGTTGACGTCCGATGGAATGACGTCTTGGATGTCATCACGGTAACACCTGAAGTCCTTACGGATGCGTCTAGGTGGTGGATCTTCCATCACTACGTGATGGTTGGGGTGACTCGGCTGATGGCTAGCCAGCAGGAACTGTCTAGTCAGCAACACATTATGTTGCCTGACTGACAGCATCCTGGTGTCCTCATGAAGATGATCCACCTGTGACATCTGGACGCAACCCGTAGCAATTCGGAGAGCATTATTTTGCGTCGTCTGCAGGATTCTCCATTGGGTGTCACTCAGGAAGGAAGTCCAAACCGGGGCAGCATAATTGAAGACAGACCGACCGATGGCCTTATAGGTCGTTATCAATGTCTCCTTATCTCTGCCCCAGGAGGTGCCAGCTAAAGCTTTAAGGACTTTATTCCTGGATTTCACTTTCTGGTTGATGTAGGTGGCGTGCGAAGAGAAGTGGAGAAGATTGTCGAAAACTACCCCAAGGATCTTTGGACTATGAACAGTGGGGATACGCCTGCCTTCGACAAATACATCAAGCTGGTTGTTAACTTCCTTCGTCCAGGAAGTGAATAAGGACACTGAGGACTTTGTAGGGGATAGCTGAAGATTGCGCTCCCGGAAGAAATTTGTGATGGTGGCTAGGTAGTTGGAAATTCTAGCGCTTACGTCGTCGATGTCAACACCAGATGAAATTATGGTGCAGTCATCAGCATACGATACCACCGAAATATCTGCTGGCGGAGGAGGGAGATTAGCAAGATAGATGTTGAATAAAATGGGGGATAGCACTCCACCTTGGGGTACTCCCATTTTAATCTTGCGGAATTTGGATTTTTGGCCTCGGAATTCAACGAAGGCTTGCCTACCATTAAGGTAATTGGCAATCCAACGCTTGGCGTCATTGGGAAGGGTGGAATTCATGACGTCAGAAATCAGCATGGAATGGTCGACCGTGTCAAACGCCTTGGACAGGTCAAGCGCTGCCACAATGGTCCGTTTGGGTGGTCGTAGCTGATTTAGGCCGTTCGCAATCTTTGTGGTTATCTCTTGCAAAGCCGTGGTTGTGCTATGAGCTTCCCTGAAACCATGTTGGTGGGAGGCAAGGTGGAAATGCTGTTTCAGGGATGGGAGCAATAGGGACTCTAAAACCTTTGCTACTGGTGAAAGCATGGAGATCGGGCGGTAGGATTCCCCATTTGTAGCGGATTTGTCTGGCTTTAGAATAGGAATTATACGAGCCACTTTCCAAACGTCAGGAATTACCAATTGGGAAATTGATAGTTCCAGGACCTTTGTCAAGTAGCTCAAACCTACTGCTCCCAACTTCTTTAACATTACCATGGATATGCCGTCTGGCCCAAGGGCTTTAGATGGTTTGGATTTGGAGATAATTCCCTCGACTTCACTGGATGTGAAGGAGATGGGCTGCAAATCACGCTTTAGTGACTTGCATCTCCGGAAAACGGCTCGCCTGGACCTGCTCTGCGAAGATGGATGCTCAATGAATTGGCGGCAGAACTGTGTTGCACACTTTTTGGCATCGGAATATGTAATGTTATTGAAGGCTATAGCAGGGAGATTTCTATTCTTGTTGGAACCAGATAGATTTTTAATTGTGGACCAAAGTTGCTTGGAATTAATTGTGCAGTGGTCGAGATGTTGAATCCACTTGGAACGCCTGTGTTCGAGAACCAGGTTCTCAATTTCCGCGTTCAATTGCCCAATTCGTTCGTCAGCTGGGTCATCGACACGTATTTGATCGCGCTCTTGTGCCAAACGGGATGCCCTGGATGGATAATTTGGTCTCATGAGAGGAATTCTGCCCGCTGGAATAAAGCGCTTTGCCGCCTTGAGGATTACTTCCCTTAGTGTTCTCTCACCCTTTCTGGCACATGAGGGCGGCGGCAAGTGACGTAAGGAGTCGTCAATGAAATTCGTGAAGCCATGCCAGTTGGCTTTGTTGTAGTTCACGAATGTGCGCTTGTCGGGCTCAACGAAATCGCTAGGTTTCTCCACTGTGACCAAGATTGGAATGTGGTCGGAATTTAGCGCGACTTTTGTTTGCCAAGATGCGAAAGGAAGGAGCGAGGTACTAACGATGGAAATGTCCGGAGAACTCGAGCATCTGGCTGTAATTCTAGTGGAGGATTCCTCATTGATGGATGCGAAGTCGGATTCGTCTATCTGGTCCGCAATACGAATACCGCGTGGATCGTTCGGCAACTGGGAGTGCCATATCTCGTGATGAGCGTTGAAATCGCCAAGAACAATTCGGTTATCCCCTTGAAGCAGATGAATTATGCTAGGGTGATAACTTGCCCCAATGCTGTTGACGGGCGGAATGTATACATTGATGATCTCGATATCAGAATCATCGGAATGAACTGAGATGCTCATGACCTCAAGGAAAGGATCGAAACGGGGGGGAACAGGAGGCGGCGTCAGAGTGTATCTGACGTCTCGCTGGATGATAAATGCGAGGCCACCTCCATGATCCCTTTCCCTATCTCGTCTGATGATGTTATAATTCCCTGAGGACGAGAGGGAACAATTACTGGTCAACTTCGTCTCCTGGAGAGCAGCAATTAAGATGTTATTGTCGTGTATGAAATTAGTGATGTCAATAACCTTATTCCTTAAACCATTGCAGTTGAACTGCATGATTTGGAATGAGGCCATCGAGTCACCACCCTGCACTAATTGCTGCTGTGGGTGCCTTTGCTGAGACTGTTGGATGGAAGGATCACTGCTTTGCTGTTGTCTGGAATGGAGATTGGCGCGGTTCACTGGATCTGGATGACTAGGCGGAATGCTAGTCGCACTACTAGCGAGGATACTAGTAGGGGTACTACTGAATGACAAACTAGTCGGAATGCTAGCTGTAGTACCACGGGAAGGAATAGCAGGAGAACTAGCAGAAATACTAGATTGGAAACTAGTATATGTACCAACAGATGGAATAGTGGTACTGGACGAACTGCTAGTAGAATAACTAGCCTGAATATGGCTACCATTAGATGGAATATTGGAGCCGGAACGAATACTAGTAGAATAACTAGTAGATGCGCCACTGGATGGAAGTGTGGCACTGGAAGAATAGCTAGTTGAATAGCTAGATGCGCTACTAGTTTGGACACTAGAGCTGGCACTGCTGGATGGAATACTAGACGGAGTGCTAGTCGCAGTACTGGATGAATACCTAGCGGAAGTGCTAGTCCTTGTTGCACGGATGTTGGAGCAGCATGCGGCTATGAACCTGGGACTCCAGTCCCTGTGAGTACGCAAGGTGGTACATCTCCTCATATGGCACCAGTTTTTGCAGCCATTGCACTTAACGGATGTTATATTATCCCGGATTACACCTCTGCATACTGAACAGAACCATTGAACAGGCTGAACAGTTTGCTGCGAGCGGTTGGAATTGCTCTGAGGTGCAGGGGACGGCGTGCTCGATGTTGTTGGCTGCTGACAGCAGCTGGCAATGTATCGTTGTGACCAGTGGCGGTGTGTGGTGAGACCTGAGCACCTCCTCAGGTGGCACCAGTTTCTGCAGACGTTACATCTAACTGACGGGGAGTTTGCCGCAATACGCCTATTGCACACTGAACAAATCCAGATCGATGGACCGGGGTTTTGCTCAATGCCGGCTCGAATTAGAAGGATGGCGAGCAAAGTTGCCGGCATATTTTGCTCACCTGTGGAAAAAACTTCCGGTTGATACAGCTGTCGCTGGGTTGACAATCTCTGGCCGGGATGTTCCCGGGTCGTTCCGGAACGAAGATCCAATTGTCGTGGGAACGTAAAACAGTAGTTTTTTCGCTTACATCTTTTTCGCTGTCATGTCAGCAGGCTAGTACATAATAAGTTGTAAATTTGTATAATCTGTCGTTTCGGAGTTCTTAATATATCCATATATAAGTGTCATGACAGGATTGTCTGTTTAGAGTCCTGGTTCCAAAAAGGATGAGTGATGTTTTGTATGACACGTACAAATCATGGGTCTGTTTCACCATGTCGAAAGAAAATGAATGCGAACGAAAAACACCTAAACTTTTTCGTAATATTGACTTTGTTTTTGCTTCGAAACAACTACAAAATTTGAAAATCATACACGAGTTAAGTAGTTTTTCTTTCCTTTTCATTTTCGATCGGCATAGTGAAACAGGCTGTATGTATATGCAGTTTTTTTTTCAGAAAAGCGAGGTGGACGATTAGAACTATATCGTTCAATTGAACTAGATTGGCACAACTCTAGTCTTTTTAAAACGTAGCGCTCTAAGGATTATTTGTGCGAACTTTGGAAGATATTTTTGGAATTTCCAATGCGTGAAATGCGAATGACTCCATTCACATTTTGTCAAAATATTATTCTAAGAACAAATTATTTAATTGTATAATTGTACAAAAAAATTTAAAATAATAATATTAGTCGCAAGGGTCGGTCATTAAGTTTGATCATTATATATATTTTTCTGAGCTCATTAAGTACCCAGTAAAATGTTAAATAGCCAAGGATGCTATTTAATCATTTTATATGAGCGCGACTCCCAAAATATGACATTTTGGATCATATGCGTGTCATTTTGACATGTCATTTTCACCAATGCTTTGAAATGTGATTTTCACCCACTTAGCGCCAGAAAAATGTTTTTGGGAAAATTTAAAATTTTTTTCATTGAATTCAGTTTCATTTTAATTTTTAAGCATTTTTAAAAAATAACTTTTTTTCTTAAAACTTATAGTTTTTCCAGAATCTGGTGTCCGTTAAAACGGACAGTGGCAAAATCCACTACCGTAAATTTGTATGGGAAATTGGTGTTTTTTACAAATATCCATGGTAGAATCGTTATTAGGTAGGCCAGAGCTAACAGCTGATTACAATTTTTTTCTTATTATGGCCTATTCTGTCAAAAGCAGGGTTGACATTTTTTATTGTTGTTGACATTATGCAATAATAAAGGTAGATGCATAGGTGAATTGTTATTTGCATGGCAAACTTAAATTGTTAATTTTTCCAAAAGTACGGAATGGAAAAATTACAAATGTTGTAAAAATTCTAGCTGAAATGTATCTGCAAATCGGATGCCATCAATCACGTGTTAGATCAGCAAAACTTGTCAAGTAGAAAATAAGAGAATGACATTTTTACTGTCATAAGTTTGGGTACAACTTTTGTTATTTTTGGAACACTTTTCTAGCAACAATATTCTGGAGGCTAGCTAAAGTAATTATTATTATTTACTCTATTTGTTAATTTAACACATACCCCCATTATTAAAAGTGTTCTTTTGTTAAAGTTTGGATTTTCCGAACAGATTTATAGCATTCCGGTTAGCTTAAAGTTAAAAGTGATCATTAAATTTCAAGTCGTCCGCGCATGCCACAGCTATTTGCAATAAGATCAGAAGTAGGAACAAGGTTCTCAAGTCGCTGTCCGGCAGCACTTGGGGTGCTGAAAAAGAAACCTTGTTGACCACCTCCAATGCAATAGGCCGGTCTGTGGTAAGCTATGCGGCGCCAGCGTGGTCCGCAAAGGTTAGCGCATCGCAGTGGAAGAAGATTCAAACCTGCCAGAATGCCGCCCTGAGGACTGCAACAGGGTGCCTCCTCATGACACCAGTGGACCATTTTCATGAGGAGGAGAAGGTTTTACCGGTGCGTCAGCACAATAAGATGTTGTCGATGCAGTACCTGCTTGGGTGTTAGCGCAGTGAGCATCCCTGCCACGATTTAATGGACAGGCTCCCCCCACCCAGGCACGTCAGGAGAGACCTTCATGATCTAGAGAGAGAGGTCCAAAGGTATAAAAGAGAACCGCTAGATAAACGAGCCTATCAGGCAGGCTTGAATCGCATTCACACCAACATGGTTGCGCAAGCAGTACGAAGAATGCTGCTTGCCGTACTTGGAAACCATCCCCCATCCATCGCAGCAGAAGAACGCCATCTGCCAAGGCAAACACGAGTGGTGATGAGGCGACTCCTAGCCTCATCACTACAATGCAGCCCAAGAAAACCTAAGGAAAAACCCAAGAACGAAAACACGCGGGTGATGTATATTCTTCGATGGTTCGAAAGAAACTCAAATTTTATTTACTATTCTACAAAATATTTACAACTCTTAAAACTAACACACACAGACAATACATTTAGTAATGTACGCTGTGTACATAAATACATCATGCACACCACGCACACACTGCGTTGCGGGTGATAAGAAACATACACTATTTTATTACCGACCCTTTCTATTTATGGCCGACATCTGTTATGTGTAAAGATAGCACATTGGTGCGTTGACTAAAATCTACCTGACACCATTAAAAACAATTCTATAAAATTGTCCATACTCCCCGCCGTGAAAAGATCCTAATCTTTTAACAATTGTATGTATTAGTATCTTATCTTTTACAAACTAAATTTTTTAGTAATATTGCAATTACATTTAATTTTGTAACTGCTGAAGGCATTACTTATATTCTAAAACTAATTATATGAATGCAACAATTATTATAACTTAATTCTAGGTGATGGCACCCAACACCTTCAGCAACCAGCTCGGACGGGGACTTCTTTTCCATTGCTTAATTACGTGGTAAATCCATTTTCTTCGTAGAGGATAACCTGAAACATTGCTAGCGTCAGCTCTGGTTGTGCGATAACCGGTAACTTCTTCATTGGCATTAAACATCGATGCCTTTTTGCTAGCGCCACCTTGTATTTCTTGTGACTTCATAACCATGTGGATCGGAGGTTCATATGTTGCACTAACTCTCAATTTGTTGATATCACCCTCAATGGTGCCTGAGCGATGGAAATTGACGTCATTCTCTTTGTCATTGGCATTAGGTTTAAATTGGAAACCACCGATATGTACTTCTTTAGTACCTTTCTTCAGTACCATTTCTTCAAGATCACTTTGGGAAATTTCGATGTGATCTTTCTCCCTGCTGGGTTGACTCATATCTTCTTCGTTCCACAGTAATTTGTCGTACATAGCACTTTCTTCTTGTAGTTGTTGTTGTGCCATTCCATTTCGTAGACGTCGCAATTCATCTTCCAGATTTACTACCTCAGCAGCATGGCATGTCCGTTCCTGTTGGATCAATTCCTCCAAATCACGATTACGGGTATTCAATGCAGCATTTGTAGCTTCCAACTCATTAATGCGACTATTCAAGCTATGATTGGCTTCTGCTTGAAGACTATTAATCTCTTGTTGGTACATCATTTCAAGTTTGCGCATTTGTTCTTTGTGTTGTTCACGCAACTGTTGTAACACTGCACTGATTTCAGCTTGGTGGCGAGAATGTATTTCATCAATTTCTCGCAAATGACTTTGCTCCTTAAACGTGAGTTCTTCGCGTAGTCTCTGAATGCGGTTTTGCAAATCCGTACGGATCATGGATTCAGCGTTTAAATATTTACGAGCTTCGTCCAATTGTTGTCGTAGACACTCCGATTCTTTCTGCACTTCACAAAGATTTTCCACAGCCTTTTCCTTTTCAGCATAAGCAGCATTGTATTTGACGGTAACGTCAGTGACCTGTGACTCATACATGCGAGCCTTTTCTTCAGCAAGTCGGCAGTCCTTGATTTGTTGATCCAATTTGGACTTAAATTGCTCATTTTCTTCTCGTAATCGATTTGTTTCACTTTTTAATTTTCGCGAAACATCCACGCACGCCTTTTCATTCTCAGTTTTCGAGCTCCTAACAACTTCCTGTATAGGCCCTAAACTACCTGAGAACTGTGCCTCATAATTTATGTTCACCTTTTTTGGTGCTACTCTTGAAATGTTCCCACTTCTTACTATTTGGTAACAAATTTGCAGATAATGGTAATGACTTGTGTAGTCACCCTCTATCCCTACTACCTCCAAATATCGCACGTAATGTGACAATAATGACTGATAACTCTTTTCGAAGTCTTTTGTTCTTGAGAAAAGAGCTTTTCTAATCTCCCCCCAAAAATCAAAAGAAGCATCTACTAAATTAATTGTTTCCCTAATATTTGGCGTTCCTGTTTGGAGCAGTCCGGATTTCTTTCCACACTGTTCCGATGAACTTAAGCTGTTCACCTCAGCTATAAAATCTACATTATGTAAACGTGGCACTTCTATAGGCACAAACAAACCCATAGCTTCCATGTTTTCCTCTATGCTTTTAACGGCATATTGCACTCCCACAGCGAATATGCAATGATCGTATGGTACTTTTTCCATACGTCGGAGCTCCCTTTCGTTACCTAAAAAGTCCGTTCTTGCTTCCGCGAAAGAACTAACTATTTTGGAACACTTTTCCCTAATTTCCTTGGCTACACTTGTTTGAGCAATTTTGTATATTTGTAAATCAATGGACACTATATACTCGCCCAACATCCTTTGATGTTGGATGAATTCTTCGAAATTCATTTTCGCGAGCTATATTTTTTGTCACTTTATTATTTTTTTTTTATTTGTTATTAAAATTGACCTAACATACTCTTTGCTTCGAGTATGCGTCTTTTAATAACCTAACACAGTCACTTTTTTCTACAGCACTGCACTACACGTATAAACTACACAACGTTCTCCTTTGGAACTGCGAGCCTACCACGTCACTTAAATAGCGGATCTATTACGTGTTTTTACTAAACATATAACAATCACTTTGGGGTCACCAAATGATGAGGCGACTCCTAGCCTCATCACTACAATGCAGCCCAAGAAAACCTAAGGAAAAACCCAAGAACGAAAACACGCGGGTGATGTATATTCTTCGATGGTTCGAAAGAAACTCAAATTTTATTTACTATTCTACAAAATATTTACAACTCTTAAAACTAACACACACAGACAATACATTTAGTAATGTACGCTGTGTACATAAATACATCATGCACACCACGCACACACTGCGTTGCGGGTGATAAGAAACATACACTATTTTATTACCGACCCTTTCTATTTATGGCCGACATCTGTTATGTGTAAAGATAGCACATTGGTGCGTTGACTAAAATCTACCTGACACCATTAAAAACAATTCTATAAAATTGTCCAAGTGGTTTTATCTCAGTTAAGATCCAGACGATGTAGCTGCCTCAATTCGTATTGGGCCAGAATTGACGCCACGATACCCAACATATGCTCAGCATGTGGATTGGGACCACACGATACTCTGCATTTATTCAACTGCCCAGCTAACCCCACTCACCTGTCTCCTCATTCCTTATGGACGCAACCAGTCCAGGTTGCCGAATTCTTGAGTCTGGATACAGAGGAACTTGATAACTGAAATAATACACGATCGAACATATATGCGTTGCTAACAACTACAACGGAGAACATTCTTGGCATTCACTTTTATTGTGAACATGCTTATTTTGCATCTCAAAATCCATCCAATAGTAAAAGAAAACATACAATAATGGCCCATAAACTGTGAAGTTCTACATTCCATATGTTTTTGTAAAACGGACTAACTATGCAGATACATCTACCTTTATTATGGCACCATGTCATTTGACGTTTTAAGCCATGGCTGCGGGGTTGTATTTTTCAGTGATTTTCACACCTGGCCTACCTCTACTTTATTGTATCATGCAAATCTCTATAAAGTAAACTTCAATTTTAGTTGTATGCACAAAGCCAACTGTTTTACACTTTTAAAGATATTTTCTATCTTCTTTATTTTATAAAATATTTTCTATCGTACGCCCTGAAGAACGGCATGTTTACTTTCATTTATTCATCAATTGTAATATAAAAAAGCCAACATGGCCAATAACTTATATTATTGTAAAAAAACACCAATTTCCCATACAAATTTACGGTAGTGGATTTTGCCACTGTCCGTTTAAACGGACAGCTAACTTTGCAGTGTAATACACTTCACGAAAAGGGTTATTTTTATGACCGAACCGCGAAAAACTACGCAGGTCAAATGTCAATTTATGAACTGGGAAGGACAGATACGTATATGAGCAAACAATTAGAAAATACAAAAAACCTCACAATAAAACACGTATCTAACTGTTTTTACCTGCATTTTTGTGCACATTTTTTGCTGGCCTTTAAACGACCAGTGCCTTTAAGTGGGTTAACCAATGCATTGACATGCCATTTTAACCAATACATTGACGCGTAATTTTCACCAATGTTTTGACATGTCATTTAGTCAATGCATTGACATGTCATTTGCACCAATGTTTTGATATGTCATTATCACCAACATTTTCGTATGAAATTTTCATGTCTTGTTTGGAATTTGGAAAATGAATATATCGTCACCATAAATGCCGGAAGATCCCCCACAGCAGCAAATATCAACAAAATATATAACTACATAAAGCAAATCAAAATAACCTTATAACATAATTTTAAGTTTTTAAATTTGTTACCAGTTTTAGCTGATGGCTATTGTAGCCAATGCTACATTGTTAATATTATAATAAATAAATGCCAGAAGACGTAACCCACAAAAATAAAACTTTACAGGAGAAGCAAAAAACGTTATAAAATGAAATCGGTGTTAAAAAATATCGAACATTTTTAGTATAGTATAGAATGCAACCATAGAAATATATTTTTGGAAAAAAATTATTTGTTTTTCCAGAATGTTAGAAGCTGTGTGGGTTACGTCTTTTGGTATTGTATTTTTCTGAAATTCTAAAAGACATAACCCATAATTTATTGAGTATACATTTGAAGAAACTAGTATAAATGAAAAATTATAAACAAATTAGAACTGGTTTATTGGCCTACGCGGTTAAGCGAACTTTAAACTAGCAATCTGACGGTGTTGGGTTCAATTCCCAGTCTTGACGTTGATATTTCAATTAGGTGAACTGTCTATTCCAACCATCACTATAATTGTATTAGACGATATTAAATCTGGAATATTATATTTATTGTTGTATTTAAGTCAATTTATATATTTCATATAAATTATGTGATCTGTAACAGTTTAAATGTAACTTTTTATTGTCATAAGGAATGTTGTCATAAAAGTAATGACAATCACTTGGAATTAAGCGTTTTAAGTCTTGCAGGTGTTGAAATTTATTTTTTGAAACTTTTAGGGTGGATCCACTTCCGCAAAATTTCCGGAACTTCTCTATGGTAGAATCTGGTAGTCGTCTTTTTTTTTCGTTCGTTCCCACGCCTCTCACACCCGCCCCTGCCGGCCGAGGGGGCCACCCCCCCCCCCCCCCCTTACGTAGGGAGCGCGTACACACCATGGACCGGTCAATGGCGGGTTAGTTGGGGATAAAACTACCGGCTACAAATCATATCAGCCGATATAAAAATTTAATTACAAACTACGACAACAACATAATGTAATTAGGGAATTTAATATGTATTTACAAAGAGCCTTTAGGCTGAATACTACTGGTTCCGCTGAGGGAGATGTAGTTTGCCGTTAAACAGAGCTCAATTTTTTAGACACTCAACTTTAGAACGAACAAGGGTGATAGACATAAATTAAAAATAGTTACTGCTCATTAGCTGTGTTCTACTGTTCCGCAGAGGGAGTTGTAGATATACATATGCTGAGCTGAAGGGTTCTTAACAGGCATAAGTAGTTTACAGAACAATAGATTCTAAACTAAGTTACTAAAAATTTGAATACTACATTAAAGAGGATTGACAACCTGCTTGTTTATACATTACCCAGCAAAATTTGAAGGAAGGGGTTCCACGCGATGACGTGATTTCATGGCATCTTTTGCATTGGTTCAAACGAAGTCTTGAAAGATCCGATCTTTTCATTAGCATTTGAACCAATGCAAAGGAAATCGTGAAATATTCGATCTTTTCATCAGCATTTGAACCCATGCACAGGAAGTCGTGAAAGATACGATCTTTTCATCAGCATTTGAACCCATTCTATCGATCCAATACCCAGCAAAATTAAATGGAAGTGATTCCATGTGAAATCATGATTTCACTGGTTCTTTTGCATGAGTGCGAAAGGAGTCGTGAAAGATCCCATCTTTTTCATCGAATTTTCATGAGTGCAATTGAAGTCGTGAAAGGTCCGATCTTTTTCATCGAATTTTCATGAGTGCAATCGAAGTCATGAAAGATCCGATCTTTTTCATCGAATTTTCATGAGTGCAATTGAAGTCGTGAAAGATCCGATCTTTGTCACAATATTATCATGAGTTCAAATCAATTGATAAGTAACCGCACAATAAATTATCAAATACTCATATACCCGAATAATTGTGTACTTGCAAAAGTAATTGTTAAAATGAAAATAAAAGTCAGATGAAAGTGGTCGATAGTGGCAAAATTTATATATTTTAATTAAAAATACAATGTAAATTGATATAAAACAAAAGAAAAATATATTTTGTGTTTGGAAACCTGTTTCGTTTTGTGGATATTAAAAAGAAGTATGAAAAAGACGTCTATAAACCACGAGCTTCCCCAGCCGACCAACACCGATATAGTAAAACATATCGAGCTGCAATTATTGGGTTGGTTGGGCCATGTTAACAGGATGGATAAAGATGCCACCGGCATATGAATACGAGCCATTTGACGTTATGCGACCCGAGGGAACAAAACTCCAATGGAAAGATCACGATATCACAAGCATGGCATGCAAAGTGAGAGAAGCAAAGTAGGAGATCGGTAAAATAAGTATAAAAGAGACCATAACGTGGTAACTATTACAGCTTTTTCTTTTGAAATAAAATAACAGAATTCAAATTTATACTAGATTTCCCAAACGATGAGCTTGGTTCAGAGATTGACACATAATTTATCGAATATTGGAAAAACGGAACCCCCAAGTTGAAAGAAGTATCTTGCAGCCATCGGAAGAGATAAATATGATATTGCAGATTAATATAATATATAATATTGGTGGCGTTTATTTAATTGGGATAGCTGTTACAATTTTGATTTTTCAAAATAGTCTGGCTTAATCCCTTTTGTTGTTTTAATATTTAAAACAACAAGTTTAAAGTTTAGTTTAAATATTAAAACAACAAAAGGGATTAAGCCAGACTATTTTGAAAAATCAAAATTATAATATATAATTTTGAAAATTACATACAAAATAAAGAAAAATAACATCTGGCGATACAAATCATCTGCGCATTGTATTCTTATTAATTCAACAAATTACATAATTGTATTGCGAATTTTATTTCTGATTGGCAAAAATCCGGATCCAAAGCATTGGTGCAAGAAGCCATGACGATGAACTGGTGCAAGAAGCCATGACAATGAACTGGTGCAAGAAGCCATGACAATGAACCGGTGCAAGATGCTATGACAATGAACTACTGCAAGATGCCGTGACAATGAACTGGTGCAAAATGCCATGACAATGAACTGGTGCAAAATGTCATGACAATGAACAGGTGCAAAATGCCGTGACAATGAACTGGTGCAAAATGCCGTGACAATGAACTGGTGCAAAATGTCATGACAATGAACTGGTGCAAAATGCCATGACAATGAACAGGTGAAATCAGGTGTCACTCCCTTGTAAATTTCATCGGTGATTCACCTAAATTTGCACCTATGACAAGTCACTTGCACCTATGATTCAACTCATGATCTGTCATCGAACATTTTGCTGGGTAGAGATGAATTTTGTGTTTTTAGTTATACACCTTTTTCAAAATTATTTACAATAGGCTTGATGTTGACGGAGACTCGAAATCACAACCAACGTTGTTAAAACTCTCGTCGTAATGATAATGTCATTGTAAAGGGTTGGTGAAAATGACATGCCAAAGCATTGGTGAAAATAACATGTCAAAGCATTGGTGAAAATAACATGTCAAAGCATTGGTGTAAATGACATGCTTTGGATCCAAAAATGAATAGCATCTTTTGGGGTCCACGCTCATATAAAATTCATCGATGAAGATGCTAAAAAGTTGACATACCAGATCACTTTCACCCATGATTGAATGACATCTTTGGCATCGAACATTTTGCTGGGTATGAATGCATATTAATTTTTTTAATTAGGAGGGTTGGCGTTTTTTGTTTGGGATGACGACTTCTATTTTGTTTTTCAAAATAGTCAGGCTTAATCCCATAGTCGTTGTTTTAATATTTTATTAAAACAACTTTAATTTATTAGTGGGAAAAAATTGGCGATGTTTACCAAGGGGTAAGGCAGGGAATACTATAGTTTCAGATCTCGCCACAGATCTTCATCAGTTCCCTTATTTCTTGTTTTTCAACAAGAAACTTTTTATACCCAAGTGTCAATTGCTAGCTCAAATAGATACGTGCGCAAAGAAACACTCTGATCGAGAATTTCTTTGGCACTACCTAAACTCTAGCAACTTCACTTGCAAACAAATCCAAATTTTTCCCACTGCTATGCGTTCGTCGATTCTCGACGAAAAAGAACATAACTAATTTGTTGGTATTGCATACTACAGCAATAAACAACATTTTGACGGTGCCCGGTCTCACGATTAGGAGGGTTGGCGTTTTTTGTTTGGGATGACGACTTCTATTTTGTTTTTCAAAATAGTCAGGCTTAATCCCATAGTCGTTGTTTTAATATTTTATTAAAACAACTTTAATTTATTAGTGGGAAAAAATTGGCGATGTTTACCAAGGGGTAAGGCAGGGAATACTATAGTTTCAGATCTCGCCACAGATCTTCATCAGTTCCCTTATTTCTTGTTTTTCAACAAGAAACTTTTTATACCCAAGTGTCAATTGCTAGCTCAAATAGATACGTGCGCAAAGAAACACTCTGATCGAGAATTTCTTTGGCACTACCTAAACTCTAGCAACTTCACTTGCAAACAAATCCAAATTTTTCCCACTGCTATGCGTTCGTCGATTCTCGACGAAAAAGCACATAACTAATTTGTTGGTATTGCATACTACAGCAATAAACAACATTTTGACGGTGCCCGGTCTCACAATTAGGAGGGTTGGCGTTTTTTTGTTTGGGATGGCGACTTCTATTTTGTTTTTCAAAATAGTCAGGCTTAATCCCATAGTCGTTGTTTTAATATTTTATTAAAACAACTTTAATTTATTAGTGGGAAAAATTGGCGATGTTTACCAAGGGGCAAGGGGTAATAAATTAAAGTTGTTTTAATAAAATATTAAAACAACGACTAAGTTTCTTGTTGAAAAACAAGAAATAAGGGAACTGATGAAGATCTGTGGCGAGATCTGAAACTATAGTATTCCCTGCCTTACCCCTTGGTAAACATCGCCAATTTTTTCCCACTAATAAATTAAAGTTGTTTTAATAAAATATTAAAACAACGACTATGGGATTAAGCCTGACTATTTTGAAAAACAAAATAGAAGTCGTCATCCCAAACAAAAAACGCCAACCCTCCTAATTGTGAGACCGGGCACCGTCAAAATGTTGTTTATTGCTGTAGTATGCAATACCAACAAATTAGTTATGTGCTTTTTCGTCGAGAATCGACGAACGCATAGCAGTGGGAAAAATTTGGATTTGTTTGCAAGTGAAGTTGCTAGAGTTTAGGTAGTGCCAAAGAAATTCTCGATCAGAGTGTTTCTTTGCGCACGTATCTATTTGAGCTAGCAATTTACACTTGGATATAAAAAGTTTCTTGTTGAAAAACCAGAAATAAGGGAACTGATGAAGATCTGTGGGTGACGTAGGGGATGAATGATACCAAGCAACGGTCTTGACCGGCGTTAACATGGCAAAGCCCAGGATTTATCTTGGTCCCTCTTTCATCTCAAGTGGACACTGACCTCCCCGTGGTGTCACCTGGGGAACTGCCTTTAACACCCGTTAAAGGTAGTGAGCTAACATGTGCCGCGCGTTCACCCATAAGAACGTTAAAAACTTGGGTTTGGGCGTCGGGTTAGTAACCCTCCCCTAGAAAAAACATTCTACTATGAAAAAACGAAAGAAAAGAAAAACAAACCCCTCTAAAGTTGACGAACCCCGCAAACGTTTTAAGGACCATGATCTGCGAATCTGCACCTGGAATGTTCGCACTCTTTATAGAGAAGGTGCAGTCTTCGTATTGGCTGACGTACTTGAATAGTACAAGGCCGATATTACTGCCATACAGGAAATACGATTGATTGGGAAAGGCGTCACAACAACACCTAAAGGTGACGCACTGTATTATAGCTGCCATGACGTAAAGCATGAGTTTGGTTGCGGATTCGTAGTTAGTCGGAGACTAAAACATCTGGTATCCAGCTTCACCACAGTGAATGAAAGACTTGCTGCAATTCGAATAAAAGCTAAATTCTTCAACATCAGCTTTATTTGCGCTCATGCTCCCACTGAAGAAAAGGACGAACAGACCAAAGATATATTTTACGAGCGCTTAGAAGAAACATATGACCGTTGCCCTGCCCATGACATTAAAATCATTCTAGGCGATTTTAATGCCAAAATTGGAAAGGAGAATATCTTTGGCCCAACAGTCGGGAAATTCAGTCTGCACAGTGAAACATCTGACAATGGTATGAGGCTGATAGACTTTGCAGATGGAAAAAACATGGTAGTTAGCAGTACCAGATTTAATCATCTCGATATTCATAAGGGCACCTTGCTGTCTCCAGATCAAAGAACAAGTAATCAAATTGATCATGTTGTAATAGATGGAAGACATTCATCCAGCGTGTTGGATGTACGATCGTTCCGAGGCGCAAACATTGATTCGGACCACTACCTTGTTGCAGCAAAGGTACGTACCCGTCTAAACGTTGCAAATAAAGCACGAACAGACACAACGCGGAAGTTGGACATCGATAGGCTGCAAACACAACAGATAGCTACAGCATATTCCACTCAACTAGCCCAATTGCTTAACGCGAGCACTCCTTGTCCCGATAGCATAACAACACAATGGCAACATATTGCCCACTCCATGCAAACAGCCGCAAAATCCATACTTGGATTCCAGAGACCTCCACAAAGGAATTCATGGTATGACCAGGAGTGTCGTGCTGCTACCGAAGAGAAAAATGCGGCATATAGAGCTACTTTACAATCAGTAGCAACGCGTAGCGAACGAGAGAGATATCGGGAGAAAAGGAGAGAGTAGAAACGTGTTTTCCACAAGAAAAAGAGAGAAATGGAAAAGCGGGAGTGTGAAAAAATCGAGATGTACAGGAGCCAGAATGAAGTCCGAAAGGAGATAAGACTGTATGCTCCAACTATAGGGGCATAAGTCTTCTCCCTATTGCCTATAAGATAGTGTCAGGGATATTGTGCGAACGACTAAAGCCATTGGTCAACGAAATAATTGGACCATACCAATGTGGCTTTAGACCTGGCAAGTCCACCATTGACCAGGTATTTACCCTGCGGCAAATCCTAGAGAAGACCCAAGAGATGCAGATCGACACATTTCACCTTTTTGTCGATTATAAAGCAGCATTCGACAGTCCCCTCCGATCAAAGGTATTCCACGCAATGTCTGAATTTGGTATCCCCGCAAAGCTCATCCGGCTTTGTAAGATGACTTTAACTGATACTAGGTCCTCAGTTAAAATTGGAAAGAACCTCTCCGAAGAATTTTGTACCAAAAGAGGTTTCAGACAAGGAGACAGCCTTTCGTGTGACCTATTCAACATTTTGCTGGAAAAGGTAATACGAGATGCAAATGTCAAAAGAAATGGCACAATTTACACCAATAGCCACATGTTACTTGCCTATGCTGATGACATAGACATCATGGGACGATCAGTAAAGGAAGTAACTGATACCTTTAGAAAGATCGAAGCAGAATCTGCGAAAGTGGGTCTGGCGGTAAACGGCGAAAAGACCAAATTGATGGTGTCGACGCGCAAAGCGTCCATAGAGCTCGGACCAACTGTGGAAGTTGGTACCTACAATATTGAGGTAGTTAAAGACTTCGTCTACCTCGGCACTGCCATAAACACAACAAACAACATCAGTTGTGAAATAAGAAGAAGAGTTGTATTGGCCAACAGATGCTACTATGGTCTAAGTAAGCAATTTGAAAACAAAGCCACATCTCGTCAAACAAAAATAACACTATACAAAACGCTGATACTACCCGTGCTAATGTATGGCTCCGATGCATGGGTACTTGCGCAAGCAGATAAGGCAGTGCTTGGTGTGTTTGAGAGGAAAATTCTTCGAAAGATCTACGGGCCGATTTGCGTTGACGGTGAATATCGACGTCGTATGAACCACGAGCTATATAAGCTATACAAAGACATGAATATAGTTAAACGTATCGAGATGCAAAGATTGCGTTGGCTAGGCCATACCATGAGAATGAGCGATGATGAACCCGCTAAAAAGGCGTATGAATACATGCCACATGGCGGTGCACGCAGAATCGGCAGGCCTAAGCTTCGATGGAGCATACAAGTGGATGAAGAAATGAAAAGGCGCGGTATTCCAAAAAGTCAAGCGAAAAACAGAGAGGAATGGAGATCTTTTCTTAGTTCGGTCTATGGAACAAATGTTCTGTAATGGGCCAACTAAGTAAGTAAGTAAGATGAAGATCTGTGGCGAGATCTGAAACTATAGTATTCCCTGCCTTACCCCTTGGTAAACATCGCCAATTTTTTCCCACTAATAAATTAAAGTTGTTTTAATAAAATATTAAAACAACGACTATGGGATTAAGCCTGACTATTTTGAAAAACATAATTTTTTTAAAGTATGTAATGGTTCAGTTAAAGGTATCGTATTATAAATGTTATTATATATATCACACAATCAACGTAATGGGTTATTATCTTCATAATTAGTTTCAACAGTAGGCAAATTAATTGGCAAGAAATTACGGGTTATACGTGAAGGAACATTAAGTCTTATTTTTTTATCAAGTACGGACAGTAAATTAAGTCGCGTAAAAGTTTAATAAAAAGTAGCGCTCTTAGTGTAAATCTTCTTTTTTCAAGAGTAGGAAGATCAATTAACATTAAACGGCTTTCATAAGGTGGGAGTAACGCGGTCGTGTCCCAGTGCAGACCACGCAGGGCAAACAGTAGGAATTGGATTTGGATCGACTCAATCTTATCAGAGTATGATTTGTAATAAGGGCTCCATAGAATGCAACCATATTCCAGAACTGGGCGGACAAGCCTAACAAACAAACGTTTCGTAACGTATGGGCCATCAAATTGATTAGACCAACGTTTTATAAAACCCAATAATGATTTAGCTTTATTAACACAAGAATCAATGTGCAAATTGAAGCGCAATTTATGATCTAGTAAAACACCTAGATCTAGTAAAGTGTCAACATTTTCTAATTGATGTGAACCAATATAATCATTGGAGAAAAACGGAAGTGATCTAGATAAGGACAATTTTTTACACTTTCTAAGATTCAAAGTCATCCCATTTGCGTAATTGTAGATATATTGAATTACTTAATGAATTCAGTTGAAAGAATAGCTTTACATCATCAGCATACATTAAAATTTTGCAGTAACGTATAGCTGATGGAAGATCGTAAATATAAAGTACAAATAAAAGTGGGCCCAGGTGGCTACCTTGCGGCACACCGGAAGAAACGAACAAGTCCTTGGAAAATGACTCGTTAAATAAAACTTTTTGGGTGCGTCCTCTTAAATAAGAGGAAGCCAATTCAATAAAGATTGTGGAAATCCCAAGATATCAAGTTTATAAAGCAAATGTTTATGCACTACGGTATCAAAGGCTTTACTAAAATCGGTATAAATAACGTCTGTCTCTTGTTTATAAGAAAACCCTTTATAGACATGAGTTACAAACTCCATGAGATTAGTAATTGTAGATCTGCCTTTCATTAATCCATGTTGAAAAGGTGAAATTATAGATTTAACAAAGTGAGATAGTCTTCGAGAAACTAAAAGTTCAAAAAGTTTTGGGATAGCACTAAGTTTTGCTATACACCTATAATTTTCAACAAAGCATCTATTACCAGATTTGTGAAGTGGAATTATGAAGCTCGACCTCCAGAAAGTTGGAAAGTAACCATTATTTAAAGAATAATTAAAGATTTTTGTGAGAGGTTGATAAATTTCATTGGCGCAAAATTTAAGAATATAAGTAGGAACACCATCTGGACCGGGTATGTTTGAAGAACGAAGTGACTTTTGTTGTTGTTGTAACAGTGTTTTTGTTATGTTTATTTGTTCGTTCCTCTGTTCAATCTGGCTCTGGGTCTATCTCCAGTTCAAGAAGAGTGGCTGCTTCGATGGGATGTAGCCATAGATCCACTGGAGTTAGATGGGTAGGTTTGGCGGGGCAGTTAAAAAGGTGTTGTGTGTCGTGCGGACCCATGCCGCATACTGGGCAGATGTCTTGCACGGTGCGATCGATTTCCGCCCAATAAGAATTTAGGCGACTGCAATATCCCGAGCGTAGTTGGGCCAAAACTACTCTAGTTTGTCGTGGCAGCTGACGCTCCTCAGCTGCGATAGATGGAGGATGTACTCCAAGTACTTTATTCACACTATAATTGCTTAAGGCCTTGGCAACTGCGTCCGTGTGAATGCTATTCAATCCTGCTTGATATGCTTGTTGATCTAGGGGTTCTCTCCTGTATCGTTGGCCTACAAGGACTTCTTCTTCAGACAATACAATATGAGGTAAATGATTCAGTTTGTCAATACTATAGTTATATTGTTCATTTAGAATTTTAGAAGAGTAGGAAGACTGAAAGAAGTCGTCAAACATATTAGAGATTTCGGATTCATCCGAAGATTCTCTGCTACCAAATTTCATACAGCTTGGGAAATTATTAGCCTTTCTTTTAGAATTAACAAATCTAAAGAAGCTTTTTGGGTTATTTTTGAAATTCCTACTAATTTTTTCAAGATAATGCCGATAAAAATAAGAATTGGCAGAATTATATTTATTTCGGGCTACAATATAGCTAGAGTAATTCACTGTGGAGTTAATTGTTTTAAATTTCTTGAAGCATCTACTTTTTATGTTGCGCAACCTCCTTAACGACGATGTGAACCAAGGAGGGCCATGATCAGAAACTTTCGTTATATATGGAGTTATTTTAGAGAAGGCAGAGTTAAGGTGATTATAGAAATTAGAAACGCTTAAATCTATCATATATTTAATAACAAATCTTGTACTTAATAAAATTGATTTTAGCCGATTAATATCTGTTTTTCCAAAATTAAATTTAGGATTGATATTTTTCTTAGACCTAGCGGTCGGTCTAGAAATTTGTAGTTGAAGGTTAACTGAAAGTGTAGGATGGTAAACATCTTCTGGCATTACAATAGGTAGGCATCTATTCAATGCAACATTGAGTGTAGATGAAAAGACTAGATCTAAAGCCCGATCCTTTATGTTTAAAACATTGTTAACTTGGTAAAGACATTGACTAAAAATTAAATCCCAAAAATCGTCAATTCCAGTGCTAGTTGCAGGTATAAAATCAATTCTATTGTCCCCAGGGACCCATGAGATATGAGGAAGATTAAAATCACCCATACAAATTAATTCGGAGGTAGTAGACATTAAAGAAGAAACACTTTGAATTAAATTGGCATGTCTTAGATAAATGTCATTGCCAGAGTTTGGTGCAATATAAGAAACAGTTACAAAGATTATATTCCCAAGGTAATTCAGTTTTACACATAGAAACTCATCAGAAGTTGTCACTGGTATTACAACTAATTCAGATGAAATAGAATTGTGAACTGCAATTAAAACACCACCACCAACCTTGTTTAATCTATCTTTCCTATAAACTTGAAAATTTTCGCAAAAGATTTCAGTATCACTTATTTCAGGCTTTAACCATGTTTTAGTAAACACTATGACTTTATAATCACAATAAAAACTTTTTAAATATAAGCTACTGAGTTCAGTTTTCAAACCTCTAACATTTTCATATAAAAATGGCGATGACTCTAGTTTTTTGGAAGAACAATCGGATTTATCGGAGTAGATCTTTCCTTGTAGATGAATTCTTTCACTATAAGTCCCTCGGGCCAAAACTCGCTATCAACTATAGTATGGAATAAATCATTGGTTGAGGCGGATTAAATTTAAATACCTTTAAATCATTATCATTTGAAATATTAATTCTAGATTTGACATAATTACGAATATGATCAGTTGAAGTATCAGGATGTAGTCGAGATACAAAAACAGTTTTCCGCGGCGCAACTACAATTAGTTGATCTAAGGGTAACGATGGAGGTTCTGGAGCTGAAGGCTCATGGATAACAACAGAAGGTATAGGGGGATTACTTTGCGAAACCGAAGGTGAAGGACTCTCAGCTGGAGTAGGTAAATTGGTTATAGGTTTATTGATGACATAAATAATAGTATTTGTTTTATTGCTAGGAATAAGAGCCAAGGATGAAGAAGACTCAGGCAGAGTGCTAACTACTGATGAGTTTTCAGAAGACTGGGCAATTGAAGTAATAGGAGGAGCTGAAGTAGCAATCGGGGAATTTAAAGCAATCAGATTTTCAGAGGTGGAAATGGTATTACTGGCTGATGATTTTTTCCTTTTCGCAGAATCAACTGAGTACTCAAAACTATTTGAAATTTTGTCTATTTTTTCTAAATTGTTAAAAAGGGGATTGAATTTCTTTTTTAATTTAGAGACTTCTAATTTAGTTTCTTTAAAAAGACGAACGACATTTATTTCTTTATCTCTACAGGCAGGGCACGACCAACGTAATCCCATGGATCTATCAGTAATATAATCAAATTGTTTACCATTAAACCCAGCACATTTAAAATGGGCATGGTTATCACATATCCAGCAGGTAATCAATCTCTCAGAAAAATTTCAAATACTGCATTCCCTATACATACATATAAACAAGTCATGGTGATAATTAATAATATGCATAAAATCTGGGCATAGTTCTTCTGTCATCATCTTCAATTATGTAAGACCAGTAAAAACCATCTAAAGTCAAAGTTATTGCTTTAAAAATTAACTAAAGGAATGGTATTTGTGATTTTTGAAAAAAGCTACCATTCTTGAGATATCGTCACCTAAGAGTCAAATTACACATATGGATAAATAAGCCGAGTAAGAGACAAAACTGTTAAAGTAACTACACCATGTGATAGGTATTTCTATAAGCTTTCATACGTTATCCATTTTGTTGTAATCGGTCCAGTAGAACCGGGTCTAACCCGGTTTTGAACCTGGACTCTGGCATTATAATTGCTGCAAAAATCAAAGAATACATTGTTTGTACTGCTGTTTAGTTTTGAAATAATGTGGGTTACGTCTTTTGCGTTCTATAAAAATTACGGTATGCTGCTACGTCTATTGGCATTTCTTGAATAGGATCGTTATTTTTAAACGTAGAAGCTTGAAATTTTGCCAGAGCATGTACTTTAGCTTAATATATCAGATTCCATCAAAAAACGAATTTCGATTTCCATATGACTTTCATGACAAACAAAACTCTATATTAATTCAAATGAATATATGAAATAACTACAATTAATTTATCAGTAACAAATTTATATCAAAACTTGCAGTTTAATCACCGTCGCTGTTCCGCAACAGAGTTTACTTCCTCCGCTCTCCGCAACTGATTTTGTTTCATCTTACATAAAGTTTTTTCTATTATCTTCCCAACACCAGTTAAGATTTCGGCATGGACTCCAACTGAACTCCTTCACTAATTTCTTGTTCGTGAATAACTTTTAATTTTATAACAAAGTTTTGGAGATTTATGCTCATTTGTTTCGGAAAGAAATTATATCGCTACGTAGGGATCTACAAATCGGGACGTAGTGATCTCTACGTCATTAATTTATTTTTAATTTATAACATATTTTTTCCAAAAGTCGTTACTTCTTTCTTTTCAAATTCTTGTTCATTTTCTTTTCGGACTTTTTGTTCAAATTTCGAAAAGCGATATTTGATTGATTTCATTCTATAGGTGTGTTCGTTTACTCAATAATTTGTACAAATTTTTACAAGTCCAGTAACTTCTTGCGACCGACTAAGGTCTTTTACATTGTACTGTAAACGAACAACATCCAGTAAAAATTCGTACAAATTTTGAGTAAACGAACACACATTATGTCAGATTTAGAACAGACAAGGGAACTTTTATAATACCAAAGAATGCAGTCCGATTCTATTTTTAGCTCGATGATTGGGACAGCCTTTTTAAAATTCATCTCTATTGGATCGATGGAATGGGTTCAAATTCTGATGAAAAGATCGGATCTTTCGCGACTTCCTTTGCATGGGTTCAAATGCTGATGAAAATATCGGATCTTTCACAACTTCGTTTGAACCAATGCAAAAGATGACATGAAATCACGACATCGCATGGAACCCCTTCCTTCAAATTTTGCTGGGTAATTATCTTGTCATTAATCTCACTTAGCACCGATTTTTTTTTTTTTTTTTTTTTTTTTTTGACTGAAAACTATAAATTTTGTATGAAAATGACATTTTTGAGACCTTCTAAGACCTTTTATTTTTTTGGAAAATAATTTTTTTCTCTAAAACGTATAGTTTTCCTGCGTCGAAAACTTTGAAGCGCAATATAGGTGTATTCTTACATGCCAATCCCTTGGTTTTTGATTGAAAACGTACCCTTACTATACTCCTGACTTTATAATTATGTAACGTTTATGATTAAATTTTTATCGCATATTCAAATTTTTCAACAAAAGTCGAAAATTACAAAAAAGTCAATTTTTCTGAATTGCTGGCGTTTTAGGCCAATTGCGTGGACATGCATGGATCAAATGAACCTTTATAAGCATGGTATGACAGATAACAGTATTGCCTGTTATCTGTCATACCATGCAAAAACCCACAAAAATTTGCGAAAATATACGAGTTTTACGTCAATTTTTGCAACCATTTTTTGTGGCGTTTAAAAGACCAGTGGCTTTATTTATTTATTTAACAATAATGTCCAATCCTACGACCTAAGGGCTGTAAACGACAATTCGATTTATATAACATGATTTATATAAAAGTATAAATAAAAGGGATCGCTTACTACTTAAACAAAATTACATTAATATAATATTATTGTTAAAAATGTATCTTTTAAAATATGATAACTGTACAAAACGTATTCTAAGAATCGGAACTACTCACAACAGTAACAATATTTCCTATTCATTTGGGCATTCCATATGCAATATAATTTCACAATATGTATATATAATAAATAATAAAAAAAATGTACTGACACTCATAAGGGATTGGAACTACTCAGTATAGTTAAACTAATTATTCATATAATTTTATTATTATTATCATCACAATTTGAGCAATAATTATGTGTGTTCGTTTACTCAAAATTTGTAAAAATTGTTACTGGACGTTGTTCGTTTACTCTACAGTACAATGCAAAAGACCTTAGTCGATTACAAGAAGTTACTGGACTTGTACAAATTTGTACAAATTGTTGAGTAAACGAACACACCTATTGAGGAATATATATTCATTTACAAAACGTATATATGGATACAAAACACTAAGTGTAATTTGACACAAAGTGCTCTAAAAGCTTATTTCGAAAAGTATGCAACGAATGATTAAAAGATTTCAAAGTCAATGACAACATATTATATACCCGAGCAACTCTGATTAGAAACGATCTTTCTAAAAAGGGCCTTAACATTGCTATTTGTATCTGCGGGTTTCTTAATGATCTGGAAAAATGAAATGCATTTAAGAAAAAACATTGGGGACTGTCTTTTATAACACTTATAGAAGAACAATACGGAACGAAGTGCAATATAGTCGTCCAAAGTACAACCTAAGAAGTCAATTACAAATAGAGTGACGTGCTGCAAAGGGTTAATTGAGAAAATATACCTCACTACTTTATTAAAAGCAATTTGCAATTTCATAATAATGTAGCCAAAAGTCCCAGAAAAAATTGCAATACAGTATAAAACCAAAGGCATAACTATCATCAACTGAAAGAGAGAGCTCAGAGCTATAAAATTTTTCAACATATAATGTGGGTTAAACAAGGAAATCAAAAAAGTGTCAATTTAAAAAATCATCATGCTCATATCTCTATACTAGTGTACATATCGATTATAAATACATTGTTGCGTTTTATCGTACTAAATGATATCGATATGTGTATTATTTACAATGGGTGTGTTCGCTACTAAATTCGACTACAGCTCTGCCAACCTGACAGTAGTGACCGCCCCGGTCACTCGGGGTTAAGGTAAGTATACGCTATAGGATAAAGTTTTTGATCTAAGTGACTATATACTTAAACTACTTAGGCTAATACCATATACACACTACGGGTCCTCGTATCTACATCGACTGTTCTCCACAATCGCATGTTGCACGCCTCGACCACTCCGTCGTATGGGATTTGAGTAATCTGGCAGTTCTCAATATCACCGACCACATATCGGTCGTTTGGTAGCATCCTGCGCACCACATAAGGTCCCTTAAACGTCGGCAGCAATTTTTTGTTAATCCCACAGACGTGTCAATATTCTCAATCACCACAAAGTCTCCTTCCTTAAATACATTGACTCTACAACCCCTTTCCTTAGACCGTTGTTCATTATATTTCTGAGTTTTCATGATAGCTGCCTCCGCTTTATCTCTATTTTCCCAAGTTGTTTTACCCAGTCCACGTGACCTACCGGCTCACTCAATTTTGCCAGCATTCCCACTAAGGTTCTGTTCACTCGCTCCACTTGACCGTTGGCTTGGGGCGAGTAGACAGCCACTTTACATGGTCTATGTTTTTCGCTTCCATCTGTTCCATCGTTCTATCTGTTATACACCTAACCGGTCTGCTATAATAATCAAAATACTTTAAAAGTACCGCCTTGACCTCCTTGGTACTTGTCAGCACTGGATATAGTCTGACAAATTTTGTAAACGCGTCAATTACCACTAAGATATGTTTTCTCTTTGACTGCAATGAAGGCAAGGGACCCAAGTGGTCCAAGTGTATAGTATGGAAGGGCCGTGGTTCCTTAGGAATGCTGCGCAATGCTCTCGCATTAGGTGAGGTGCAGTGTACATAATACATTTTATGCAACCTTTCCTATATTTTTCTATTCACAAGTATAGAAACCCTGAAAAATGCCTTGCAAGAAGAATGGGGAAAATGCAGATTTCATGCTCAAAAAATTAAGTTAGATCTATGCCAAAAAGGCTCAAAGCAGTAAAGGATAACAAAGGATACCATACCAAGTACTAAACACCTTAGAAATCCTGTTTGTTTTATAAAACTTTTTTTACAAACATTTGGTTGAGTCTTAACCAAATTTGCTGTTGAAATTTTTGTTTTTATAAAGCAACATGGTAAGACATTGTTAACAATGTTTCTAAAAAATATTTTCAAAGAGAAGCACAAAAACTTGTTCCAAGCCCTGATTTTTTTCTCTATCAGGAATTCCCATATATCATTAAATTGTTTGTACGTACTCTAGACATAACCGCTAATGATTTTTTATAGTCATATATTGGAAAAAAACCTTCAGAAACTAGAATTTCTAGCCAAATTGCCTACAAAGGGACACTAATTACGATCATGCCAAAATTACGTCAGGAAAATTAATGGGGGTATCTTGAACGGCAATTCCCCGTGAATTTTTTCACTTTCTCCCTTAAGTTTCAACGGCGGAAAAAGAAAACTCACAGGGAAATTTCATTCATGATAACCCCCAATGTTTCTGTCGAAATCAATGACAAAACTACTGAAAACGATAGGGTACCAATTATTGCATCATTCCGATTACTAAAATTGCATAAACAGCCAAAAATTTGAAATTATTAATCGAATATTGTGGTGCATCATTTTCAATGCTCAATGTAACAAAGTCCTTTTTTTCAGTAAAATGTTAGTATAACAGTAACGTAAATGTAAAATTTGTCTATGCCACCTTAAATACACCTTTTCAGCCTACAAATTTATAGCGGTATTCACTCATGGTGGTAAAGTGGCATTGTAGATCTTGTACATCTTGTTATTATTGCAGATCATGGTACAATTACTTAGGTAGATGCCTCAGCCCAGTTGATCGAATCTAAAACGTCAAAAAAGAGGAATTCGCCGTGAAAAATCAAAACAAGTAAGAGATAGCATGTGTTCACTTCACTGTACAAACACAAGCGATAAAAAGAGACAACAAGAAACCATTTGGCGAAAATTTTGACAGTTTACATTACAAAAAAAGTTGCTTTGTTGTAGCAATTCGCCGATGTTTCTACCTAAGTAATTGTACCATGTTGCAGATCTACAACACTTTAAAATACCACAACAAATACATGAAAGTTTAATTTACCACAGGGTTGTTAATTTACTCGACCTAGAAGTCTTGTAATCATTGCACTGTACTTTACACACCCTTGTGGAACAGCTGATTGTTTTGCCGCCACTTTTGTTTTGTGGTAGAAAAATGAGAAAAATAACAAGTAAGAAAAGCGTTAAGTTCTGCCGGGCCGAACTTTTTATACCCTCCACCACAAATTTCAGCCATTTCGGTGGATTAATGTGGCCACAACCTTCAAAATACCGAAATTCGGAAGGTACCGTTCTATGGGGGCTATATAATGGCGTGGACCTATACCTACAAATTTCTGGGGGAAAGTTTTATACGCCTAAAGAAGACTAAATACCAAAATTCAGCCATATCGGTGTGATAATGAGGCTAAAACGTTCAAAATATCGAAAATCGGGAGATATTGTATTATGGGGGCTATATCAACACGTGGACCTATATAAACATTTTATGGTAGAAATGTTTCTTAGCCTCTGGAAACACAAAATACAAAGTTACAACCGATTCTTTGGTCAAATGGGTCTAATACATTCAAAATCTATTAAAATGACGCGTACTTTATAAGGGGTCTTATATGGGGGCTATAACAAAACGTGGACCTATATAACTCAACTTTGGTAGGAATGTTTTCTGGCCTCTTGAGACACAAAATACCAAATTACAACCAATTCTGTTGTCAAATGAGTCTAATACATTCAAAATATATTAAAATGACGCGTACTTTATATGGGGCCTTATATGGGGGCTATACCAAAACGTGGACCTATATAACCCAACTTTGGTAGGAATATTTTTTGGCCTCTGGAGACACAAAGTACCAAATTACAACCAATTCGGTGGTAAAATGGGCCAAATATCTTAAAAATTCCTTAAAACGACGACGCGTCACGCGTCATTTTGTATGGGGGCTATACGAAAGCGTGGACCTACATAGCCCGCTTTCAATACCAAAAGTCCTACGTAAATATAACATATTTTCCCAAAATTTCATCAACCTACGTCAATCCGTTCGGACGCTAGAGTGATTTCCACAGACGGACAGACGGACGGACATGGCTATATCGATGTAGAATTGCACGCTGATCAAGAATATATATACTTTGTGGGGTCTACAATGATTATTTCGAGTAGTTACAAACGTAGTGACAAACTTAATATACCCCCATCCTATGGTGGAGGGTATAAAAAGAATAAAAGAATGTAGACCACGATAAAACAAATTTATATGAAAAAAGTGTAATAAAACTGAAACTGAGCGAATTCCGCTTATATTTTAAATTGTTAAAAAATCTCAACTTGTTTCCAAGTTATCAATCAAAGTTTACATTTTTTATTTCAGGTTGCATCATTGACAGCCACTGTATAAATTCATTTTGTCTTTAATTAAATCATTTATTTTGTAAATTAATATTTGAGTTTATCATTTTCAACAAGTCGGGTTTAATAAATGTGTCATAACAATTTGATTTGTTAAGTTTTAAATAATCTTTGGTATAAAGTACACCCTTCATTGAATCCTTATTGAGGGAATTTCGACATTTCGTTTTATTAACAGAGTGTTTTTGTAAAAATGCTTGCCTGTCACACGAACCGTTCGTACTAAAACGTATACGTTCAAAATTTGGTTCTTGTAAAGCTTTATATTTCAGTTTTTATATTTCAGGGTTTCCATGATACTTATTTTGTTAATTTTGCATAGACATCTGTACGTAATATGTGTTACTTGATGGCAACCGCGATACAAACAAAAAATAAGAAAAAAATGTAAACAAATGTGTCCAAAAATAATTGTGATAATATAAAGAAACGGATGTACATACATACAGTGCCCGGCATAATTATTTTGACAAGTTTGAGAACATGATGTTTTTGATTTTTTACCGGATTAGTCTTCTACAAAAAATATAAAAAAATATTCTGGCTAATCCTTTACTAGAGTACTTAAAATTAGTAATAAATTTTATCAATTCAAATTTACGATTGCACTTTTGTAATGGAAATAAAATTTCACTGCGTGGCATAAGTATTTTGACAAAATTGTTTTATTGACTTTTAGACCTCAAAAATTAAAAATGTTTTGTTTATACTTATGATTATTATTAGTTACGGTAAAAATAACGTGTTTCACAAACATCTGTGCCATTATGGACCCATTTACGGATCGATATTTCAAGGATTTAGGGATATTGAAGAAATTTATCATTAAGCAACATTTTTGATGGTTTTCTCCCATTATCTCGGAATATTTTGCGGATTTCCACTTTTTAATGAGAGTAGGAACATTTTTCTCTTACAAATGTGTCATTTGGAGGAAACTACTTTTAGTTTGAACCCGAAATACGCTCCAAACCTGCACCACAAAATTCAGCCTTACCATAGTAGCAGTGTTGTGCAAATGAATACATAACACTTCGATCAGTTTACTACCATGTAGTTATGAAAAATTGTTTAAAGTGCCAAAATATTCATTATAGTCCACAGCATTATCGATAAAAATTAAATATCACAGTATTTTAAATGGTGGATCAACCTATTCCGATGCCTGGGTACATTTGGGCATGGCAATAGCATCAGGGGGATATTTATTTCACAAAGATATCAAACATTTTTGCGGTTTTTTGACTCAAGCTTACTGAAAAGTGTATTTTAAAATGAATTATGTTCAAATATATTTTTATCTGTCCACAATATGCTCCACAACAATGATCGATGCGGTGCAAATGACTTCGATTGAAAATCTAATTGACAATTTTTGTGGCTATGATTTATCAACCGAGTGGAATGGCAAAAAATGAATTCAAATTGATTTTTTTTTCTAATGTTTAGAGTTTCTAGTCTTAATAGAGAGTTTGCTTTGACATCGAAATTGCTCAGAAGATGAGGATTTGTGTGCTTAAGTAAGATTAGATTTGCAATTCTGCTCTATTTACCGGAGAGCAACTTCTGTAATTTCACATTTTCTGACTAGATCGCGCATATTTACGGTGTTTTCAGTATTTTGAGATTAATTCGTTACGAAATAAATAGATAACTGCAGCAATGTCTAAACATTAGCTACACTTATCACCGAAAATTCAATTTTAAATTTCACTACAATTTTTGACACCAACATTCCTTATTTGAATTAAAAATCTATGACTGTCAAGTAAATTTTTTCTTAAATGTTACTAATTTAGCTAAATAAATTAATTTTGTTGCCAAAAGGTTCCATTAAGTACCAAATGTATCATTATTATGACCCGTCAAAATACTTATGCCGTTTTGCGTTTGCCTCCCTTTTTAAACATTCGCCTACATAATCACAAATAAAGCTGGAATTTTTTTGATCCACTAATTTTTATTTAGCTGAGAGGACAAAGAAAACCCCTAAACTGTTAATATCCTGCTATATTAATGCTGACTATAATTATATGCCTTTTAACACAAATGTAACTTTTGTCAAAATAATTATGCCGGGCACTGTATGTACATATACGCGTGTGCTTCTATGGAAATAAATAAAATTGCTTTGCCCTCCAGTTTTCGTGTGTTTTGTGCCTTTTATTACTCAAATTATTTAATTTTCATTCAAAACTATGGGTCTTTTCCATTCGTTTATTTTTGACGTATTCGTTCGTCTGATTTTGTTACAAAAACCAAAAAAAATACGAAAATAAAAAGCTTTCATATGTTTGTCACACGTATACAAACGTCAACCGCTATGAAATCCAAATTGTGTCTTCGTTCATGAAATCGACGAACGAATGGGCAAAAACTTTTTACAAAACCAGGCTGTACGATTTACTTGGCTGTAAACACGCACTACAGTAGCTGAGGAATGGGCTAATACCATTATCTTTCGTACTAATTTAGTTATTATAGGAAAAACATACGAAACATCAACACGTTTCAAATCAAATATTGCATTCCAAAAACGAAATAAATCCGTTTCATTATTTTCACAAATTTGATCAAAATCAAAAAACCTTAGTTCACGAAATTCCGAATCCAATTTTTGCTTTTCATCTTTGTTTACAAAATGTGGAAATTCTTTAAGGATATGTGGGACTTATAAATAAACTGTTAAAATTGCTTTCAAAAAACATGTTTTATGTTGCCACAACAAAAAAGAACCGAAATATTGCCATATTAGTAAAATAACAACAAATCGTCATTTTTTGAACAAAAATCGTCAATTCGTAATTTTTCAATTTTTGGCAAAAAAAAAAAAAAATCGTTAAAATTACCATAAATCGTCAAATCTTGCGGCCGTGCTTGTAACAGAAACTTCTTTCTATTAATTTAATATAAAACATATAGTCTGGTCAAAATAGACACGCGTATAAGGGGGAAATAGCAAAAATTCCCACAAAGCTGAATTTTGGTGGAGAGCTAGGGTTGGCCATTAGAAGCAACGTCCTAAAAGTCCCCATCGATCCCATGTGTGAAAACAAGTTATATGGGGTCAAAGGTCATTTTTGGAGGCATTATTCAGTTTTTTTAATTTGTCTCAAAAACGGTAATACTTAGCAAAAGCCCGCTAAAGTAAAAGTTGTAGACTCAATAATTGTCTACAAGATTGATCTTTATGATTCTTAAAAAAGACTTACCATTTTCGAGATATCTAGATCTAAAGGTCAAATAAAAAATTAGCCGCGTAAGTACATTATGAGGCGAACCGGTTAAAGTAACGACACTATGTGTTAGATACTTCCGTAAGCTTTCAAATGATATCCACTTTGCAGTAATCGGTTCAGTAGAACCGGATCCGCAACCGTTGAAAATTATACATTTCCGTAATCAGCGCAACAAACCCTACCTTCGGACAAAACTTGAAAAAAAAAATCGGAGAGTTTTCGTTGCGGTCGTTCCCGTTGGGCTTTCGATTATGCATGTGGGTTAAATGGGCTATTTTTGCATAAAATGACTCTAACATTGAATAACTCTACTAAACACTCTCCGATTTTGTTGGAATTTTTTTAGAAGATAGCTATAATTTCACTCTTCAAGAAAATATATATTTTTTGGGAGACAGACCCGATTACTTCGCTTATTTTAGCCGGTTCGTCTGAATATGTGCATATTTCCCTTATAAGTGCATAAAAATCATGTGTTTTTTAGAATAGCTATATCTCAAGAATGGTTCCACCTAAGAAAAAAATTATAAGGGTCAAACTTGTAGATAATTTTTCTGTCTACAATATTTACTTTAGTCACTTTTTGATTAAATCAACTGTTTTCAAAAAATAAATCCGAAACCCTAAAAATCCTTAAATTTTGACCTTTGACCCCGAATATTTTTTTTTTTTTTTGCACACATGGGATCGATGGGGACTTTTAGGACGTTGCTTCTAATGGCAAACCCTAGCTCTCCACCAATATTCAGCTTTGTGGGAATTTTTGCTATTTCAATGTCTATTTTGACCGGACTAATATAGAAAATGCGTCAAACTACCCACGGTTACATTTTTAATTTTTATTTGTAACAGCAATACCTAATTTAAGTCGTGACGTACAAAAAATATTCACCTACCTATAACAACAACGCTCTCTGAGCGTCCGTATTACCCAAATACGTTGAATCCGAAATCCCATTTAAAACACAAAAACCGCGACTGAAACTTTATTAAATGTTTTCATTCGTAAAACAAACATTTTTCCTTTGCAATAAATTGTATTTCATGTTTTGTTGGGCTTTTGTTTTCAAAATACAAAACACACACATACATACATTCAATAACATATCGTACGTAGAGTTGGGCAATTGAAAGATCTAGTTCACTATCTAGTTCAGTGTACACCGATCGTTTCTTTGAACAAAATGCGTATACTTAATATCTCACGTTAGTTTGTATAATGTTAGTCATACGTTTTTGAACTAGGACAAAGAACCAGGTCGTTCAATTGCCCAACTCTAATCGTACGTTCTGTCAAAGTTGAAAATGTTCAACTTACAAAAAGTTTACGCTCGACGTATTTCGGTAGTTCTCATAAGAATACATGTGTTCTACTTTTTTCACCACACACGCCCTGGGAATACGGCCGTATTTAGGCATAGCAGTAATCGAGTTTTCTATTGGACATTAGGGTTATGACTTTTTTACAACCTCATATCCCAGTATCATATTGGGATGAACTTTTACATAAGATTACATAAAAGCTTAATTTGAACGTGATTGTATAAAAAAACCTCACGCACAAAATCATTTGAAAATTGTATTTATGTATTTTTGACATTTTTTGGAATAACTATAAGTAGATATAAAAATATATAAATAATAAAATAAATAATAACTAAAGTAAATATACTAACATAACAAGGATCATTAAACACAAAAGATAGTAAATATTCATATTGTTATTGGAGAGGATGAATCTCAGTGGGAGGTTGTCCTTGTTACGGCAGGAGTTGTATAAGTCTTGCATATCTTTGATCGCGCGCTCACAGCACTGGTTGCTTCGGCAATGTTGATTGGAGATTCATCCTTTTCCAAATAGTATTCAAGCATTTGAGAGCTTTTGGGTAGTCATTCAGAGCTGCAGCGGAACAATTGACTACTGAACCAATGATCAGCCCATGAATAAGAAATGAATAAACAGATTTTACACAACCTGCTTCGGGTTTCAGGCATCAGTATAAAAGCAAGTAGAATGGCACGAGAGTTCCAGCATGCATTGCAAATTTTTGGGATCTGCTTAAAATCTACAAAAGGAATCTCACTCTTCTCAGTGAAATGGCGGAAAACATGAGTAAGGTGGAAGAGAAACTCCATGTCGTCTCTCCAGCCACCTGTTTCCTTAATCAAAGTTGTACGATTACTGAAGGCTGCATTCAATTGAGCATAGTTTTTCATCAAATCCTTCACAAAAAAGTATTCGTTGTTTGGTGATATTATAGACGCATGGAGTTCATCGTCCATGACAACCCGAAGAACTCAATCCAGCACATGGTGCTGGCAACTGATTAACTTGGGTGCGGTGTAACCTTTCGCTTCAAACATTTGCTGCAGTCGAACTACAACACCTGTCTTTTTGCCGTTATTGCTTGCCGCTTGTTGTATCGGCAACAATCATCACAATTGATCCCCAGAGGTTGAACTCTTCTAACACATTCTGGAGACCTTCTGCAATTGTTTTAGCTTTCCCATCTTTCAATTTGAGCGCAGTCAATCTAATATCTTTAAATTCCTTCCTGAGGACCACAGCCTGATATTCATAGCTCTCAAGGTGTTTGCCGTTAAAATGCATGCTCCATTTCTCCAGACAAAGCGTGTTTAGCAAGTGGTAAAGAACCAAGCAGCTTCCTTGTAGATAGCCCTGTCGATTCCTGACTGACATTGGGTTGGGATTTCAATGCCTTTAGTGGGAAGCTGCTGGAATATCGTAGCTGCTTTATTGGACGAAATCTTTGAACTTGTAACAAGGCGTCTTGCAATGTCTGTTTGGTTATGCTTCCTTTTGCTCGTTGATGCTGCATTTTCATACTCCCAGGGACTATCTGTACTACTGTCGTAAAAATCCGAGCCACTTTCGTAACAACCAGGTATCGCTGAACCGGTAAATTTGGGCGCACTCGCTTCTATTGTCTTCTTTCGTTTGGACAGGTGAATGGTATTGACACCAGCAGGTTTGCCGATTGAATAACCAACACGGTCTTTGCTCTCAATTTGCAGTTTGTAGGGTTTCTCGTCTTCATTGCACATCCACTCGCCCTTTACATAAGTGATGTCAAATAATTCCATCATTAGATCAAAGTATCGTTTTCTTCTGCTGCGCTCGTAGTCTTTCAGAAGAGTTCTTAGTTTTGCCTGGATGGCTTGGTCCGATATATACGGGAAGTTCAATATTTTATTCCATAGAACCTTAAGCTCTACAGTAATTAGAGCGATCCTCTCTGTCCGTCCTTTTGCTGCAGACTGAAGAAATTTGATGCGACCAATGACGTGTATCTTCAGGGGCATGCGACTCCGTTCACTCAGTGCTGTTTCCACAATTGCCACTATGCCTCTTTTTAATGGGGCTTGAAACTGGACTAGGTTCTTTGTCCAGGTTTCTTTGTTCTTCTCCGCGTTGGAAGCACTCTTCTTGAATGACATGTTATAATTCACTTTTCACTTCACTTTCACCGTTCACTTTTTATATTTGTTCTTTCCGGGGTTTTCGAAACTTTTTGAATGACACAAAACGATCAATGAACTAGGTGTTTATACAAGAATTTTTCAATATTTTTCTGACAGGTACTTATAAATGGGCTTATTTATGATGACATTATACCTGATTCAGCACGTGTGCGTTGTAGAATTTTAAAAAAAAAAATTCCAAAAAATAAAGCTAATAAATGTGGTTTCTGTAGTCAACGGAAAAACACACATCAATAAAAAAATGCAAATCCTTTCCTTCATACATTGAATGTAAAGGAGTAACTCCCATAAATGAAACAGTTGAGCAATTAGTCATAAATTTATGAGAATTTATTAGCATCCTACCGCAATCATAAAAATGAGTTATGTTTTTTTTTTCACTAATTTGCAAATTGTGAGAATCATAAAAAATCGTCAATGTTTCTTCCCGAGAGATACATTCGACTCAACATGTGATACCTTCATTTAATTGTAAATAAAAACGTGAGATGTTCATCGATTTTTATGATCAATGTCTCATTTTGTTCAAAGGTTATGAGGCTTTTCGTGGGAGTAAAAAATTTCATAATTTTCCGTTTTGGGTTTATAAAACTAACAAAAAAAAAGGAAAAAAATTTAAAATTTTTCACAAAAATATTATTTGAAAGTAGTTTGTGCATGACCTTTTTTACTAATTAAATGGAATGAACGTTACCATTGGCTTTAATAGGCAAAAGTTCATTCATTCCTGCTACAGGAAATCATTTTTGAGAAAAAAGTTCAAAAAGTCGTATGCCTATTGGACATAGCCTGAAAAGCTTATGCACTAGGGCTATAACCAAAAAAATACCACCACAAAAAAATAACACCACATTTCTCTATGGCGAAAAAAGTTTCCGCACCAAATGCATTGAAGTTCAGTAATGCATTTTTTAATTATATATATTGTTATATTTGCTTTTCATTAAAATTTTTATTTTTTTGTAATCTAATTAAAAACCATTATCAAACCGTTCTGGACCAATTTGTTCTCAAATCGCGCCATTTCGGAGCATATTAGGAACTTTTGACACTGTTGCAATTGTTGGCTTTTCTTTATAAACTCGTGAATTTAATGTTTATATTTTTGTACCTATCGGACAAGATATTATGGGGTCATTTGCAACGAATTCGCGAAAGTTGCAGGCTGTTTTTGTTGACTTTGCCTGTGAGAATCGTATTTGTGTTCTATAAATATTTTTTCAGACGAAGCAAATTTAAATTTTTAAATAGAAAAAATATGAAAAGGCTTTAGTAATCGCAGTCGGTGCGGAAACTATTTTCACCGAATCGATTTTAGAAACTCGTTTGCGTTATCAGGACAAAATTCCCCACACGGTACTGGTGTTGTATTTTTTTAATTATAGCCCTATGTAGAAGCACCCTTTCTTTTAGAAAGGGTCTATAAAATCACACTTGCTTTTATGTGGCCCCACCTAAGATTAAAAAATTTTAAAAAAAATCACGAATATATTGCACACCTGGGATTAAAAATAAATAAATAAAAAAACAATAAATAATAATAATTAAAATTAATAAGAAAAAGTACAAAAAATCTTCAAGGTACTTGAAATAGAGTCGAACCATTACATGGGGGCTATACCAAAACGTGGACTGATATAGCCCATCTTCGGGTGCAACATTTTAGCGCTCTATCTATTTATTTATTTATTGAATTGTATTCACATGCCACAAGATGTAATAATCTTATAGTAAGGCATGTGATAATATAATGGTAAATTTTACATATTTGGCGTAAGTAAAAGAAGGAACATAGAAACATTAACAAGTTAATTTGTAAAAATATTAAGTTAAGTTACGTAGTAGCAATTATAGTAAAGTAATATTACATACATATTATTGAAATAATTTAAAAAGGTTGCGTTTGAATGATATTGATATGATATCTCAATTATTGCGGACGCTAGAGTGATTACAACAGACGGACAGACAGACGGATATGCCTAGATCGTCTTAGAATTTTATCCTGATCAAGAATATATATATATATATATACTTTATAGGGTCGCAAATGATTAGTTCGATGTGTTACAAACAGAAAAACAAACTTAATATACCCTCCATACTATGGTGGAGGGTATAAAAAAGAACAAATATTTGCACGACCAGTACCATGTGGGGAATTTTGTCCTAATAATGAAAACGCGTTTCTAAGATCGATTCGGTGAAAAAAGTTTACGCACCGACTGTCTGTAACTTTCGCGAATTTGTTGCAAATGACACCATATTCTCTTGTCCGATAGGTACAATAAATATAAACATAAAATTCACGAGTTTATAAAGAAAAACCAAAAATTGCAATAGTGTCAAAAGTTCCTAATATGCTCCGAAATGGCGCGATTTGAGAACAAATTGGTCCAGAACCGTTTGATGATAATGATTTTAAATTAGACTACAAAAAAATAAAATTTTTAATAGAAAGCGTATATGTCATTATAACAAATAAAATTGAAAAATGCATTACTGAACTTCAATGCATTTGGTGCAGAAACTTTTTTCGTGATAGAGAAAAAATTACACCTTATTTCATAATAGTTTTTCATGCTCTACGCGGCTATGTGGTGGTATTTTTGATATTTGCAAAAAATTGCAAAAATTTATATCCCTATTATGCACAGTAGGTGTTTAGGCGAGGGAGGGGAAATCCATAGGTTTCTTCAATAGTTCAGTTACCGTATGGTGAGCAGTGGAGGAGAAAATAACCAAAGAAATAAAAACACAAGCATATAATTTAAATATAATAATATGCTGCAAGTTTATTTGTGACTCTTTTCATACAACAAAATAGATTACCTTTTGTAATCGGTGATAGTGGCGACAGAGGCCTTTTAGTAATAACGCGTAGACGTTATTCTTCAACAAATGACTACCTTCCAAACATTTTCTATCGCTTGCTTGACGCAAAAGTCACTGAAAACGGATTGTTGTGTCTACTGCGACAGTCGCATTTGTTTCCGAAAAGACAAAAATGACTAAAGAAACTGTTCCACTTATGCGGTCCAGATGCATTTTATTATAAAATTGATCAAAAACGAAACAATTTTTATAATACAATGCACCTTTTATAACCGCATTAACATTGAATTCAAATGAATAATAATACGTTTGGTTTACTTTTTTATAAAAGTTGTAAATATACAATAAAGAAACTAAACAGCTTTATTTTCATTTAAATTTTTGTATCAAGTTTGTACCGATTGCTAACAGAACGTCACAAGAACTGAAGAAATCACGTCAATCAACTCATGTTTTATTCTACTTATTACAATTCGCTTAACTGTTTACAAGATAAATTGTTTTTGTAATGCTGCCACTATTGTTTTGAAAACATTACTCTCTATAATAGAAAGTTGTATCAATAATCCAGACTTTAAGCATTTGATTTTGTACAACATAAAGTGTCGCTTTTTTATAATACTGTAAGTCGCGCAGTTGTGACCACATACGGAAAAAAAGCTATAACAACATATTTGTTCTTGTAAATAGACAACATTCGCATTTTTAACTGAATGCAGGCACTTTACGGAGACGCATTTACTGAGAGAAGATATATTTAACTTCAAAATGTGTGGAGGGTAAAGACAAGTGAACGCAGAGGTTCTAAGTGATCGCAGAGGATCCCATGTCATATACTAATACATTTAAAAGTTATTCCACTGAGAGCAAAGTCTAACAAAGTGAGCAAACCGACAACAACCGATGTTCAGCGGCGATCCGCACACTACGGTTTCCGCAGAGGGAATTGTAGAGGAGATGCCAGTGCGCCAATTACCATCCGTGATTGATCGAACAGGGGAAGTTAAGGGACAAAGTATCTAACTTATACAGTAGGGTTATAACTTTTTTGCAATTTTTGCATGAAAACTACTATGAAATACGATGTCATTTTTTCTCTATCGCGAAAAAAGTTTCCGCACCAAATCCATTGAAAGTTCAGTAATACATTATTTAACTTTATTTTTTATAATGACATATGGTAATATTCAAAAATGTTTTACAATCGTTGAAGTTGAGGTTCACCATTTAATAAGTCGCGAACTGTCAATATATTTTATACAATATGAATATATTTATATTAATTGAAGTGTTTTAGCCGGGGTCGCATAAAATGAACCATAACAAATAATTTATGTGGAAGCTGTGTTGGTGGTAATATTAAAAAATGTATAAAAATGTGTTGGAGTTTACTAGTTTTTTTGTGTTCTTTCTTGATTTCTGGTGAAACCACGGAAAATTCAGACCTGAGCTCAAAGAAAGAATTGAAGAATACCCCTTGGGCAACATGGTTCTAATGTATGACTTTTCCATATATACACTGCATCCCCCTTAAATCGATGCTGACATTTTGAAGTTTTGAAATCCGGGTTTTTTGAATTTTTCTTATAATTGGAGGGCGCAACCAGATAATTATCCAAACTATTTATTGGATTGTAGAACTAGTGATTCCACGTCGTTTGATGTATATCTCATGAGTGTGCTTCATACAGCTCCCTAGTAATAGGAGTCCAAAGTCGAAATTTTGGTGCGTAAATTTTCTATAAAAACCTATTTTTTGGCTCCAAAATTTACAACTGTAGCTCAGGTACCCTTGAACCCCACGTGATTTTAGTTTTTTTACGCGCCGGATCTAATGAACCCTTCCGCTTTCAAATCCATCCACTAAAACGGCGGTTATAGATACCTTGAAAGTAGGAAATTCTGCAAAATTATATTTTGATGATTCCGCGCATTGAACCGCGATTTTCTTTCGTTATTTTTACATACATGGAATCCTTTATACCCGATTATATTGTTTTCCAAAACCGTGTGGCATAAATTACCGAGATTCTGGAGTAATATTCGTATTTCGTATAAAATAGAATTTGGTAGCACATCCGCGGTTCTTGACGAATTTGTTTAAAATTTGTTATAATGACGTATTTTTTATAAGCGGTGACTGAAATCGGATGCGCCTTATAATCTTATGTACGAGTACATCACTCAATTTTTACCTACATAAAGGTTTTTTGAATAGTAAGATGCAGCTGGCGGCACACTTTGGCCGCTAAATGAAAAGTGGAAAAATCGCTACATATTAATAGAGATGCACTCGCTGTATCTGAAAAGCGAATGCGCCTTAACAGATTTTAACGAATTCGCGAATTATACGTTTTTTAACTTTTATGTTTTTTCTGTGGTTGTAATTTCAATATTACTTTCTATTTCATAATCCTATTGTTTATCAAAGTAAGCAAATACACTTTCGGGTTTGTCATCGCATTTTCCCTCAAGAAGTTTCAGGGAAGTCCGTCAGTCATTGCATCGAAATTTAGCGAAATAGTAGAATAACTCCCAAAAATGTTTTTTCTATTTTTCGTATTAAACAAAAAAATATATATTTTTGAAATAATATTCCAACAATAAGTTTTCGTCTTTTGTTGTTGCTGTAATATGGCAGTTATTAATCCTATCGTTAAAATGTTGGTCTCATATTTTTCTACGCGTTGTCTAGAATCTCTACGTATTTATACCCTACACCACTATGTGGTAAGGGGTATTATGTGTTAGTGCATTTGTATGTAACATACAAAAGGAAGCGAGATAGACCCATAGTTCCTTCTAGGGATATACATAGTCGATTTATGCATGTCCGTCCGTCCGTTCGCAACATACAGGTCCCATTTTTTGAACGATTTCGCTGAAAATTGGGGAATACCATTTTTTTAGCCGTCGGAAGATCAAGTTCGAACATGGGATATATCGGTCCACGTTTTGGTATAGCCCCCATATAACGGTACCCCCCGATTTACGGTATTTTGACGTATTCAGCTACATTTTCAGACCGATTTGGCTATAATTTGACATTTAGGGTTCTTAAGTGTCAATTAACATATATAACAAAACTTGTGGACATAGGTCCACGTTTTGGTATAGCCCCCATATAACGGTACCCCCGATTTGCGGTATTTTGATGTTTTTAGCTACATTTTCAGACCGATATAGCTATAATTTGACATTTAGGGTTCTTAAGTGTCAATAAACTTATATAACAAAAGTTTTGGACATAGGTCCACGTTTTGGTATAGCCCCCATATAACGGTACGCTCCGATTTGCGGTATTTTGACGTTTTTAGCTACATTTTCAGACCGATGTAGCTATAATTTAACATTTAGGGTTCTTAAGTGTCAATAAACTTATATAACAAAAATTGTGGACATAGGTCCCCGTTTTGGTATAGCCCCCATATAACGGTGCCCCCCGATTTACGGTGTTTTGATGTTTTTAGCTACATTTTCAGACCCATATAGCTATAATTTGACATTTAGGGTTCTTAAGTGTCAATAAACTTATATAACAAAAGTTGTGGACATAGGTCCACGTTTTGGTATAGCCCCCATATAACGGTACCCTCCGATTTGCGGTATTTTGACGTTTTTAGCTACATTTTCAGACCGATGTAGCTATAATTGGACATTTAGGGTTCTTAAATGTCAATAAACTTATATAACAAAAGTTGTGGACACAGGTCCACGTTTCGGTAGCCCCCATATAACGGTACCCCCCGATTTACGGTATTTTGACGTTTTCAGCTACATTTTCAGACCGATTTGGCTATAATTTGACATTTAGGGTTCTTAAGTGTCAATTAACATATATAACAAAACTTGTGGACATAGGTCCACGTTTTGGTATAGCCCCCATATAACGGTACCCCCCGATTTGCGGTATTTTGATGTTTTTAGCTACATTTTCAGACCGATATAGCTATAATTTGACATTTAGGGTTCTTAAGTGTCAATAAACTTATATAACAAAAGTTTTGGACATAGGTCCACGTTTTGGTATAGCCCCCATATAACGGTACCCTCCGATTTGCGGTATTTTGACGTTTTTAGCTACATTTTCAGACCGATGTAGCTATAATTTAACATTTAGGGTTCTTAAGTGTCAATAAACTTATATAACAAAAATTGTGGACATAGGTCCCCGTTTTGGTATAGCCCCCATATAACGGTGCCCCCCGATTTACGGTGTTTTGATGTTTTTAGCTACATTTTCAGACCCATATAGCTATAATTGGACATTTAGGGTTCTTAAATGTCAATAAACTTATATAACAAAAGTTGTGGACACAGGTCCACGTTTCGGTATAGCCCCCATATACCGGTACCCCCGATTTGCGGTGTTTTGGCGTTTGTAGCTACATTTTCAGACCGATGTAGCTATAATTTGACATTTAAAGTTCTTAAATGTCAATAAACTTATATGACAAAACGTGTGGACATAGGTCCACGTTTTGGTATAGCCCCCATATAACGGTTCATTTAAGTTCATATTTTCGTATAGCCCAGATACCTCCAAACTAGCTGTTAATGACATTTGAAGTTCCCACGTTATGTACCGATTTTCGATATTTTGAAGATTCTAGCCAAAGTTTTTAACCGAATTAGGAGTTATTTGACATTAAAGGCTCCCATCAAAAACTGTCAACATAGGCCCATGTTTTATTATAACCCCTATATAACAGTACCTCCCAATTTCTAGCCCACCAAAAATTGTCAACATACATAGTTAGATATAGGCACCATAAAAAAGGGCCTCCCGAATGAAGCATAAATGTACATAAACATTATCTGACATTTTAACGTACCCACTTAAAGTTGGGGACAGGAATGAAAAGTAATTATTCCATTTTAGTTCAGAATATTTTATGGCCGAACTTAATGCTTTTTTACTTGTTTTAATTTATTTTTTTTCGAGTTTTATTTGGACTTTAAATTAGAATAAATTAAATTACTCCAAGATTTTTTTGAGTATTTCTTGATTTTCCGCGAAAATAGAAATACATTTAGTAAATATTTAGGCATCTACGGATAGATATTAAATGCTGTTAACGCTTTATATATACATTTTCTTATTACAGCAAAAATGGAATTTTTAAATATTTGTTCTTTATAAGGGAATAGAACCCCCCATAACTTTGGAGCGCAGCATCCAATTTTGTGAACGCGAACAGATTTGAAACCACGACTTTTTTCTTAATCTATGTTCCAAAAATTGCGGACGTGCTCGCAAAAAAAATTTAACATTTCTTCCAATGGAATTGCAAAAGAAATTTGAAATTTACCATATACACTTTTTGTAAAAACTTATTAATAGTTTTAATCTAATTTAAAATCAATATAAAACCATTTTGGAACAATTTGTTATCAAATCGCGAAATTTCATTTATTGCACCTTTGACAATACTGAATTTTTTTTGTTTTTCTTTATAAAATCGTAATTTTTTTGTTTTTATTTATTGTACCTATCGGACAAGAGAATATGTCGTCATTTGCAACGAATTCGCGAAAGTTGTAGACTGTTTTTGATGACTTTGCCTGTGAGAATCGTATTTGTTTTCTACAAAATATTTATTCAAACAAAGCAAATTTTAATTTTTAAATAGAAAAAATATCAAAACTGCTTTAGTAATCACAGTCGGTGCGGAAACATTTTTCACTAAATCGATTTAAAAAACGCGTTTTCGTTAGAGGTAGTTTACACTATCTATCAATGTCATATGATACGAAATAAAAACATTCCATATTTACCCACAGAGGCAATGTGGAGACGTAGTTTTTTCACATTTTTGCTGGTGTGGACGCACAGAGTAAATGGCGTAAGGAAAATCTCCAATATTACACATATTAGCGAATATATAACGATGAAAAATTTCATGTCATATGACATTTACATATAGTGTAAACTACCCCTTATCAGCACAATTTTCCTCATATGGTACTGGGGTGGTTTTTTTTCGGTTATAACCCTAGTGCACAGGGGCAGTAGTGAAGGTTATATATGTGCTAACTTGTTTTTGTTTTGGCCTTATATCAGTAGGTACTATAAGTCAGCGTTACGACGGAAATAAATATTTATCACTGAGCTATGGATTTATCGTGTTTTCGAATATTAAACCTTAAAGTCTGATCTTGTGTTTTAGTTTCCTCTACTGTACCACCTCTACTATTAGAATCAAAACAGTCCTCTTCTTGGGTTTGGTTACTTGTTTTTGTATTGCAATTTATTTTCAATGCTATTCTATTGCCAGCAGAGCTCCGATTTGCTCGTTTTTACTCGCGAGTGAAAATATTTCGAAAGATCGGAGGTTCTGAACCTCCGACCACCCTTTTCCGAACCTCCGACCACCCTTCTCCGAACCTCCGACCACCCTTCTCCGAACCTCCGACCACCCTCCTCCAAGCCTCCGACCACCCTCCTCTGAACCTCCGAACTTTCGAACAACTTGCCCTTTCCACCTTCAATCTACAGCAACATCAAAAACTGTTCGCTGCCACACACACAAACGGTCAAAAAATAAATACATGTTTCCTACTCGATTTTACTCTTCGAAAAAACCCGTACTCTATTTCGATCACTTTCAGTCCCACTCATTTTTTCTTGCAAAACTCGTACTCTTCAAGTACTCGTACTCGCAAACACTTTTCACTCGCGAGTAAAAACGAGCAAGTCCGAAATATGCTTCGCGAGTGGCGAGTAAAAATAGAGTATACTCGATTTATTTTTTCTACTTGTGTGAGTACTCCCGCTCGATCTCGCTAGAATTTCACCCGCGAGTAGAATTCGAGCGAGTATTTCGGAGGTCTGATTGCAAGAAACGTGAAGAGTTTTGCTTACATACAGGGCCCGAAATAAAATAGGTTCACATATAAATTTCTATTTTTTTTTTTTCATAATTCAGATGACGTTTATTGGATTTTATAATTTTTTGTTATAGAGTTGGGCACTATCCATGATGTTTTAAAGTGCTAAATTTATCTGCATTTTAAAAATAATTCGAGACAACTTCTGGGCTAAATTACTCCTTTGACTTTAACGATCGAAAAAACAAGGATTTGTAAAAAGTTTTCCTCAAATTTATAAGTGTAAATCCTCAATAATTGCCCTGAACCTATAATTATATCGCACCAAAAATAAGGACAACTTTTTTTTAAAATTATACAAATTTTTATTTTGTAGCAAAACCAAATAATTTATATATTGACTTCATGGAGACTACCCAACTCGATAACAATTAAAGTCATCTGAATTATGAACAAATTAGAAATTTACATGTGAACCTATCACTACTTCGGGCACTGCATGTATACTAAACATATTAAGAAGATTTTTAGTTTAATTTTATTTTGCTTTCTTCCGGGAACAAGTGTTAAACCTATGTAAAAGTTGAATTTAAACATTTTAAATTTAAAAACTTAAAAAACAGGTTTCCCCAAAAATATTTATTAACTATTATAATTTTCATTCGTGTGTTCATATTTTAACTAATATGGGAATATTTTTTCTCTTTCATTTTAGGACGGTCAGAACATTCCTTTATCAAAAACGTCAAAATCAGTAATTGCCTTGAAACCTGCCGCACGGAAGCAATCACTTCGGAGTAAACGTAGAAAAAGGAAAATATCGTCGGATGATGATGAAGATTACACAGATAGCGAGTATGTTTAACTTAAGATACAGTGTAAAAATCACCAATGTTATACAGCGACCATGCACGAATCTAGAAATAAGTCATACGAATTATTGTTTCTATTAAAATATATAATTACGTGTATAAATAAATGGAAGGAATTCCTGGAAGTGCCTAGGTCGACCATTTAAAAATAACGTTTGTATTTTTAATATGGACTATCATGTTTTCGTAAGTATTCATAGATATATAGCTGACGTACGGATACCTAAGGATGCAATTAAGTCACATCTATAAGTAATATGGCATGACACCAAATTTCACTCATTCTTATTGCGTGACCCCCAAAAGATGCAGTTCATTTCAGATCTTAACTGGAGTTAATATTTCCCATAGAGACAGTAGTACGAATGCAAATAATAAATCAAAATGAGTTGTTGGCACAAGTGATGTGTAGTATGGAATTAGGGTTATGACTTTTTACAACCTCGTATCCCTGTGTGATGAGTTTTTACTGAAGATTACATAAAATCTTAATTATAAAGTAGTGATTCAGTAAAAAAGCTTTGGACTTTGGACAATTTTTTGAAGTCATTGTAAGCAGATATTTAACTGAAAAATACATAACGTTTTGTTTGTCACTAATTTTATCATCGTATTTATTACATATATATCATTATACCCTCCACCATATGGAGGGTATAGTTAAAATTGTTATTCCGTTTGTAACACATCGAAATATTCGTCGGAGACCCTATAAAGTATATATATTATTGATCAGCATAAAATTCTATGTCGATTTAACAATGTCCGTCCGTCTGTCTGTTGAAATCAAGATACAGCTCGCAATTTTAAAGATAGAGAGTCAATATTTGGTACAGAAGTTTTTATTATTTGCAGGATGGTTGGTATTGAAAATGGGATATATCGGTCCACGTTTTGATATAGCCCCCATAGAACGATACCTCCCGATTTATTTTCGGTATTTTTAAGGTTTTAGCTTCATTATCCTACCAAAATGGCTGAAATTTGGAACGTAGTCTTCTTTAGGAGTATAAAACTTTCCCTCAGAATTTTGTCGGTATCGGTCTACGCCTTCATATAGCCCCCATAGAACGGTATCTCCCGATTTTCGGTATTTTGAAGGTTTTAGCTTCATTATCACACCGAAATGGCTGAAACTCGGTACTTAGTCTACGTTGGTGGTATAAAACTTTCCCCCAGAACTTTGTCGGTATTGGTCCATGCCTTCATAGAACGCTACCTCCCGATTTTCGGTATTTTGAAGGTTTTAGCTTCGTTATCACACCGAAATGGCTGAAATTTGGTACTTAGTCTACGTTGGTAGTATAAAACTTTCCCCCGGAACTTTGTCGGTATCGGTCCATGCCTTCATGTAGCCCCCATAGAACGGTACCTCCGATTTTCGGTATTTTTAAGGTTTTAGCTTCATTATCCTACCAAAGGGTATAAAACTTTCCCCCAGAATTTTGTCGGTATCGGTCCACGCCTTCATATAGCCCCCATAGAACGGTACCTCCCGATTTTCGGTATTTTGAAGGTTTTAGCTTCATTATCACACCGAAATTGCTGAAACTTGGTACTTAGTCTACGTTGGTGGTATAAAACTTTCCCCCAGAACTTTGTCGGTATTGATCCATGCCTTCATATAGCCCCATAGAACGCTACCTCCCGATTTTCGGTATTTTGAAGGTTTTAGCTTCATTATCACACCGAAATGGCTGAAATTTGGTACTTAGTCTACGTTGGTTGTTTAAAACATTCCCCCAGAACTTTGTCGGTATCGGTCCATGCCTTCATAAGGCCCCCATAGAACGGTACCTCCGATTTTCGGTATTTTTAAGGTTTTAGCTTCATTATCCTACCAAAGGGTATAAAACTTTCCCCCAGAATTTTGTCGGTATCGGTCCACGCCCTCATATAGCCCCCATAGAACGGTACCTCTTGATTTTCGGCATTTTTAATGTTTTAGCTTCATTATCACACCGAAATGGCTAAAATTTGGTACTTAGTCTACGTTGGTGGTATAAAACTTCCCCCAGAACATTTTCGGTATCGGTCCATGCCTTCATATAGCCCCCATAGAACGGTACCTCCCGATTTTCGGTATTTTGAACGTTGTGGCCTCAATATTCCACCGAAATGGCTGAAATTTGGTATTTAGACTTCGTTGGGGGTACTCAAACTTCCCCTTTAAATTTGTTGGTATAGGTCCACGCCTTCATATAGCCCCCATGGAAAGGCACCTCCCGATATTCCGTATTTTGAAGGTAGTGGCTTCAATATTCCACCAAAATGGCTGAAATTTGGTATTTAGTCTTCAATGTGAAATAAAACTGTTCGCCAGAAATTTGTCTGTACAGGTCCACACTTTCATATGCCCCATTTCCGACTAAAATTCGTCGGTATAGGTCCACGTTTCGATATAGCCCCCTTAGGACGGTTCCTCCCGATTTCCGTAATACTGAAGATTGGGACGTCAATATCCCACCGAAATGGCTGAAATTTGTTATTTAGTCTTCCAAAACTTATAAAATATTCCAGAAGAGTATTATCAGTATAGGTCCACGTCTTCCTATATTCCCATAGAAGCGTACTTATTGATTTTCGTTATTTTTTTAGTTTTAGCCACATTCTCTTACCGAAATATAGGAAATTTGGTATTTAGTCTTCTTTGAGTCTAAAAGCTTTCCGTCAGAAATTTGTCGGTATAGATCGACGTTTTGAAATAGCCCCCATAGAACGGTGCCTCCCTCACATTGTTTTACCGAAATTGCTGAAATTTAGTATTAAGTCTTCTTCATACACGAAAGGAAACTAATTATTCCATTTTACTTCAATACAACTTGTGGTGAAGGGTATAACAAGTTCGGCCTGGCCGAACTTAACGCCGTTCTTACTTGTTTTATATTATATATAACTTTATTTCATATATCATAAAATTTTAAAAGTGGTTTGTGCGGGACCTTTTTCAATATTTAAATGGAATAAAAGTCATTAATAGGCAAATTTTCATTCATTCGTGCAACAGGAAATAATTTTTTTAAGAATATTTTCATTTCATAGTATTTTTTCAAAAAAAAAATCAAAGTGGTTTGTGCAGAAACTTTTTTATAATAAAAGGGAATGAATGTTATTTTAGGCAAAAGATTATTCATTCTCACTACAGGTAATCATTTTTGAAAAAAAATTTCAAAAAGTCATAACCCTAGTGGGAATGTGTCTTTATTAGGATGTTTGATGGCTGGATTTAAGTGAAATAAATTATAAATAATCCATGTGTAAGACTAGGCATAAGGCGATTTCGGGTGTATTTTATGGAAATTAAATTAAAAAAGAACTCGTCTCCAGAGTCAACTCAAGGAACTACAAAGTTCAATTCTTTATTTAAATCTTGGGTGTTAGCGAATGAATAGTAAGTGAGGGGACTTTTAGATATAGTTGGATATTCAGATTTATTCACAAGAAAAGTAAGTCCACTTTTAGTAAAAACCGCGTCTCTGTTACAGAGTGAAAGTACAAGTGAAAACACGTCGTATGAGACAACGAAAATGGTAAGACAACGGAAATCGTAAGTCCACAAAATGTAGAAATTTGAGTACGAAAAGGTCGTAAGTCAACAGGAAAATTTATATTTTAAAAGAATACTATAGCTAATGTAGTTCAGATGTAATGATAAACGTCATCCATGGTTGCGGTACATTGTAAGGAAGCAGCCTACACCTTTGGATGATATTTGGCGGATCCAAAGGACCAACTTCTGCAACGAAGCCGAATTTTGGTGGAGAGCTAGGGTATGTTTTTAGAACAGTTTGCATGCACGCAAGCTACAAAACAACAACAAATCAAAACATTTGATCTCTCTTGTCCGCTCTTTGTAACCTCAACAATACCAAAGAACAAGGATGCTTTAGAAGCACTGCCCTAAAAGTCCCCATCTATCCCAAGTGTGCAAACAAGTTATTCGAGGTCAAAGGTCAAATTTTAATAGTTTTTTTAGGTTTTCGGATTAATTTTTTGAAAAAGGTTGATCTAATCAAAAAGTGACTGAACCAAATATTGTAGACTGAAAAATTATCTACAAGTTTGGTCTTATAATTTTTTCCTAAAAGGAGCCCTTCTTGAGATATGTATATGGTCCAATAAAATAAAACGGTTATACAACGGCGACAGTCGAAGTATCGTCCAATTCAGAAGAAGAAGACATTAGTACATTACTTAGGAAATTCTGGGAACAAGAGGAAATCGAACGGGCTCCTATCCCTACAGAATCCGACGAGTATTGTGAGCAGTTATACAAAGAAACAGCGCACCGTCGTTTGGACGGAAGATATCTAGTCAAACTGCCATTTAGAAAAGAATTTCCTCAAATCACATTTTTAGAATCGTCTCGGTTCATAGTTTTACGGCAATATGAGAACATGGAAAATAGATTGAACAAAGATAGAAACCTGGCTAAAAGAAGTTTTAAACGAATATATCGAATTCGGACATATGAAAAGTTGTAATTCGAAAGAAATCAAAACAGACTCGAAATACTATCTACCACATCACGCTGTATTTCGACCGGAAAGTAGTGTTTAATGGCTCATGCAAAACAAAAAGTTCGTTTTCACTGAACGATGTCTTGTATCCTGGCCCAATTTTACAAAATGAACTAACATCAGTAATTTTAAATTGGCGCCTTTATAAATATGTTTTCAACGATGACATTGAGAAAATGTACCGACAGATAAGAATACACGAATCTGATGTTCCGTATCAGAGAATTTTATTCCGAAGACATGAAAACGGTCCTATATCTGGCAATAAGAACGTTATTGCAGGTGGCCACAGAATGGCAAATTGAGCGGCAGCTAGCAGCAAATATACTCAGAAAAGAAATACATGTCGATGACATATTGGCAGGTCGTCATACAATTGATTCAGCCCTGCAGGCACAAAAAGAATAGTTTGTAACGTTGGAATCATACGGATTTCCAGTAACGAAAATCACTGCAAATCAGCCAGATCTTCTGGCTGATATATACATCCTCAAGATTTATTAAATGAAGAGCTATTACGAATAGAGGATAGCAGTTGTACAAAAACGCTAGGCATTCGATGAATTGCATTAACGGATAATTTCTCATACAAAACGACGCCACTTTCGGTGGTGGGAGAAATAACAAAACGAAAAATGCTGTCAAATGTTTCTAAATTATTTTATTCAACGGGTTGGTTATCCCCTATAATAATACAAGCTTAGATCTTAATGCAAGATTTATGGCACGACGGGGTTGATTGGTATGAAAAGGTTTCCGAATCCATTAGTTCGAAATGGGAAAACGTTCATAGAACAATTCGACGGGATACAGTCCATTAGAATACACGATGGGTACAGTTCAGTCCAGATAGCAATATTCAAATCCATGGATTTTGCGATGTTTCTCTTGCATTAACCGACTGACATCTTTTCTCGTCTCTAACGTTTTTATATTTAAAAAATTGAACTACCCTTTATAACGTTTTGCGAAAATATTAATTCCTTGCGTTTTATTTCTCATCTCTCTACACACCGCTGATTATTCCTCATTGGCTGTGAGGAATAATTTATAATTAAAAATACAGTCCACTTCATCTTTAATGTTGGGTTTCCTTTGTGTTCCAATTGGCTCTCCTCATCTTCCATAGCAGAAACCCAACCAACAAAGCAGCAACTATGACGTAATGTTATATTTCTTGCAATCGCTAACATGTGTATTTTTTAATTTTATTCTTAATGATTTTACATCTATCATTGTTGCTCTTAAAAAAGGTATTTTATGGAGTAGTTGCTCTTAATAGGAGACCCGCATTTGTACGTTTTTCGTTAGTTTTAAGTTTATTTCTATATGTTTTTATGTCATTAATGTTAAATGTAGAGTTTTTATAATAACATATTGTAATAGTTCCTTGGCCAATGTGCTTTTTATTACAAACTAAAACACAAATTAAAATTAAATTAAAAGCATATTGTGCGACAGTGTACATTAACAGAACAGAAACAGAAATCAGTACAGCAGTACATCTATTTGTAGCCAAGACCAAAGTAGCCCCATTAAAGAAGTTAAGCCTATTATGTGGTGCGGAACTATTATCTTCGTTAGTTAAGCATTTAATTGGGACTCAAAAGTTAACGCCCAACTCTATTTGTCTTTTGTCAGATTCAACCATTGTTTTGGCTTGCTTGAAAAAGCATCCTTCCTCATGGAAAACATATGTCGCAAATAGAACTGCAAAAATAATAATAAAAAAATGTGCCAGATTTCGAATGTAACCCTGGTTTATCCCAGAACTCCTTATGGCCACGATAAAACGTCGAGCTTATCAATCCGCCAGAAGCACTGATTTGAAGAAACGAAAGAAAGAAAATACAGAGTTTTTCGAGAAATATTCCTCATATAAGAGAACGACAAATATAATCACATACATGTACCGTTTTATACAGACTGCAAGAAAGTTATCAAAGCCACCAGAAACTAAAGAGTTGTCAGACGAAGAGATAGAACAGGCAAAAAGGGTTGTAATTAGATTGACGCGACGTTTGCACTATAAACAAGAATACCTAGATTTAAGCACTTTGAACCCTATCATAGATCACGAGGGTCTTCTGAGAGTAAACGGTCGTTTATCAAAGTCTAATATGACACATGACGAACAATGCCCCATAATAATACCAACGGATTCGCACTTCTGTGAACTCTTCCTCAAATTTATTCACGACACTTTATTACACGCTGATATCCAACTAATGACGGCGACAATCCGAAATCAGTTCTATATTCCTCGACTGAGAAGAAATGTCAAGAAATTTTTGCATAATTGTTAAGTGTGCGTAAGGCACAAACAAAACGTAAAGTCTCAAATTATGGCAGCATTACCACCAGAACGCTCAACGCTACCGTTGCCTTTCACGTACACGGGTGTGGACTTCGCGGGTCCTTTTCAAGTAAAGTCGGGAAACCTCAAGAAATCCCCATATCAAAAGGCATATGCATGTGTCTTTGTATGTTTTGCAACAAAAGCGATTCATTTAGAATCGTGCACCAGTTTAACGTCTGATGCATTTTTAGCAACTTTTGCTAGAAAATGTGTCATGTCTGATAACGGCACTAATTTCGTCGGTGCGAGTAGAGAATTATTAACCGAATTTGACATTTTTATAAAAATGTCAGCAAAAGTGATTTCGAATAAATATGTACTGAGAGGATTTCAATGGAAATTCATTCCCCCAGGTGCTCCCCATATGGGCGGCCTATGGGAGGCGTGGGTAAAGAGTTTTAAAACTCATTTCAAAAAAATAAGTGGACAGCAAATGTAGAATTTCGAGGAATTCAGTAATTTCAATTTTAGTAAGAAAGCGTATTAAATTCTCGTCCTCTGTCTCCATTGTGCGAAGATCCCGAAGAGTTAAAAGCTTTGACTCCTGCTCATTTTCTTAGAGGGGTTCGTTAATATTCGCACCGGAGATTCCCTTGGAAAACATATCAGACATTAATCGTTGGGAGAAACTCAAGGTCTTGCACCACGAATTCAGCAGAAGGTGGAAGACGGAATATTTACACGAGATGCACAAAAGATATAGATGGCAATATCCCGAACGGGATTTAGAAAAAAACGACTTTATACTCGTTAAAGAAGACAATTTACGAGCAAACGACTGGGAAATGGGGCGCGTCATAATGACATATATGGGTGACGATGATCACGTAAAAGTGGCAGACATCAGTAGGCCTATTCTGTAACTTTTTAACAACTTTACTCATTGTTTATTTTACAACAATTTCATTTGTTTGTTTTGTAGTTGTTACAAAAACAAAAGAAATTTTAACAAAATTACAGAATAGGCCTACAGGACTGGCGATGGCATAATAACAAGGCCAATTTCGAAAATGTGTGTTCTTCCCTTAAATGGAAGACAGTAGTCAGTACAATGTGTCGTTTATGTGTTTTCTGGAAAAATAACCCACTTATATTAATGGTCGAAAATGTGTGTGCTTTGCTCTATACTTTTATTTCCAGAAAATGAACGAACCACGTAAACAATGCCTGGTATGTTTCAAATACCATAATTTGTGGTCTTGTCTGATGTTTAAGAAGATGGCTGTCAAGGACAGGGAGTAAGCTGTGAGGGTACATAAGTACTGCATTAACTGTTTATCCCGTGGCCTCTGGGAACTGCAGAGTTTGTAGGGAGAGGCACCACACCATGCTGCACATAGACAACAAGGGAAAAAAGCCAGCCCAGCATCGCCAAGGACAGCCAAAGCCACAAAACCCGCAAGGCAAGCAATCATCAGGCAATCGTGGCTCTTCCAACACCAACCGACCAACGTCCAATTGACCCTCGAACAGCAACAACAATCAACGGCGCAACAACAACAGCCAACAGTTGACCAATCGTCCAACAACAAAACTCAGCAGCAACGGGGCAGCAACAATAACAACCAGCAGCGGGGAAACAGCAAGCAGCGTGTCAATCTCGACCCCAGACGAAGAGTTGAGAGTCAGCCAAATAATCTCCGAGCGAACAGTTAAAAACACGATAACAAACGCAAAAGTCCTGCCAACGCGAAACCCACGGAGCAACAACAACGAAAACAACCAAAGCAGGAGCCCGTTGAAAAGGATGCCGAAGCGGAAACAATGTCGAAAAAAGAGCCGCCATAATACAAATATTCGTTTTGCCATCTCCTACTTACTCAACTCGAACCCGTTCGTGAAAGTGCAAGATCGCCCTGATCAATTTTTATAAACCCCCAAAAACCAAAACCCCATATCAATAAAACAGTCTGTCGACTTGGCAATACTTTGATTTTTAAATAGTGTTTTTTATTGTGCCTTAAAAAGAACATCAGAGTGAGTATATAAAACGTATACGTCTAGTGTTCGTCCTTTTGTATTTGCTGTGTTGTTTTTTAGTTGTTGCATTTACCGCCAACAACAATTCTCTAGACCTTAAATTACGCCTGTAATTTAAAGTCGAAATTGCAGATCCTTCGTCCTTTGGAGGAAATCTGTACAGTTTGTTTATCGGTGTTTGACATTGTTTAAATAGTCAGAACATATGAAAAACCCAAAAACACTCACATTTTGGATGCAAAATATGAAAAAAACTCAAATTTTAAACTTTGACCTTGAATTCCTCTGCAATTAATAGACCGAATTCGAAGGGTTTTAATGCATCGGGAAGCTGATTATGTTATCTGTCTCTATCCGTTCAAAAGATACAGCATTTTGACCATGAAAAGCAATTCTGAACCACTGTGCGCCGTAGGTTAGGATGGGTAGGACAATGGTAATATACAGCCAGTGAATGATTTGTGGTTTCAATCCCCAGCTTTCCCAATTGAGTTATTGCAAAAGTAGAGTGTAATGAGTCCTTTCTCCGCCCGTTCCTCGATATTCCTTTTTCTTTTGTTAAATATGTATATCAACAACCTAGTGAAATCCCAAATACGAGAATAAACTAAAAATTAGAAATGCGCGTTGTAGAAGGTGTTATATAAAATACTACTCATTAGGTCCCAAATTTATCGTCTTCTCTAACATTTTAGCCAACATTCCTGTAAAAAATTCAACAGCCACAAAATAAAATAAAACAAGTGAGCAAAGGCTATAGTCGGGACGGGGCCGACCATGTGATACCCTACACCACTACCCCTGTGCATAAGCTTTTCACTGGTAAACATTTCTTTTAGGGAATATAAACCGACTACCACCAAAAATAATACGCCTCTTTGTCTCTTGGACCCCCATAAGCAACCAAAATTTCTTGACCATCCGATCAAAATTACGACCTGTAGCTTGATTGCAAAAAAATGGAAGAATTGGACGCATTACCGACTATTGTGGTATCTCCCTTGTTTGACCACCTTCGCCAACCTGCTTTACACCAAGGTAAAGGTAATATTTTCTTCTTCCATTGACAGGCTTTGTCGTTGGAATAGCCCTACTAGAAGCCAATATATTCACAAAGAATAAAACTTTGAATTTGTCTCCAAATGAGATTTTCCCCATTCCGACCCCTAAATATTATCCGGCTATCACCAAAATCAATAGGCTTCTTCCTATGTGGGACCCGCATTAACTCCCAACAAATTCGTGACGAAGCGATTAAAATTGCGACCTGTAGCGTGATTACAAACAAATCGGATAATGGGATGCATTACCGACTATTGCGATATCTCTGTTGTTTGAGCAGATACGACATTCTACTTTACATCGTTGTAAAGGTGATATTTTCTACTTTTCTTGCCAGCTTTTGCTTTTGATATACCTCTTAAAGAAACAGAGATATTGGCTTTTAAATAAAACGTTGACCTTTTCTCCAAATAAGTTTTTGCCCATTCCGACCCTTGAATATTATCCGACCATCATTAAAATCAGTAGGCTTCTTCCTCTGTGGGACCCCCATTAACCCCTAAAATTTCGTGACGATCCGATCAAAACTGCGACCTGTGGCGTGATTACAAAAAAATCGGAAATGGGAAGCATTATCGACTATTGCCATATCTTTGCTATTTGACCACCTACGACAACCTGCTTTACACCGTTGTAAAGGTGATATTTTCTACTTTCCTTTCCAGGTTTTGCTTTTGATATGCCTCTTAAAGAAACAGAGATATTGGCTTTGAAATAAAAAGTTGACTTTTCTCCAAATAAGTGTTTGCCGTTCCGACCCCTAAATATTATCCGACCATCACCAAAATCAATATGCTTCTTCATCTGTGAGACCCCCATTAACCCTGAAATTTCCGTGACGATCCGATCAATATTACGACCTGTAGCGTGATTTCCAAAAAAATAGAAAAATGGGATGTATTACCGACTATTGCTATATCTCCGTTATTTGGTTACCTACGACGACCTAGTTTGCATCATTGTAAAGACGGGATCTTCTACTTTCATAGTCAGGCTTTGCTTTTGGAAAATTGTCAACCAAAGCTGTGATATTTATAAATATATTTAAAATCGCAAAAATGAAACTTGGGGTTTTATTTGCTACTATTGCGATATCTTCGTTATTTGATCACCTTCGAGCACCTACTTTACATCATTAGAAAGGCGATATTTTCTGCTTTCATTGTCAGGTTTTGTTTTTGGTATACCCCATATAGAAGCTGAGATATTGGCTTTGGAAAAAAACGTTGTCATTTTATCCACCTAAGTTTTTTGCCCTTTCCGACCCCTAAATATTATCCGACCATCACCAAAAGCAATAGGCTTCTTCCCCTCCGGGACCCCTATCAACATCCAAAATTTCGTGACTATCCGATCAAAATTGCGACCTGTAGCGTGATTACAAGGTTTAGATGGACAGACGGACGGACTGACGGACGGACACACATATCCAGATCGACTCAGCTCGTCGAGACAATCATTTTGGTATATATAAGTATGGGTCTACGACCATTATTTCCATGCGTTACAAACTTTTTGGCCAAAACCAACTTATAATACCCTCCCCACATAGTGGTGTAGGGTATAAAAACAGCAACACCACTTAATTCGACCGTCACCGCAAGGCGTCATTATTCTCCCTACCGAACATATATTCGTCTATGTGTATACATGGGGGTTTAAAATTACAATATGCAACACTGAAAATGCAAACAACTTCTAGTATGGATTTTTTGAAATTAATAATTTAGACTACAAAAACCCTAGTTGGGTTTTGTCCTGTCAGATCCAGTTCGAATTTTATGGCCTCATCTAAACCGTGCTAAATCTACACTTTTTTGCATTTATCATGCCTTTATCTCAGAAAGGAATAGGAATTTGGCCTTGGTGTCTTTAGCAATATTGTAGCCCTAAACTAGTAGAACTTATCTTTTGGAGAAACCACATAAGAAAAACTCCATCAAAATCTATAAAATATAGGAAATTTTGCATAATTGCTGAAATTCTGGTCAGTATCGGCTAAACTATTGGGAGTTGAACCAAGTAACCTTTTGGAAAAATCTTCCAAATAAAGTTCTCAACAATTCTTTAGAACATTCTGAAACTCTAAAATGCTTACTTCATGTTGCTTCAGCGGTATTTTGTACCATATCTTTTACAACACGTATTTCAAACACAGTTCACACCAACAGTTTATTCTCGCATTTCGGATTTCACTACATTATTGACATTTTTATTAAATCGTCGTTGAAAAATGTTCTGAAAACAACGGAATAGAGGCATTTTACAACAATGATATTTTCTGAAGAGTTGTGTACTACATTCCAGGGAATATTTTTCCAGAAGAAAATATTCAGAAAAAATTAACGGTTTTGGAGATACGGTGCGAAATGTATAAAAATTGCGGTATTTTTGCATATATGTATTTTGAAATTTGAGGCAATAAATGTAGTTTTTCGTGTTCATTATGGGGCCATAAAATCCGAGCTGAATCTGACAAAACCCAAGTAGGGGTTCTTGTCGTTTAGGTCTGTACTTTCAAAAAATCCTCAGTTCAAATTGTTTGCGCAAGTTCACCTTAAAAATGTTGCACAGTGTTATTCAAAAGGCGTTTTTGGAGTTAAGCGTTTTTCCCATTGGCTGACAACACTAGTTTGTTTAGCTCCCTTTTCAAGGCTTCCACTATCGTTCGTTAAACATTACTGTTACATTATCGAAATCCCACTTCTTAAACCAATCTCTACGGTTTATTTTTGAATTAACTTGGTGTAGGATGTAGGAGCACAGATTTTACAAATTTTATTTTTAGAATTTAATTCATTGTTGGCCAGCAGAGAAAAGAAACATAAATTCCAATGCACGCGTGCATAGTCATTTGTGTGCTTGCGCTGTCGCAGCTTGTATGTGTATAGTTTTGTGTGTAAAGTGGGGTACACACGATCAGTTTTGACTATCAGTTTTGCTCAAATAATCGTTTGCTTGCCAGTGTGGCCCGCTTAAAGCGGGTACACACTATTAGTGTTGACCGCCAATTTTTGGGAATTATCGATTACTGTCTGTCAAACAGTCCAGCAAGCACAAAATATTTTGTGTTTGCCTGGTGACTGACAAAAGGGAGCGGCCACACTGGCAAGCAACCGATTATTTGAGCAAAACTGATCGTGTTTACCCAGCTTAAAGCTGGGTACATATTGTCAGTTTTGAATGACAGCTTTGCTCAAATAATCGGTTGCTTGCTAGTGTGGCCGCTCATTTTTGTCAGTCATCATTCAACCACAAAATATTTTGGAAAGTTGGAAAGTTGTCGATAATTGCGAAATGTCGAGAATCAAAACTAACAATGTGTACTGCACTTAAAACTAATGGTGGTTTTTAAGAATTTATACCCTGGTGTGGTTATATATTCTCCCACCCTCTCTTCCATTTCAGAAATATTAGAGTTTATAGTTGCAGTTAATTTATTAGTGAAATATATTTTGAAGCAATTACAGTTTTAACATAAGTAAGGTTAACAATAGCGTAACAATCAGTAGAATGTAATAAATTGTTTAACATTTTTATTTTGTGTGTAAGTATATGTGCACTATAAACTAATCTATGGCCAAAGAACATGTTTCTTCATCTGTATGTCCAATGCATTCTATGGCTGGTCTATGTTCTGAATCCCACATACCTGGACCACAACGTTTACACAGTCCTGCCAATGTACAGGGTATTTTAGGTAGTTGTCGGTATTGGTGTAACATTCCTCTGGCTTTCCTCAGTATTAATTGACCGTCCATATACATTGCCAGAGAGCTAAAGTGTAATAACATTTCGTCCGCCCTTAGGTTTTGAGCAATGACATCATCCGCATACACAGCTATAATAGCTAAGCAGAGAAAAAGATGGAAATAATCTGTTAAATAATTTGACCAGCACGCTTCCCACATGCGTATGACCACTGTTTCAGTAAATTCACGTTTAAAGCACAAAAGAAGCCAGCGATGACAGAATAGCAATTCCATGGAATCGTTGTGTAATTGTAAATGAGTGTAAAATCGTGGCAACATAATTCGGATTAGCTCACGTAAAAAGTTCAAATTACGATCAATGTCATTATCGGTTGGGGTGCATACAAAATGAGCTCGCTGCATTAGCCCAACAAAACACCAAAATGCCTCTGATTCGTTTTGTATTTCACAAAGTAATGGAGCTAAAAGATCGCTCATACCCTGAAAGTATGATATACCAGTATTGTAGAATGCATAATTTAATAAAATGTTTTTCATAATTTCTGTATTGGGATTGTTTTCACCACAAAAGAATGGATTCAAGCGATCTGTGCGAATTATATCTTTTTCCACAACACACTGAACCGATTTCCAGAAATGAATTTGTTCTTCAGGTGACATAGAATATGTGCGTCTTCTCGTGAGATCTTCATACTCTTGCCTTCTTATATCCATCAATACTGCACGATCTTCAAAAGTTGATGAGAGAGAATAACATTTTAACAGAAACGGCCAAACTGTTTTCCGCAGGCTTTTCTCAAGACCACCAAAGAAAACACATTTTCGTAATAGTAAGTCATCGTCTATTTGACCTTTTGCGTTTAGTAGTGTACCATAAAAAAAGTTTGTTGTAATTTTTTGAACTGCGCCTTCATCTGGATGCATTTCTGATTTTTTCACTTCAGGACGACATACCATAAATTGCCGGTATGGCAAGTGTTTATCAGGTCCAACTGCATTTGTAATATTGTGTAGAAAACAATGCCATTGGTGCAACACCTTAAAATAAAAATAAATTAAATGTTAAACATGTTTTGAAATCATGCAAGAAATATTCAAATAACTTTAGAACATCTATTATGAAAATATATTAGTATACTTATATTTCTTGCTTACATTACTATCAGAGTTCGAAAATACACTAACATAGTGTACCGCTCCGAGTACCGTATCAATAAAATATTTTAAGCGTTAGTGTTCCAAAACACAAACACTTAAAAATATATTATAGTGATACTGTTCCGGAGCACAACGGTAAACTTAGTGTACCACATTTTGGTACACTAAAAACTTTGAGTACCGCAGTCGGAACACTAAAAATCGTAGAGCTCCGCAGTCGGAGCACTAAAAATCGTAGTGTACCACATGTCGGAACACTGAAAAGTAACGTAATGATAATGTACCACACACGAGTTTATTATGATTTGTGAGGAAAATTAAATATTTATAATTTTTGAGATAAGTACAAATTAAGACATAAAACACAGATATATGTATACATATTAATTAATAACGTTGGGATCTTAAGTAGAAAATATAAAAAACATTGATACACATTTGCTCCAATCCGGTATGCCTACAACATTCGAAATCAGAGTATACATGTTTTAGTTGCTTACCTGAAGCTTTGTGAGACTTTTTTAATTAAGAATTAATTAAAACTTACTTTATAACTACTAAATTTAATTGAAATGAACTTTATACCAATTCTTTTGTTTTTTTTTTTTTTTTTGACATTAAACACAAAAATACAATTTTTCTTGTTTTATTTCTCATATTTTTTCACAGGGGTTAAGCTTGTACCATGGTAGAACAAGAAAAGGTAGCAGCAATACCCAGCTGACTGAACTGGGCTGTAGTGTTAGTGTCAAATTCCATACGACATTTTATATATTTAATTCTATGTTCGATGTATATTAGGGATATATATTTTTTGAAGAAAAAATTATTCATCTGAAATAAAAACAATTTCCCATAAAGACTCCTTCATATCAATGACATGTAACCTCCTCCAGGTCCGAACGACATGTCGCACACTAAAACACCACTTATAAAGGCGGTACAATATTTGTTAATATGTGTGGTATTTTATTAAACTTGAAAATAATAAAGCCCTAATAAACATGTGCTTTTTGTTTTCAAAAACAAAAGATTGAAACAGCTTCTCTTTTTTCAATGAATTACGAGCGACCCCAAACATTTTGGCAAGAATTCTACTTCCTGCGTGATATTGTGTATTTAGTGGAATGATACGGAAACATTCAAACTGAAAATCTAACCAGTTTTCATTCATGTTTTTCAAAATATTCAATCAAATGTGAAAAATTATTAGTTTTTTTAAATTCCAATAATTTATAGACATTTCCTTATTTTGTTTACATTTATATTTGACACTAACGTTCCATACAAAAACAAATTCCTTTGTGGTTGTTGTTCGAGTTGTATTTGTTGTAGTATTAACTTTACCTTATATTTGTTCTACCATGGCTTGTACTAAGAACAAAAAAATAGAAAATATATATCTGCCTGGCGTGATAACAATATAAGAATATAATATATATTATCACAAAATAGCATATTTTTGTACAATGGATCAATAAAAATCGTAGTGTTCGGCTACGGAGCACTAAAAATCGTAGTGTTCCGACTGCCGGATCACTAAAAATCGCAGTGTTCCGATTGCCGGATAATTAAAAATCGTAGTGTACCAAGTGCAAAACAATAAGGTAATGTACCACACATGAGTTTATAATGATTTGAGAGGAACATTTAATATTTTATGTTTTTTTACTAAATACAAATAAAGAAATAAATATAAGTAGAAATTTGAAAAACGTCTGACTGGTTTTTGCACAATGGAGCACTAAAAATTGTACTGTGCTACTGTAGTCTTAACACTGTTTATTGTGATTTCTGAGGAAAATTAAATATTTTATGGTTTCTGGGGCGAGTAAAAATTTAAAAATAAAAATTAATAAATAAAATGCACGTGTTTTAAACTAGTTACAAACGTTGAGAACTTTAGTAGAAAATTTGAAAAAAAAATCATCTGGTAGTCGTACAATGGTGCACTAAAAGTTGTAGTGTTCCTCGAAATAACGTAAAGGTAATGAACCACACATATGGTTCTTATGATCTGTGTGGAAATGTTAGATTTTTTGATAGGCATTTTACATGTAAATGTGGCCAAAGGTAGTGGCATAATATAGTCATTTTTGTTTTCATAATAACACAACACTATCTTATTATTAATACGAAAATAAAAATAATTATATAACGCATAGTAAAGTTGCCTGCTTCTTTGTGGTACCAAAAAAATATTTTAAATATATAAATATTTCATCTAAAAATTTAAATAAAAAGTCCTCGGGGGCACATAATATCTTAAAGTTAAATATTTTTGGTTTAGAAAAGTTGGAAGTGCGTTTTGATTTTTACATTATACTCATGTTCCTATAATTGTACCCCAAATGTATAACAGATTAAATAAAGTACAGTTTCCCTAATGGCGGAAAATCCGTGTAGTTCATTGATGAATATTGCTTCTCGTACAAATATGAACAGGTACAATTTTCCTAAAATAATAAGTCACCAATATTTTTGAAAATTTAACATAGCTGAAGCCAAGGTTTACCCTTTCAGAACACGCGACTTGTGATTCTATATTATACAAATTAAATATTTTTGGATAAAATGAAATGTTGTTGGACGTGGCAAAAAATATTGGCTTTAAAAGATAATTTGTGTGGAAGCTGTGGCTATATTTATGTTAAAAAATGGGTAAAAATGGGTTGAAGCCACCATGTCTTTTTTTGTTTTCTCTCGATTTGTGAGTAAACCACACTTCTCTCGATTTTCCTGTCAAAGTAAAAGTAGAAGCAAACTAAATAAGGATCATCTCACTAATATATTACTTTTCAAAATTTGAACTGCTTCTTCCATTAAATTATGTTGACATTTTGAAGCCAGATTTACAGTGTTTTTTGACATTTTCTTCTAATTTCATTCCGCAAACAGGCTTTTAAAAAAATTATATATAGGATTGTAGAACTCGCGATTCTGAGTTATTTGATATATGTGTCGTGAATGTAGTCTACACAGCTTCATAGAAATCTGCATCCAAATACGGAAATTTTGTGCGAACTATTTACTAAAAATCATATTTTTGGGGCCTAATTTTTACAATTGTCATTCGATTTCCTCGTACTTGATTGCACATTTTAGTTTTTTAAGTTCCGGATCTAATAAATCATTCCCCGTGAAAATCCATCCACTAAAACGCGAGTTACAAAAAAGTCCAAAGTAGAAAAATCACCTAAAATTGTTTTTGGAAATATCGCGTATTTTATCGCGTTTTCTGCTGTTCGTTTCCACTGCAATGAAACAACTAATACAGCATCTTCGTTTTAGCGGAAACAGAGATTTGAAAACTTCACTGATAAGGGAGCTACATTCATTTTATCCCAAAAAATAGTGTGTGATGCTACATCCACGGTTCTTAATTGATCGCCTTGAAATAGATATATATCGATGTAGATTTTCATGGTGGACATCGAAATCGGATGCGGACAAAAATTGTATGCACTTTGCGCAAATTAGCGATATTTTATAGGTATTTTAATGCTAAGATGCAGCTGATGCTACATCTTAGCCTCCAAATTAAATTTCGAAAAATATATACAAATTAACAGATATGGTCTTGCTGTACATGAAAATCACATGCGGACAAAATGATTTTGATAATTACGCGATTTACACGTATTTTAAAATGCATATAAATAACAAGTAAGAACGGCGTTAAGTTCGGCCGGGCCGAACTTGTTATACCCTCCACCACAAGTTGTATTGAAGTAAAATGGAATAAATAGTTTCCTTTCGTGTATGAAGAAGACTTAATACTAAATTTCAGCAAATTCGGTAAAACAATGTGAGGCACCATTCTATGGGGGCTATTTCAAAACGTCGATCTATACCGACAAATTTCTGACGGAAAGTTTTTAGGCTCAAAGAAGACTAAATACCAAATTTCCTATATTTCGGTAAGAGAATGTGGCTAAAACTAAAAAAATACCGAAAATCAAGAAGTAAGCTTCTATGGTATAGGAAGATATAGGAAGACGTGGACCTATACTGATAATACTCTTCTGGAATATTTTTTAACTCTTGGAAGAGACGAATTTCAGCCATTTCGGTTGGAAATTGACGTCACAATCTTCAGTATTACGAAAATCCGGAGCTACCGTTCTATGAGGGCTATATCGAAACGTGGACCTATCCCGAAGAATTTTAGTCAGAAATGGGGCAACATGAAACCCGTACCCACATATTTCTGGCGAACAGTTTTATATCACATTGAAGACTAAATACCAAATTTCAGCCATTTTTGGTGGAATATTGAAGACACAACCTTCAAAATACGAAAAATCGGAAGGTACCTTTCCATGGGGGCTATATGATGGCGTGGACCTATACCGACAAATTTAAAGGGGAAGTTTGAGTACCCCCAACGAAGTCTAAATACCAAATTTCAGCCATTTCGGTGGAATATTGAGGACATAACGTTCAAAATACCGAAAATCGGCAGGTACCGTTCTATGGGGGCTATATGAAGGCATGGACCGATACCAACAAAGTTTTGGGGGAAAGTTTTATACCACCAACGTAGACGAAGTACCAAATTTCAGCCATTTCGGTGTGATAATGAAGCTAAAACCTTCAAAATACCGAAAATCGGGAGGTACCATTCTATGGGGGCTATATCAAGGTGTGGACCGATACCGACAAAATTCTGGGGGAAAGTTTTATACCCCTAAAGAAGACTACGTACCAAATTTCAGCCATTTTGGTAGGATAATGAAGCTAAAACCTTCAAAATACCGAAAATCGGGAGGTACCGTTCTATGGGGGGTATATGAAGGTGTGGACCGATACCGACAAAATTCTGGGTGAAAGTTTTATACCCCTAAAGAAGACTACGTACCAAATTTCAGCAATTTTGGTAGGATAACGAAGCTAAAACCTTAAAAATACCGAAAATCGGGAGGTACCGTTCTATGGGGGCTATATCAAAACGTGGACCGATATATCCCATTTTCAATACCAACCATCCTGCAAGTAATAAAAACTTCTGTACCAAATTTTGACTCTCTATCTTTAAAATTGCGAGCTGTATCTTGATTTCAACAGACAGACAGACGGACGGACGGACGGACGGACAGACGGACATGGTCAAATCGACATAGAATTTTATGCTGATCAATAATATATATACTTTATAGGGTCTCCGACGAATATTTCGATGTGTTACAAACGGAATGACAAATTTAATTATACCCTCCATATGGTGGAGGGTATAAAAATGGGTTATTTGACCTCTATTTCCATTTCAGAAGCTTTGACATATATCCCCATCAACCCAATTAGCTTCCCTAATGGGAAAGTTTTAATATGAATGTCAATAAAGCAAAATCCGTATATTTTGTTGGGAGATTTAAGCAAAATAAAGGAAGTATTCCTATAAACTTTTACAATATTTTCTACTACATAATGCATGTGAAAAAATCTTTTTTTAAACAAAAAATTATTTTTTTGACCGAAATATGTGCTTATTTTGGCTGTAACATCCAAACTATAACACCAATCTGTATGATTGTAGTCTCATTTGATTTGTCGTGAAGTTTGGATCCACAAAAATTTTTTATGTAATTTTATGACCACTAAATGGGCCTTAATTTTGAAAAAATAAGACTTATATTCAATAATTTATCAATTTTATGTACAATCCGCGAATTCTGTGTAACATTTTGCAGGTATTATGCAATCTACTCGATGAAGTTACTTCGAGAGAACTTTTTTGTAACAATTGTGCTCATTAAAATAATTAGCGTTTTTATAATATTTTCTTTCTTAAAAAGCGAAATAAAAGCGCCATAACTTTTGTCCGCAACAACCAAAAATTGGCTCGCGACCAGATTCGTACTGGGAATTTTTTCTTAACCTACATATCGACACCTCCAAATAATAGTATGCTAAGTCTAAAAAGTGAGTTTTGCAGGAGAAGCTCTCAAAGTTTGGAAATTTTTTTGAACTTCAGTACTATGCTAAGTCAATATTTGTTTATAACTTCTGTTCGGATTGACCGATCATTACCAAAATTAGACAGAATTTAAGTTAAAGGACGTTCGACACCTCCAAATAATAGTTTGCTAATTCTGAAAAGCGAGTTTTGCAGGACAAGCTCTAAAATTTTGGAAATTTCTTTGACCTTCAGTACTATGCTAAGTAAATATTTGTTTATAACTTCTGTTCGGATTGTCCGATCATTACCAAAATTTGACAGAATTTAAGTTAAAGGACGTTAAATATAAAAATGTAAAGAACTTGAAAACATGTTAAGTCGACTTAGCATACTATTGTTTGGAGGCGTCGATATCAAAAATAGTTGATGTAGCGCGAAAAAAATTATCCTTTTTTTCTGAAATGGAATATGAAATAATTGACAATATTCCTTATATTTATCCCGAAATCATAAAGTTGACTTTAAATGTGCAATCCTACTTGAGGAAAATCAGCACATTCTCATTGAGTGATGTTGTTTGTTATACAAATTTCAACAGGTACAATTTCCCCAAAATAATAAGTGACTTTAAACGTACAAGTCTACTTGAGAAAATTGACATACTTTCTTCAACTGCATTCATTGAGGAATATTGTTCTTGATACAAAAAGTTACTGGTACAATTTCCGGAAACATTGTGTTGTTATCAATATTTTCCGTTCGTTATTTGTTTTGTTCACATTAAAAAATTCAAGTAATTCATGAAGATCAAGAAGACAATTTTTCTACAAAAATGTACATCTTTATGACACTAAAGGTAGAGTTACATTAGGCAAATATTTGCTCCAGTGACCGGCATTGTGCGCTTACTGAGAGCAAGTTAGCATAAATTCAATGTATTATTAACACCACTTGATCTCAGTAAGCGCACAATGCCGGTCGCTGGAGCAAATATTTGCCTAATGTGACCTTACCTTAAGTATTGTTATTCTGAAACATACATACTGAGCGTCTAAATGTGCAACCACAGTAACGAGTAATATTTTTGATTATATGTAACAAAAATGTAATAAATAGTGTATTATAAAAATTTGTACCACATACATTTTGTCATACTTTCTACTAAAGTTGCCAAATTTTGTAACTAATTTTAACTACATGGATATAACATGCTCATCTTATTTTGCATTTATTAATTTTTACTCCCAAAAGCCATCAAATATTTAATGTTCCTCACAAATCATAATATACAGATGATTACCTAAACGTCGAACAGTAAAATTTTTACTGCTCCGTTGTCCAAAAACCAGTCAGATGTTTCTCACATTTCCTACTAATTTTTATACCCTCCACCATAGGATGGGGGTATATTAAGTTTGTCACTACGTTTGTAACTACACGAAATAATCATTGTAGACCCCACAAAGTATATATATTCTTGATCAGCGTGCAATTCTACATCGATATAGCCATGTCCGTCCGTCTGTCTGTCTGTCCGTCTGTCCGTCTGTGGAAATCACTCTAGCGTCCGAACGGATTGACGTAGGTTGATGAAATTTTGGGAAAATATGTTATATTTACGTAGGACTTTTGGTATTGAAAGCGGGCTATGTAGGTACACGCTTTCGTATAGCCCCCATACAAAATGACGCGTGACGCGTCGTCGTTTTAAGGAATTTTTAAGATATTTGGCCCATTTTACCACTGAATTGGTTGTAATTTGGTAGTTTGTGTCTTCAGAGGCCAAAAAATATTCCTACCAAAGTTGGGTTATATAGGTCCACGTTTTGGTATAGCCCCCATATAAGGTCCCATATAAAGTACGCGTCATTTTAATATATTTTGAATGTATTAGACCCATTTGACCACAGAATTGGTTGTAATTTGGTATTTTGTGTCTTCAGAGGCCAGAAAATATTCCTACCAAAGTTGGGTTATATAGGTCCACGTTTTGGTATAGTCCCAACATAAGACCCCTTATAAAGTACGCGTCATTTTAATATATTTTGAATGTATTAGACCCATTTGACCAAAGAATCGGTTGTAACTTTGTATTTTGTGTTTCCAGAGGCTAAGAAACATTTCTACCATAAAATGTTTATATAGGTCCACGTGTTGATATAGCCCCCCCATAATACAATATCTCCCGATTTTCGATATTTTGAACGTTTTAGCCTCATTATCACACCAATATGTCTGAAATTTGGTATTTAGTCTTCTTTAGGCGTATAAAACTTTCCCCCAGAAATTTGTAGGTATAGGTCCACGCCATCATATAGCCCCCATAGAACGGTACCTTCCGAATTTCGGTATTTTGAAGGTAGTGGCCACATTAATCCACCGAAATGGCTGAAATTTGTGGTGGAGGGTATAAAAAGTTCGGCTCGACCGAACTTAACGCTTTTCTTACTTGTTATTTCTTAATTTGTATTTATTAAAAAAAAACGTAAAATATTAAATTTTCCTCACGAATCATAATAAACCCATGTGTGGTACATTACCTTATTGTTTTGCACGTGGTACACTACGATTTTTAGTTATCCGGCAGTCGGAACACTACGATTCTTAGTGCTCCATTTTCCAAAAATCGAATCAGATTTTTTACACATTTTCTTAAAATTTTTATTTATCAATATGTATTTATTTATCCTAAAAACATAAAATATTTAATTTTCCTCACAAATCATAATAAACGGACGATTACCTTAACGTAATTTATAGCGTTTCGGCTCGTGGTACGCTACGATTTTCAGTGATCCGGCAGTCGGAACACTACGATTTTTAGTGCTCCGCGGTCGGAACACTACGTTTTTTAGTGCTCCGGCATGCGGTACACTACGATTATCGTTTTGTTCCGGTACAGTATCACTAAAATATTTTTTTGTGTTTGTGTTCCGGAGCGGTACATTATCGTAGTGTACCTATCCACCTTGATACGGTACAGAACGGTACGGTACGATACAATAGTGTTTATTTTCGAACACTGAAAAACAGTGACAGTTGCTATGCATAACATGTATAAAACATACCGTGTAGAAACACCTTTAGTATTGATTTAATAATTCTTTAAATTTTTTGTCAATTTTAAGCGAAAATTGTGTTCACAAACTGTTTGCGATATTTTATCTCTCTGTGTTTAGGTGATAGCTCAGAAAGGCCGCAGAGAATAGTTGTTGTTTGTGGAGATGGGAATGGTGATACAAACCCGAGTGTTACCGATAAATACACAGTCTTACATAAGTATACGTACGCCCCATAAATCTCGGGTTTTAGAAAAAGTAATGATATTTATGAAATTCCAAGTACACAGGTTTATTTCGTCTCACTAATAAATAATATTTAATACAACAAAAGTATATTCCATAATATAAATAACGGTAAATTTTACAAAAACCAAAAAATGATACTTACAAAAGTATACATACGCCCCAAGGAAATATGAGTATTATCGTACAATTTATGGAATTAGCAGCAAAATTTATACATTTTATTGTTTTGGCGAATGTGTCTGGGTGTCCGAGATATATTTTAGAGAAAAAAAATAATTTTTGGGTGTTAAGTGCCGTTATTTAATGCCAAACTTCTTGTATAGCTCGTTACAGTGGACCCTTGCTGATTTGTTTCCGTTTTAGGTATTTGAGTATACAAAAGCCACAATATTAGTGTCAGATTATAGATTTTGAGATCCTAGAAAGCTTTTTAGTTGACCTTGTGCATAACACACCTTCCTGGGTGTCGATAAATTCACATTTTTCCTAGGATATCTCAGGAAGTTAATAGTTTCCTCGGAATTCTTGGCTCAAATTACATGCGGAAGACCTTGAATTGTGTTCTAATATGGCGTTATATAATCCTTGGACACCAATTGAATCAGAAATGTGAAATATTCTGTTAAAATTTACCGTTATTTATATTATGGAATATACTTTTGTTGTATTAAATATTCGGAACTGAGCGAATACAGTTCCAGAGAGAAATTGCAGAGAAATTCCACTACCAAGAGAGTACTCTCTACGATCCGCGCTGAGCGAACATAGTCTCTGAGAAGATTTGTAGGGCAATGATTGGAAATATCACCCTACGGTCCGCCGTAAGCGAACATAGTTTCTCAGAGGGTTTGTAGAGAACACTTAAGGAAGGGAGGCCTCTCTGCGATCCGAACTAGGCGAACAAAGGCTCCCTGGAGATTTGTAGTGAAAATACCAATAGAGAGTTTCTAACTTAAACACTCTGTTTTGTCAATACATTCATATGTATATATACATTTGAAAGTTCTACAAAAATGTTTTATTTCTTCAATCAAATTGATTTGATTCAAAATATTTAAAAGAAATTAAAAAGCATTAGTTGTGGTTTCGAGTAATGCAATCGTTGTTAGGCGGATTGTAACCGTAAGTAACAAAAATGATTTTTATGTAGTTATGATATTCACATACATATGAATGTATTCCAGTACCGCCAGACAGAAGATTCGAAAGATCGATTATGCGCACAGGGCTTTTGTCCATAAATTAGCAAGTAATGTTTGCAAGGACCACATACTAAATTCTTAGTGGCTAACATCATAAAAATAACGATACATCGACTTTTACTGAAAATGTTATCAAATGAAGGTTGAAGCAACCCATTGTGTATATACAGTTAGTCAACTATATTATTGCAAACGATGAATTTTTAAAAATTTAGATGTTTAATTAGGAATTACTACACGAAATTTTTTCAATAATGTTGGGCTTTTTTTAAATATCTGTTGATTTACCTGTTAATGACAACATCAAGGCAATAAATCCAGAAATCGGTTGGAAATAACAAAAACAACGGGCAAAAAGGATAGGTACCTGGTTTCTGTGGTGTCAACTAAATAATTGTAAAATGAATTAATGTGTAATAAAATCGTGGGGTTTCGCTCGCGATTTTTTGCATTTAAGGATTTTTAAGACTTTTATGGTATGTGGACATGTAGATCCATAATTTTTGATCATAAATTAATTTTTGTGTGCGTAACATAGACGGCATATTCAGAAAAAGAGAAAGTCAGGTAAACGGTTTCGGAAAATATGGTACATTTGGGCTATTCCAATTATAATAATGGTAAATCCGAAAGAGAAATCCCTAAAATCACCTCTCGTAAGCTGAGAAGTGTATACAACATCATATACCGCACCGAGAAAGAAGCCAGGCTCAAACTGAGGGTGTTACATGGCAGGTCCAAAATAGTAACCTCACGAATTGACTGTAGAATGATTAAAGAAATTAACAAAATAGCCCAAAGCAGCACCAGAAAATAGCTTTTTCTAATTAAAAATGATTTTGGAGTAAGTGTGTCACATGGAAAAGTCAGAAAAGTGCTACATAATAACAAGCACTCATCACGAGTGACTAGGTAAAAACCATTGCGCTCCCATCACAATATATAGAAACTATTCCGACTTGTTATTGACAACTTTTCACGCCATCTTTAGTATTGGGATGGCGTTATATTTTCTGATGAGACTAAAATTATGTTGTACTATCACAATGGACCTCAAAAAGTATTGGGAAAACCCTTGAAAGCCATGGAAAACAAAAATTTAATACAAACCGCAAAGTTCGGAAAACTGTCAGTTATGGTATGGGGTTGTATACCAAGCAGTGACGTTGGTAAAATCCTGATTTTGGAAGAAACAATGACATAGGAGGTTAATTTAGATGTTTTAAGAAAAGATTTAACCAAAAGCGTCAAGAAATTTGGGCCTGTAGGCCCGGAAAATCCAAAAAAAAAAAAAAAAATGGCAATATAAGTACTACCAAGACAACGACCCTATGCATAAATCTAATTTATGTAGGACTTGGTTGTTATACAATTGTACCAAATTCATTTACATCCTTTTCCAGTGTCTAGGTATTAACCCCATCGAAAATTCATAGGTACACCCGATGGAAAAAGTCGGGAATAGGTCGCCCACTAACCTTGGGGACTTGATAAAATGCAATAAAGAAGAATGGCTAAAAAATACCATTGGAATATGACATTGCGAAACTTATTTATTAAATTCACATACGTTTACAAACTGTTTTTGATGCCAAATGTGGGCATACGAAATATTAGAATCAACTTTTCGAAAAATACCGTGAAAGACTGAAAAGTTGTGAATTTTGCAATTTTTTAGTTGACAGTGCAAATAATGAGTTGTACTCATTTTTGTTAATTTTAAGAAAATGTTTAGTGAATTTTATCTACTTTTTATTTTATTATATTAATAAACATGTGTAAGAATTCTATTGTTAACAAAAATATTAATAATTATATTTATTTATACCAATAAAATGATGTTTTATTTAAAATTTTGTAATAATTTTGGTTTTGCAATAATTAAGTTGACTAACTGTATTACTAATTCTTTTCTTTTATCACTATTTCATTTGAATTTCGCGTTAGTTATTAGTTTCCATACAACATTGAGTTACCTTTGATTTGAATTTAACGGCTAAATGCCTTGTAAATATTACATCCTGTACATACCTAATTATTACAACTAAGCATTCAATACTTTTCATATACCATTTTATGCAACTGTAAACAACTATTAATTTACATTACACCCTACTATTTCTTCTCACGAGGAGTACTTAAACAGAACAAAATTCAATAAAATCACTTTGCAATCGAATTTTGAGCCACCAACAAGTAGTATCGTCCATTTATGTAAAATACATCCTTGGCAGCTACATTGGTTACCATTTGATCGAGCAATCAAAGTAAAAGTTAATTAAGTTCACTTAAAGTCTTCGGTGTTTCATTGGTAAAAGGTATCCACCTTCCACGAAGGCCTGCTACATTGGCACCCAACTTGTGGCCACGGAACACGACCACACAGAAGAACCTAATAACAACGCATAATTCAACAGCGACGAGCATCGTTGAGAGAGAATTCCAGAAGCTACTCCAGGCAATGGGTGACAACGTCCGCAATGGCTCGTTTTCTCATTGTACTGCGCGCTTCCATGGACAGAGAGATCCAGCTGCAGTAGAGGAGTTCCTCACAGCAATCAGTGTGTACAAAGACCTCGAACACATCTCCGACGCCGACGCATTAACAGGATTGCAGTTATTGCTAGAATTGGTGGATTGGCGTTAAAAGTACTGTCAGCACATTCGACAACTAAAACAACATTTTCCCCTCCCATGCCGGACTGGCGCATATTTGCAAGCATCTACGAGCAGAGACAACAAAAAGTAGAACCAACCGACAGCTTTGTTTGTAAGAAACGTTTGCTGTTCTCCCAGCTAAAGTCAACAGTTGCCGAAGAAATTCAGCTGAACATAATATTTGGCCTACTGCAGAAGAAAATAAGAGAGCGTGTGCGACGAGTGAATGTCACAACGTTTGAAGAATTAGTGCGTTTTCAGACGATAGAGTTTGACTGCTCAAAAACGTGTTGTCCGTTTTGGTTATCATTCGCAAATTGTGCCAGTGTTGAAACAAAATGTGGAAGTAAGTGAACGAAAACGTACATAAAGTACTTTTTTTGATAAATTCGTTCATGAACTATTTTTTATTTATTTTATATTATACACACATTACTTCAAAGACGTGTTATGATTTTTTAATTAATTTCTTTTATAGTTTTCGTAATTGAGATTATTTTAAATTTTATGGGATTCACAAGAATTACTTTTTTTTAATGTTCATGTACAATACACACAGACCTTTTTGGTACATTTATGTAAAACCGTACTTCTTTTTGTTCAAAAAGTACGCTTGTATAAAATGACTTCAAAAACGCAACACTAGATGTGGAAATTACGAATGAGAGTCAAAACGGAAATCACGTTTTTGAGCAGTCAAACCCTATCGTCTGAAAACGCTCATACTCTCCGCATGCCGAGAAGCAGAACACGCACTAGCTGAGATTGACGACGGAACAACAACTCCCCTGCCTGAAGCAAAGACACAAACAAAGTCTGCATTGCGCTGCTCATTTTGCCGCTCCCATGGGCATAGCGCCGATGTCTGTTTGAAAAAGAAAAAGAGGGATGAAAAACAACAAGAACATCATTATGAAATAGAACTAAACACACACACACAACAAGACAGGCCGAACCACAAGTCAAACGAAGTGCGTTGCAGTTTCTGTAATTTCAATCACACAGTGGACGAGTGCAGAAAACTGAAGCAGCGAAACGTCGAAAAACAAAACAACGCACCAAGTCTGGTCGATGCACAGCAACAACAACCACACACAAGAAAACCGACGATTGCTTGCTGTGGTTGTGGCGCGCCTGGTATTCACAGGTCGAACTGTTAAACATGTAGCAACAACAACAAAAACAGCCCACAGTACATAGCATTCAATTCGATCTCGTCAACGATCATTGGCCGCACTCTACCAACAACACATTTGGAGATTTTTGGTTTGTTGGGTGAACAGTGGAGCGAAAATAAGTGTTGCTAGCCTAAATTTAAAAAATATTCTTGAAGAGAATGGTTGTGTATTTGAAGATGTGTGTGCAAATGTGTGTTTAGCGGATGGCGCAGTTACATCATGTGTTGTGAAGTCCACCATCTGTAACATTATCATCGGAGGCCGCAACAAGAAGATACGGTTTGTCTGTTTACCTAACGCAACCAGAAACCGAACATTGATTGGTACGGATTTTATGGAGCAAATCGTTCTTAACATGGCGCAGCGTCTCTGGTATTTCGCCGATCAAAAGGAAGTTTGACTTTACCAATCCTTTAGAAATGAACATGTTTTCATTGGATGTGGTAGGTCATGAAAATTCGCCAACCAACAAGGTCATGAAGAGCATGACGAATTTTATCAAGTATGTGGAAAGCAAACACCAGGTATCACCGTTGCCGGCGACACCGCATTTTGTACCTGATCCGATTCCACCACCGCAGAAGATAAATGATAATGTTGCAAAGCCTACATCACTACGAAGACCACTGGCCGATAAAACCAATGACTATTCCCCGCATTCTATACAGGGCATTTTCCGAGGGGCGATAACGCCTGGAAACACCTCACACTTGTTTGGACCGCCTGTAAAGATTAGCAAAAAGGAGCAAGATGACTACTTGGATGCCATATTCATGCCATTATTTTTTATCGAAGCAGCTTTACTCTAGGGGGAGATTTCAGTATATTCCAGAACCCATTATTCCTGATGCCTCATCGGGACGATTTCAGCATCAGAGGGGGAGACTGAAGCAACCCATTATGTATATATTTCTAATTCTTTTCTTTTATCACTATTTCATTTGTATTTCACGTTAGTTATAAGTTTCCATACAACATTGAGTTACCTTTGATTTGAATTTAACGGCTAAATGCCTTGTAAATATTACATCCTGTACATACCTAATTATTACAACTAAGCATTCAATACTTTTCATATACCATTTTATGCAACTGTAAACAACTATTAATTTACATTACACCCTACTATTTCTTCTCACGAGGAGTACTTAAACAGAACAAAATTCAATAAAATCACTTTGCAATCGACTTTTGAGCCACCAACAAGTAGTATCGTCCATTTATGTAAAACACATCCTTGGCAGCTACACTGGTTTCCATTTGATCGAACAAGCAAAGTAAAAGTTAATATAGTTCACTTAAAAACGCAAGTCTTCGGTGTTTCATTGGTAAAAGGTATCCACCTTCCACGAAGGCCTGCTACAAGGTTCATATTTCCAGAAAAGACTATGTATGCCTTTCTATTGTGCAATGCAATTCGCAAAAATCTGTATACCACTAGCAAAGCCGAAATATCAATTTTGATTGGAAAATGTGGCAATAACAATAAAAACTTAGACCTATCGAGAAAAGTTTTGGAGAGATGGCGAATATATAGAATAGCAAAACACAGTTATGCTTGGTTTACATTCGGCGTCGTTTCGTGATTTCGAAGGCGTTTCGTGATTTCGCGCGGAATCAAGCAAATTTTATCATGATTTCGCATACAAAAATGAAATCATCTCATTTCGTGATTTCAGCGAAATCAACATCGAAATCACAGTACACATGAAATACAACCTTGCTTTTGCCTAAAAAAGTACCAAAAGTTGCAACACTTTTCACGTATCACAATAAACAAGGTAGATGTGCGAATTGCTGGAACAAAAAATGTTAATATAAAAATTTGTAAACAATGTGAAAAAATATTAAATTACATTGTTACAATGATATTTTTCATTGTGTTCCCGTACTTTTTCAATGGTAATGTTAGAAAATAGACCGAATTGTCAAAAATTGCTTCCTCATACAAATTTCGTAAAAAATACGGGAACGGAAAAATGACGGAAATTGCAAAAACTCCAGCAGAAATGTCAAAATCAACGTATCAGCTATAATATTAGATACCAATGAACATATGTACATGCTTGCTGCTAGTTTCTACTAGGCCAACATTTTATGGCAGAAAACAGGAGAAGAGGGTGTTATTCGGCGCTATTTTTGTTTAAAGAGAAGTGCAAGTCTTGCTAGATTTCGGAGTACGGGAACGCATTTTTAGCACTAAATCGAAAAACTCCTGCAAGTACTAATATTTTGCAGATTCTGAGCAAAACTTTTATCTATCAAAATTTATTATTATGATGTCTCAACCATAAAATAATTTTTTATTTTTTCATTTGTTAGTACTATACACAATTAATACGATATATAGATAATTTTACGATAATTTCCCAAATAAAGTTGTAAAGTTCTATATTGTCGTATATTTTTGACGATTAAATCAATTTACAATAAATTGTTTTGAAAATTCATGTTCGATCAGCTGCGCATATGCATCTACCTTTATCATTGTGATTTGTTTGAAATCAACAAAAAATAAGTGTAAACACCGGGGTGTATTTCAGGATTTCGTGAAATCCAGTGGATTTTGGAGCGCAAGTGTAAACTTGGCATTAGTGAGAAAATGTCCCCTAAAACAGCAAAATGTAAAATTTTGTTTGGAATTTAGATTTTATAAAAACGTATTTATTTCCCAGTTGTTCAATAAATAGCAATTGTCTACTTTGGCATAGTTATGTAACTAATTACTCATTGATCCTAGTTACTTTACACACGAAAATGGCACACAAAATAGCCTATAGCCTGCTTTTGTCACTGGAAATGGGCTTCCCTGCCTATCATGTCAACTCACTAGTTACAGGTAATGCGGCGTGTAATATATTGACTATTTTATAGACTATCGATGGACAGTGTAATCGACAATGTTTCTCTCTTGTAATTTCTTTTCAACATTATTTCTTTTTTTAACAAAATATAAAAAATTGTTCTGTCATATTGTTTATTCATAATTAAAAAAACGTATTTTGATGCGTTTGTTGTGCAAAAATTAAGATGCCAAAAAACGTGTTACGAGCTAAATCATAGAAAGGATGAACAATTTAAGAAGAATATTTATAATATATCTGTGGTAAGTATTAATATATATCTTGACGGAATATATGTAATATCGCGTAATTTCATTAAACTTGTATATATTTTATTTCAGGAACTTTTGAATGATCTGAAGGACACACGAGAAAAACCTTCCAAGGACCAAATAAACATAAGTCGTTGTATCAAGTAGTAACGCTCTAGTTCCAGTATCAATGATCAAGATGGACCTGTCATATCCATAAGTATACAAGATTATATTGTCATTTGTAAAATTTTAGCACACCATGCAATAAAATAAAGTGTGGCTAATGCATGCATATGTATGTATTTCCATTTACCCATTTATCTGACTTCATCTTACTAGTAATTTCTGACTACCGAATTGACTGGTTACTGGTAATGCAATAAAGGGACAAGTGGCTTTCCGATGACTATCGAATTGACTAGTTACTGGTAATGCAATGAAGATACAATTGCCTTCACACGACTATCGAATTGGGTGGTTACTAGTAATGCAGTGAGGAGACAGTAGACCCTTTCCTATGTCATCCCCATGTTAAATTCACCAGTCTATAACATTGAGAGTAGATTGGGTGGTAACTAGGGGTGTTTACCAGCAGCCAGCAAAATTTCTAGTGAACCTGATCAACTGGGTTATGTCTTCTTCAGACATATGTTTTCATACGTCAATTCCGCAATGTTTGGGGTGTATGTATATCTTATGCCAGTCTATGAAATTTTTCATTAGAAAATTCTTTGTTATTCTCTTTTAAATTTTCATTGACGTCCACACACATATAAGAAATCATATGAAAATTTCGATATTTTCATTGCTCTGCATTGGTTTGAGAGTTGCGAATTTAAACACAAAGAATAATTTCAGATGACAGAACCTTGTGTACAGAGTTTCAGCCCCTTCACAACGTTTACCTATAATCTCGTTTTCATGTTAATAAACATTTTCATAGTCTGGCATAAGACTATATCTGTAAATTTTTAACACATTAATAAGTCCATATTTATATTAGGCAATTTTCCTTGCGGCAACTGTCAGTTTGAAGGAGAGAGTGGTGAGGCATATGGTAACCCTTTGCCTCTCAACACCCTCTCTTATCGACACATCGACAATTGCCGCAAGGAGAATTGTCTAATGTAAATATGGACTAATTGTTCTTGTATGATATCAGAATAATGGTAAGAATTAGTAGATTCTTGCAATTCTGAAACAGACCGGTAGTTTAATTACAATCTGCACAATTTTTAGGTCATGATCTGTGTGCGGGGAATTTGAAGTGGGGTGATAGTATTCGGTTAGTCGAGTTCTCAGGACAGGATGGTATTGGTCCCAAAGAACCAACATTTGGCGAAATTAGTTAGGAAATATTGGAAAAACGTAAAAAATCCCTTATTTGGAGCTATACCAAAAAGTCGACCGACATAACCCATTTTTTGTAGCAGTGACTCTTTCTGTAAACCAAAGGTCTCTATCAAATTTCAAAGCTTTATCCTTAATATAATATTGGAAAGTATAGCGCTATCTATTGGGAACCCATTGCCTTTGGTTGAGGTTATACAAGGGGTTCTAAAAAAAGCCCATAAACAAAGTTTGTGCTGAGAACCCATAACTCTTTATAAATTTCCCACACTCCAGATTGGCTTTGCACCAGGGTTTCGGAGTCGAGGTATTTTTGGAACGACTGCGACTCCAGGCCAGTTTTTTTCACGACTCCGACTCCGAGAGTGAATTCCTGTAACACTAAAACTAATAAAATGTGCACAAATTTTTAACTTTTTACTATATTTTGGCCTATATAGGCTAATCTGTTGGTTTTTCCTTACATATTCTTTAGAAATGGCATTCGTTTGAACATAATACTCAACTACAGAACATAAATATTGGTACGGAATTAGGTTTAACTAATCTCCATGTAGACGTTGTTTTATTCCCCAGTACGATTTGTACCAAATAAAACAGGGTTCGTTTTAGATTACGTTTCTACAATGCTTTATTTACTTTATTACACTTATTCGGAACCGACTTTAATTACTAAGCACACAGCAAGTCTCTAGTTAGCACGCAGCTATTCTTTAACCGATCTGTTCAGTTCAACGCTTAAAACACAACTCAACTCGTCATTGCCAGTTCCCCTGTATTTATACCCCAAAGTCTCCCTGTTCTAGAGTCCTCTAGAACACATATGGCAACACCTCGAATCTGTGCAGCGAACACACAGACGCACATTCGCACTAAGCGAACAACCATACTCACATACATACATGGGGGAATACAAGTGGACGACAAGCACAGTAATGACGTAATTACAACAACAAACAAATGCAAGAAATCAAAAAGTGACAAACTAAACAATAATTACATGACTATGGCAAAACAAAATAAAAGCACATTAATGAAAGGTAAAGAACTAGAACGATGAAGAGAGTTCTACACAGTAGTTGTTGTTGCTTAAATAAAGTAACTGCGTAATAAAAACTTTACGCTACAATTCAAATTTTTAAATTAACGGAAATTAAACTAAATTAACTTAAACCTATCAGTTACATTCGTAACATTGCCTCCCGCTTAAGCCTGTTCGCCCCGAATAGGCACAGTTCCCTCTCGGTGGTATGGGCATTGGTAACACTGCCTCCCGCTTAAGCCTGTTCCTCTGGACTAGACACAGTTCTCTTTCCGTAGTTGTAGCAACCGATTTAGATGTACCCTCTACGCCGTCAGCTTTGGACTTTTGCTCTTCTGGACAACGTTGCTTTCTCTCCAGGAATCTTGACGTTATACCTTCTTTCTGTGTGGTCACCTTCCTAAGTGCCACCTGGTCTTCATCGGACTTGTCCTTCCTTGTTGTACGGCCGCTTTTCGATGGACCGTTCCTCGACGTACATCTTCGCTTTTTCCTCCTCGTTGCGAGATTTTTCCGCTTTCCTACGGGCCAATTGTCGGCGGCTTCCACCTTCAGCGTACGGACATCGACAGCGACTTCGTCAGATTCTGCGCTTGGGCCACTCATTCTTTTCTTCTCGTTGTAGCCCACATTTATCGGTATTTCCACATTGGACCAAGTCATCACACGGTGCTTTATGTCCAGGTTGATATCGAAGGCAATCATGAAGTCTACACCAAGTATAACTTCGTCCACAATATCGGCCACTATAAAATCGAAATTTACCGATTTTCTACCCATACTCAGTCTTTGGTAGGCCTTTCCATGCACCGTTGTAGTCTCGCCTGTGGCCGTCCGCAATTTGACTCCATTTAACGGCAATACCTTCCCTTTTACCAAATCCGGTCTAATAATGGACTTTGTTGCACCGGTGTCCAATGTCAAGGTACGCAATACACCATTGATAAAGCCTTTTATTTTATTTATTTTATTTATAAATCCATAGTGTAATACAAAGCCATCCAGGCCAAAAAAAATATTACATAGCTTAAAAAATCCTGAGTAATATATTATATTTAATATCCCTAACATATTGCTCCCCAGCCGCAAGAAAAAAAAAATAATAATAAAAGATTTGAATCCGGTTTAAAACATAATAACAACTCCGAGATTAGATTAATTTGTTATACCCTCAAGCATAAAAATATGGTATTCAAGTAGATCTCCTACCCGAGTAGTATAGCATTAGCTTCAAACGAAAAACATTATTCGAATGAGAAAAAATGCGCAGGTTATAGGGCAACACATTCCAATACCGGGCAATTCTAACAATAAAGGATCTTTCAAACAAAGAACACTTTATTATAGGAACAGTAATTTGCTTGTTCCTGCTAAAGTGTGAAAAAACGAATTTTTCCCGCAGAGATGAGGGGATGCCTCTCTTTATAACATTATAAAATAGAGCCAAATTACGATATCTAACAAAGTTTTTGAAAGAACAGCCCAAGAATTTAGAAACAAATTCCGAAATGTGATCTCTTCTTCTAATTCCAAAAACAAAGCGTACCACAGTGTTGACGATTTTCTCTACTTTTTCCATGATATTTGCTATTGTGCCTGAAACTACCTCCAGTCCGTATAATATTTGGGGCATTAGCAGTGCATTCGCTATTCTACTTCTAATAGGTAGTGGCAAGAAAATGTTTAGGGAGTAAAGCCTACGCAGTGTACACGAAATTTTACCATGCACTGACTGAAAATGTTGTATGAAACTTAATTGCTTATCAAGTATAACTCCAAGAACCCTATGGCATTCTACAACCTCCACCCGGGAATTACTTATCTCAACTGTAAAATTAGGTAAATTTATTTCCGTAGAACCAAACAAGATGGCCCTAGATTTAACGGGATTTACACAAAATGAATTTTTTCTAGACCATGCAGCGACCTTATCAAGATAATAATTTACATTAGATTGCAGAACATCATAAAAACAATTTTCAGTACTAAACAAAAGTAGAATGTCGTCCGCAAATAAAAATGGCTTACATAAGTTTGAATCAAGGATCTCAGGGAGTTCATTCATATAGAGCAAAAACAAAAGGGGTCCCAAAACGGACCCTTGTGGAATGCCTGATGTCAGAGGAAGCATGTTAGAAGTTTTGCCTTTTAAATCCACAAATTGTTTCCTACCAGATAGGTATGATAAGATCAGCCTGCAAGCTGACACAGAAAAATTATAGTCTTGTTTCAGTTTAATAATCATCATGTTGTAACACAGCGAATTGAAAGCTTTGGTTAAATCTAAGGACACCAGAACGCTCATTTTATTATCATTTTCACATGCTCTAATTCTATCAGTTAGGTTTACCAGAAGAGTAGTAGTATTGTGACCCCTCCTAAAAGCATATTGAGAATCGGAAATTTTATTATCAACAGAAATGAGCATTTGACTCTTAATTATATGCTCCATCACCTTCGACAATGCAGGCATTATTGATATAGGTCGCATATCTTCCAGACACGACACACTGCTAGATTTCGGAATGGGCACGACTCTTGCTACTTTCCAACTGGAAGGGAAATTAGATGACATTAAGATGTAATTAAACAGATGCAAGATCATTCCAGAAATATAGGGATATATTACTCTCAAAAATTTAATGGAGATATTATCAAAGCCAATTGAATTAGACTTAACCTTATTAAATGCTTCTATTATTTCATTTTCATTAACACACCTAAAGGAAAAAGCTTCATCAGAATCACCAAAATCACTGAAATCAATCTCATCGGTGTGATTTGGATACACCCCACGGACAAAAAAATCATTTAAGGCATCTATATCACCATCAAAAGCATTGTCATTAATATTAGTACAGCCAGCACCCTTCAGAACTTTCCACATATCAGTACAGCCGAGACCACAAAATAACTTTGCAAAATGTTTCCTTTTTTCTCTCCTTATAGCACTCTTAGCTCTGTTTCGATATTTACAAAAAACTTTCCACTTATCTGGGGTTGGGTCCGATTCATACGCTCTAAAGGCCAGATCCCTAAGCGATGCTGCAAAAATAACAGACCTAGTTTTCATCCAGACATCATTATCCGCTGAGTGGACCACTCTCTTAATAGGCACAAATTCATACAGTTTCTGAACAAGTGTGTTAAAGGCATCAAACTTTATATCAATATCATCCGCGTAAAAGATAGGGTAAGAGTTAAAATTCGATATGCAGTCCATGAATCCATTCCAATCAATATTTCTCAGATCTCGATATAAAATAGAAGTATCAGTACATTCCATATTCAGACGAAATGACGCATATATAAAAGCATGATGTGTTATAGACGGACAGTGCACTTGTCCAGAAACATTAACAACGCAAAGATCACTTTTCAGCATGAAATCAATTAATGATGTGGAAGTATGATGTACATCAAAATGGGTAGGTCTATTATTATGGCAGACAGATAGGCCAGATCTGGAACAAAATGAATAAACTACGCTGGATTTTGCCGCATTAAAAAGGTTGTAGTTAAAATCGCCTACAATTATTAATTTTGAATAGTTTAGAAAAAGTTCACAATGGCGCTCTTCAAACTCAGCGAAGTTCGCTGGTGGTGGCAAGTATACCACACCAAATAAAATTTTACAGCTCCCAAAGTATAATTGCACAAACAGAGATTCACATTTACCGAGTACAGACAGCTTAAAAACCGTTTTAAATTTAATTTTTTTCGAAATATAGAGACCCACACCACCACCTCTGGCACCAACACGATCATTACGTACGAACTTGTATCCAGGAATTTCTACAGAACGACTTGAAACGTTTCTAGTTAGCCAAGTTTCGGAAATGCCAACGGCATTAAAATATGACCCTTGAATAATACTGCGGAGCTCATCAAATTTAGTTGTTCTACAAGAAGGTTTCATGCTACTACAGTTTAAGTGGCCAATATTTAATTGCCCCTTATATGTAGACAACAACGAATTCACAAGGGAGTTGTTATTAACAACCGGTCCAAGATTTTGATTAAAAGACATCAAAACTAAATATGTTTCTTACGGTGGGGAGTCTAAAATGAAATACACATACAATCCAAAACTCCATAATTATACAGTACAAAAACTTCATAATATAAAACTACTGATAAATGTGGAACTATATGAAAGTTAATAAATCATTGTGTATAATCAAAAAAGAGAAGAAAAAAATGCATGCAATAATGGAAATATGAATACGAGATCCAAAAAATGGCATATATAATATCGGTACTTATAGACATCAGGCTGCAGCCACCAACTCCTTCCGCAGTGCCGTACACTCAGCAACATCATGTATGTCAGTTTCATCGCCATTCAGTAATGTAATCTTAGCCTTCAACCTGTCTGAGTTAAATATTCTGTATTTCTTTATAATCTTATCACGGAGTAGGCTTCGGCACATCGAGTTGAGTTTATTTGCCAATGGTGAATAATGGTCATTCAAAAAAACACGACTTTCAATACTAGGATTCCCAGGACCATTTTTTTCAGCAACGCTACCACCAGCAGCTCCATTTTCAACATCATCAATCACATCACAAATTCTAAGGGGGTTTGTTTTAAAGTATGCACCCATAATTTTGTCTCGAAGAAACACACTATTAAATTTCACAAGAATCATGTTCTTCTTATTAATATAGCATACGTGATTAATCTCATAGCCAGAAATCGGGATGTTATAAAATGCCCCTAAGGCAACAACTACTGCCACCAGATCAGTCAGGCCATTAGGTAAACCACGAATTACAATATTATTCCTATTGAGCCTCCTATGCAGCACATGATTTTCCATCTCTAAGTCAGACATTCTTGTTGTTGTAGATGATTCTATGCGTTGAATGTTCTTATTACACGCCATTATATCTGCCTTCATGTCATTAATACTTGTAGACATTTGTGTCTTGATCTCAATAACAGCATCGTTAAAGGCACTTTTCACAGAATTTAAATCGTCAGTACGCCTTGATATAAATGCATCAAATTTCTGGTTAAGCTCGCGAACTTCTTCAGCCATACTTTTGCCACAACCAGCCAATCCTAGGCAGTGCGTACATACAAATGAAATGACACTGTCCGCCTTAAGTGCAGCAACAGCATCATCACTTATTTTGGCACAAGAATTATGAATCCACAGCATACACATTCTACATTGGACACCACCTTGTTTGCCTATAGATTCGCTGCAAAACCCGCATTTGTATACTCTAGGCACCATAGTTTTTGTTGTATTTGCTTTCTTAAAGAACGGCAGCACAAAGCAAACAACGGAATAATAAAACACGATGTCACGTATATGAATGTTCCAATTAAATTATTGCTTAGTAAAAAGGAATTCCTTCTATTTTTATTACAGAATGTTTTGTTATGCTGGAAACTAGCGAATGTACTGTGATTTGTTACACTTTACACAACTTTTCAGCAAGAATTTAAAAAACATTTATCAGCCGCCAAAAATAACCTCTACTCAGGCATAGCGTTGCCACTCTTTTTTTTTTTTAACCGTTTAACCGTTTTTAACCGTTAAGTTGTGGTTTTTCTGCTGGACTATGGCTATAGAAATTGTGGGACCATCGTTTTCATCCTCTGCCAGCGGCGCCTCGTGATTAGCAGAACTTGCTGTATCTGATTCCCTTGATGTCTCTCTTTGCAGATTCTTGGCCACCGGTTGGTCGTCGCTTTTTGAAGGCGGTGAGGGGGATCTGGGTCTTGCTTGCCTCACTCTGCATTCTCGGGCCATGTGTCCAGTTTTCCGACAGTTATAGCACGTCTTTTTCATTCTGCCAGCACCTCGTTTCAAACGCATTAGTGCATCTTTCAGCAGGTCGACAACGGTCTGGGAATTGTTGTCCTGGTTTCACCATCATCCACGCGGTTTCTTGGGCCAGGGCAAATGACACGGTTTCTGCAAATGTCCCTATCTGTGCCGCATACGTCGCAAATTTTACCTCTGGATCACGAATACCACTAGCAAATGTCTCAATCTTTATGCGGTCCACCAATGGATGTGTCTCTCCTGGATATGCCAACTGCGCCAACCGCTCTATATCAGCCGCAAAGTCTTGTAAGGTCTCATTTGGCTTCTGGACTCTTCCCCTCAGTTCCATTTGGTAGATCCCTTGCTTGTGTTCACTACCGTACTTACGTTCGAGAGCAGCCATTATATCCCCATAACTGTTTCTAGAAGCGGCGGGAATACTCTGTAATACGTCAGCAGCATCACCCTTCAATGCCATAAGGAGTGATATCGCCTTTTCGTTGTCGTTCCAAGAATCTCTAGCAGCCACTGTCTCGAACTGTAATTTGAACACATTGAAAGAGGTAGAGCCGTCGAACACTGGAGGCTTAATTTTTATGGTTAGCTTTCACTGGACCGCCTTTAATTTCCAGTTCCGACATTTTCTTTTCTATGCCCAGAATCTTCTCATCTTGAGCCAGAAATTTCTCGTCAACAGACAAAATCTTTTTATCCAACTCTTTAATTTGTACCTCCACGTTTTCTTCTCTCTTTTCAATCACCATCGTGATGTTCTCGAGTTTCTCGTTAATTTACCTCTAGTTTCTCTTCCATGCCCTTAGAGATTTTTCTAGAGTTCTCTTCTAATTTTTCCTCTAATTTTCTGGAATTTTCTTCCATCATTCTACAATTTTCTGCCTTCATTTCCATCTTAAGTCTGGAAGTTTCTTCGCTTTTCTTATTCATTTCCATGGAGCTTCCTTCTATTTTCCTAATTTCCACCATCATCATAGCCAGCATTGATTTCAAATCGTCTCCCCTGGCAGCTACCGACGAAACTTCCTCAACGCTGGATTCGTCCTTTGCCGTTAACTCGACTTCCTCCTTACCGTCGAACTCATATTCATCGATGTTCATTCCACGGCGCTCGAACTCTTCCAACAAGCGTTTTTGTAGTTCGGCCTTACTTAGCTCCTTCTTCAAGTCTTCCACTCGTAGATCCTTAAACTTCATTGTAGGATGATCGTAATCTCACTGCTGACACCAATTGTTACGGAATTAGGTTTAACTAATCTCCGTGTAGACGTTGTTTTATTCCCCAGTACGATTTGTACCAAATAAAACAGGGTTCGTTTTAGATTACGTTTCTACAATGCTTTATTTACTTTATTACACTTCTTCGGAACCGACTTTAATTACTAAGCACACAGCAAGTCTCTAGTTAGCACGCAGCTATTCTTTAACCGATCTGTTCAGTTCAACGCTTAAAACACAACTCAACTCGTCATTGCCAGTTCCCCTGTATTTATACCCCAAAGTCTCCCTGTTCTAGAGTCCTCTAGAACACATATGGCAACACCTCGAATCTGTGCAGCGAACACACAGACGCACATTCGCACTAAGCGAACAACCATACTCACATACATACATGGGGGAATACAAGTGGACGACAAGCACAGTAATGACGTAATTACAACAACAAACAAATGCAAGAAATCAAAAAGTGGCAAACTAAACAATAATTACATGACTATGGCAAAACAAAATAAAAGCACATTAATGAAAGGTAAAGAACTAGAATGATGAAGAGAGTTCTACACGGTAGTTGTTGTTGCTTAAATAAAGTAACTGCGTAATAAAAACTTTACGTTACAATTCAAATTTTTAAATTAACGGAAATTAAACTAAATTAACTTAAACCTATCAGTTACATTCGTAACAATATTAAGTAAAATTCGTATCTATATTGAAAAAAGGAAGAAAGTTTTTGCCGGTTTTACGGGTTTTTTGCACATGTATATTCTGGACGGAATATGAAAATGAATGGGTAATACAAATCATAAATACTAAATGCGATAAAAATTTTAAGCAATTCAAAGCCAAGTTTTAAGCTGGATGTAAGCCAATGTGCTTAGCCCTAAAAGGAGACCCCCAGTTGTAAAGCCCAATAAAAGCATTTTTCCTGCTGTGCTAAATCTAGCGTGGCATATATTTCTAAATGTCATTTCGAGAAAAACACCCTCATATCTAGGGCAATATTGTTCTGATTTACTTGAAAATTTGACCATATATTCTATGATATTTATCCTTTTTTTCAGAAATTGCCTCTAAGGGAGACTAAATACCGAATTATATCCAATTCGGTTGATTCATTTTGATAAAACCCTTGAAAATGTCTAAAACCGGGAGGTACTCTTTTGGGTACCGGGAGGTACCCTTCCCATTGAACACCAAATTTAAGCCACTTCGGCAAGGTAATGTGGCTAAAACCTTAAAAATACCGAAAATCGGGTTTTGTACCAAAGTGCAAAGTTCTATGTTAAATTTTGTGAGCTGTATCTTGGTTTTAGCTGAAGGATATCGCTATATTGACTTATTATTACGTTAATCAAGAATATTTCGAAGTTACAAATGCAATCAAGTTGTGGAATAATTCAAATTACAAATGAAATAATTCAAAATACAATTGAAATGTTTCGAATTGCAAATGCAATTTAAACAGCATCTTAAAAAGGCGTAGATAGATAAGATGTATGGTAACATGGGGCGCCTACGCCACGTTTTTTTCAAAATGTTCTCATATCGACATCATTAAAGTTTTTCAAAATATTATTTTTGGTAAGAATATTACCATGACTTGACTATAAGTTTTGATATATAAATGATTATAATTTTGTTTTTAAAATATTATTTTTAAGAATTTACAAAATGTCTAAAAAGTGGCGAAGCCTTCCCACCCATGGGGTAGCTTCGCCATCGACATATGATATATATCAACGGACTCTGCATAAAGGAACATGTTTTCTATTTAATAATCGAAAATGATTCTAAAATTTACAAAAAGAAACATATTCTAGCCGTTAATTGAAGTAGGTGCCTTGAATTTAGGCATAAAAATTAAATTTTTGCCAAATTAGATAGGTTTAGCACAATATTTGATTTCAACTTCACATTATAGCGTGGTATATCAATAGCATAAACAATTTAAGTTAAACCTGACATATTTCTTACATTAACCCATAACACCCCTATCATGGCGTAGCCGCCCCACCCCCTACATAGTTCATAATATGAATATATTGACATTTATAATTACTTTTATCATGCAAATTATTTGGATTTATATTCTTCAGTAGTTGTCTATTAACGGTATAAAATTATAAGTTTGATATCACTAAAGGTATACAAGATATCACAAAATATACCTACCATGAATATTTTTCGCAATACCCCAAAAACATGAAACCGCGTGCATCAGCAATCATATATTTGATAGAAATGCCAATTTTTTGGAGATGAAAGATCTTCGTTAAACTCACAATTTTCCCTTTAACGGCATTTCTGTAGCAGTTATAATTATCAAGAAAATCGGTGCTGGCGAAGGCGCCCCAGTGGCGAAGCCGCCCCATGTTACCATATATGTATATCGGTTATTAATGCTTACACGGAATACCGGAATACTTTTAATACAAACAAAATCAGAAGTTCGGTGGACCTTTTGTTTGCAACAATTTAAAGTGTCAATCGGATAACCAAAACCGGGATGAATAGAGTAGAATTCAGAGGATAATAAATATCCTATGAATTGTCCTCTAACGTAGTATACTATACCGTTTGGATGTATGTTTTCGTATAGCATTCTTTTAAAATAAATTATGATTTTTAAAAAAAATATTGGTGTGCCGAATTTAATTTTATATTACTATAACGTAAAAAATAATTTACCCGGGGTCGGCGTCGAGATATTTTTTTCGACTCAGACTCCGACTCCAGCAAAATTGCTCGACTCCGACTCGTAGACTCCGACTCCGAAACCCGGCTTTGCACAGTGTTGTCAACAATTTTTGAAAATTTGTTTTTGAAAAAGTCACATGTCTCCAAAATACTCCTTAAATTTTGTATAGGATTCAAATACGGAGATTTGGGAGGTGTTTGAATCACTATTAGACAGTTATATAGCATCCATTCGCGAACAATGTGTGATTTATGCTTAGGACCATTATCTTGATAAAATTGAAATGTTTTCCCTAATTCCATTTTCTCAGCACTACATTTCAAATTATCCCTCAGAATGTTTAAACAAAACATATTATGCCTTGTTCAGACTGACGCTAATTCGCTCTCTATTCGTTGTTCGACCCCAAATTACGATATAATTACTTCATTTCTCATACAAAATTTTGAGAACGAACAACGATTTGTGTACTTTGTTCAATTTAAATTACTCTCAGAACGACGATAAAATATGTCCCATCTCTAACAAATGAGAGAATTTATCGAAATAAATTAATTATGACAGAAAAAATATAAAATTTAAAAGTTTATTAAAAACCCAAATATTTTTATTTTTATATTGATATTTTATTTATCAAAACGTGAATGAAAAGTAAACGGTTTAACGACTTGTATACATTCAAATCATAGCAAATTGTCTCTTCTCTTTTACTACAGCTGCATTTCTTGTCCATCGTTTTAAATTCGCGTACAAATTTAGAAACAAAAATCAAATGCCTGCCTGAAAGTCTGTATACCAAAAAGTTTTTTTTTGGCAGGTCTCTCTCTCGATAATTTTGAAAATAGAAAAATTTAAAAATGTGCTGAAAACACCAAAATTTTAAGAAAAAATAGAAAGGATGAATGAAAATAATATTATTTAATATTAAATAGATATCTGAAAGAAGGACAAATATTTTTTCAGTTTATATCAATTAATTTTACTCGTCTTTTGGCTGAAACTTTCTCTAAATCAGTAAATAAAAAATATGAAAATATGAATCATGTTTCTATGAATTGTGTACCATGTCGTATGAACGGGTTAATTCGTGTACATAATTATGAGAGCGAACAACGTGATTCAAATGCTGGTCTGAACATGGCATTACCCATAATTCCTCTGATAGAGACAGGATTCCCTATCATAGCAAATTGTCTCTTCTCTTTTACTACAGCTGCATTTCTTGTCCATCGTTTTAAATTCGCGTACAAATTTAGAAACAAAAATCAAATGCCTGCCTGAAAGTCTGTATACCAAAAAGTTTTTTTTGGCAGGTCTCTCTCTCGATAATTTTGAAAATAGAAAAATTTAAAAATGTGCTGAAAACACCAAAATTTTAAGAAAAAATAGAAAGGATGAATGAAAATAATATTATTTAATATTAAATAGATATCTGAAAGAAGGACAAATATTTTTTCAGTTTATATCAATTAATTTTACTCGTCTTTTGGCTGAAACTTTCTCTAAATCAGTAAATAAAAAATATGAAAATATGAATCATGTTTCTATGAATTGTGTACCATGTCGTATGAACGGGTTAATTCGTGTACATAATTATGAGAGCGAACAACGTGATTCAAATGCTGGTCTGAACATGGCATTACCCATAATTCCTCTGATAGAGACAAGATTCCCTACACCGGAAGCACACAACCCGATAGCAGATCCGTGTTTTACGGTTGGAATTATGTGCTTAGGGTCCGAGGCCATATTTGCCCTACCTTACTGGTCCATCCGACCCAAACTGGTTAAATTTGCTTTCATTTGCAAAAATTACAAAATTCAATTTTTTTTTTTTAATTTTTCACAACGAACTCCAATCGACTTTGGCGGTTTTTATGGCTTTTCAGTGCAACTCTGCTATGGAGACCATGTTTACGCAAAATTCTCCTAATGGTGTCTGGGTTACTATTTTTGTTAAGATATGTATTTATCCGCGATCTCAGCAAGTTTAGGTGCACTAAGCACTTTTCGTCTCTTTCAGTGTTTTTTTTTTTCTCGCTCTTTTTCGATTTGCTGCATATCCTATTCTCGGTTTTATGCCTCAATATTATGTTTTGAACAGCAGATCGAGTGATATTGAGTATTTCTGCTATTTTACGTTGAGATTTTCCCAGTTGAGCATAATGAATAACTAATTTTCTTTCGGCAATCGGTCTTAATTCGAAAAGAAAAATATGTCTCAACTGGGAATGTGTAAAAAGAAAAACTGTAAATGGGGATCTATACCGTGGAAAGAACAAGACGTCTTTCCCAGTTGAATGCTATACATGCACTGTTTATTAAAAGTAAAATTATTCTTAAGAACTAAATAGTAAAATATTACTTAGCCTACTTAACTAGTGTGTAGAAAAGAGAAAGTGAGAGTGCACATATGTGTACGAACGCATATGCCATACAATCTTATGGAGAGGTCGTAAAATACTCTTATCTTACATGCGCATACATGTAGCAAGCAACCACATGGTTATTAGACTGCTCATAGATTGCCTGTACCAATCTATTTCAGGCATACCACATGTGACAGTGGAAATTCTTATCTCCTTTCTTCTAACGACCTCCCACGATAAGGAGGCGTGCTTGCCACATGTTTACCCTTTCAAGTGGACTGTATTAAACTAGATCCCTATTTAACAAAATGATATCTCTAATCTACACACGCAACCCTCACCAAGACATTCATTATCTTTATTACAAAACAAATATGTTCACGTGAACATCTTGGGGGCCCAAAAAATGCTTATGAAATATAATCAAAATTATTTTATAATATCAAAATTAGAAATATCAAAATTCTAAATTCAATCAATATTATTGTACCAGCAATCTAAGTAACGGCACCCAGGAAGCTTCTCCATCGCTTCAGCCACTCCTTCTTGCTCGTACCACCTTTGTCTGCCGGCTTCATCTTCCAGGCGGAGTCGTCCTCATCTGGTGGCTTCTTCACTCTGGTACTCGCAACGTCATCGTTCTGAGGTGGCTTCTTCTTACTGGCTTTAGACAGCTTACTCTTCCAGCGTAAACAGTCATCCTTTTATAACGGCTTAACCCATCTGGCCAGATGTACCTTCTTCCTCTGGCGTTGAAGAAAGTCTTCCTTCGTAGGTTCTCTGGATGGATAGTACTGATTTACTTTTTTCTCAACGTAAGAGAACAAGATCTTCTCTTCCTTCTTTGTACAATTGGCTTTGTTGATTCCAGCATACTTAATGTCTTCCATGGCAACCGTATGTTCTGATTGTTCCTTTGGGCTGTCCATCTTTTCTCTCTTCATAGGCTCCATTTTTATTAGCAGAGTTCCTGTCTCTGCCTGGTTTTTGGTCAGTGCCGAGCTGTTGACTGATTCGTCTTCCTGGTAATATGGCCCCATAGCCTCATCCCTTCTGCCTGCAGCATCTTTGCTCAGATTTGAAGCCCCCTCGCCTTTGTTGCTCGCCGTCACCACCATTTTCAATGCCGCAGTCTCCCTCTGACTCAGCAATCCAGAGATCTGCAATTGATTACCCTTTGTAATCGATGCTTCAATTTCTTTTACAGTTTGGAAAAGATTATCAGCCTCCTTAATACCTTCCACCACCAGTTGACAATCAGCTTCATCTTTAGCCAACAGTAGTGCCGCCAACTCATCACGTTTGAATTCAGCTGCATGTCGCGCTCTCTCTGCGCTAGCCAATTCTTTATTAAATTTTCTCACTTCTGCCTTCATAGCCGTCACCTCACAATTTCCCTCTTGGATAGCCGGTATTAATTCTTCCTTAGCTATCCTCGATTCCTCAGCCTCACGCTTGACTTGCTCCTTTAGTGTAGTGGCAAGCTTGACTGCATCTTCCTTTTCCGATTGGCATGCGGTCATAACAACTTCCATTGCCATGATCTCCCTTTTCATCATCATTATAGCCTCTTCAGCGGTCCTGCGTTGCATCCGCTCGTTGTTCACTTTTTTCTGCAGGCCACGGACTTCCTTCTGCAGGCCACGGACTTCCATTTTGGCCTCTTCATCCCTCATGTGTAGGTCTCTTATCACCTCACACTGAGAGCTCACTCTGGCTTCAAGGCTTGCTCTAGCCTCTTCAGCTTTTTGAAGTTCAATTTCCAGAATCTTGTTCTTGGCTTTCCATTTCCCTTCTTCATAGTCCATTGCGTCGATATCCCATCGCAGGAATTTTATTTGTTCCTCCAATGACAAGGGCCTAACAGGCATCAACATTACTAGTACCACTTCCTCTTTTTTGGTAAACAATTGGAGGATTTTCTCGTTTACCAGTTTATCTTTTCCTGCCAGCTTCGATGCTGCAAACCTCTGCTTATCCACGTATGTATAAACGCCGTCATTGTAGCGCTTAGTCTGGGTTTCATTGACTTCTTCAATCGCCCAATTGATGAGAACAAGAAGCTTCTCCACCTCATCAGCAATTTTTGCCGCCGTTTCCATTTGGCTCAGCATGGTGAATTTCTCTTCCCCTACGGACAATATCCCCAATTGGATATCAAGACTTCACCAGCCAGCTGACCCAATTTCCTCCCTGTGAGGCAAATTATCAGCTTCCCAGATCCTTTTGGATTCGGCCACTGATCCGGCTCGAAGGACCAATGTAAATGGGGATATTACTTAACCTACTTAACTAGTGTGTAGAAAAGAGAAAGTGAGAGTGCACATATGTGTACGAACGCATCTGCCATACAATCTTATGGAGAGGTCGTAAAATACTCTTATCTTACATGCGCATACATGTAGCAAGCAACCACATGGTTATTAGAATGCTCATAGATTGCCTGTACCAAACTATTTAAGGCATACCACATGTGGCAGTGGAAATTCTTATCTTCTTTCTTCTAACGACCTCCCACGATAAGGAGGCCTGCTTGCCACATGTTTACCCTTTTCAAGTGGACTGTATTAAACTAGATCCCTATTTAACAAAATGATATCTCTAATCTACACACGCAACCCTCACCAAGACATTCATTATCTTTATTACAAAACAAATATGTTCACGTGAACAACAACTGTTGCGGTATTGTGCTTGTAATTTCAAAACAAGAATAACTCTTAACAGTTATAAAATCGTTAGATCGTTTATTTTTTATCTAAATTTAGAAGAATTTTGATAGTATTATTTTATTAATTTCATTCGATAGATATTATCATCCTGATTATCCGGTTATTTGATTTGAATAATAAACCCACCTTAGAACCGGTTAGTATGAACCGATTTACATGATATCTGTATGAAAGCTTATAAAAATGCCTATCGAATGGTATACGGGTTCAAACCAGTCATATAACTGGTTCGACAGATATTTTTTGGATATACTGTTTAAAAAAAATTAAATCATTAAAAATAACCAAGTTTTTCCTATATTTTAAAGTCTTTCTAGACTGCCGGCCTTCGGCCGGGGCTTAAGCTTTTCATCTCTGGGGTATGTCCAAAAACCGGCTACGCGATCCAAAGTTTTCCTACGTCCAAGTTTTTCCTATATTTTAAAGATTTTCTTGACTGTCGGCATTCGGTCGGGACTTAAGATTTTCATCTCTGGGGTATGTCCAAAAAACCGCCTACGCAATCCAAAGTTTTACTGAATTAATTTTTTTCATTGCATTATTATGGCATTGTAAATTTGTTTATAGAAAGAATAATATAGATAGTTGATGGCTAATATCTCCGGCTCCATATAAGGTACCGCTGCGAATAGGATCGCATTAGAAAAGTTAGTCTACAAACTACGTGGTGTTTCATAATCGGTTATTTTTAATGTTTTATAATTTATTATAAAATAACCGGTTTTAAAAACGATTTTTTGATATTTCTGTCGAACCAGTTATAAGACGGGTGTGAAAACGTATATTATTCGATAGGTATTTTCATAAGCTTTCATATGATACCCATAAATCGGTTCATAATAACTGGTTCTACGGTGGGTTTTTTATTCAAACTTACGGATCAAATAAGCTGATAACCGGTGTGCGTCCCAGCCAACAAATATACATTGCCGTAATCAGGGAGACAAGATCTATCCATGACAAAAATTTCAGCGTGATCCGAGCCTTAAGAGTAAAGTAAAGTTAAGCCGCAATTACAGTTTTAATTTAAGATTCTTTTTTTCAAAAATCACATTGCGGAGTCTTTTTAGAGTCCTTATAATCAGAAAGGGACTCAAAAGTGGCTGCCTGTGATGATTATACAAAGTTCAATTTAAAATACAACAACAAATTTGTAGCAATCACAAATAAATCATTGAGGCGTGACTATTTTTTCGTTATTTATAGTCACATTTTGATCTGAAGATTAAAAAATGCTTTATCAATAATGCATCATGCAGGTGTTTGAAAAGTGATTAGAATTATGTATCTACTGATCATATATTTAACAGCTAGGTGATTAAACACTGATTGTTTTGTTTTTTTTTAACATAACGGTTTGGTTGTATATAATTCTCATATACACTTTCTACAAAACGTTGATATAAATATATAATATTATGAATATTGACAAAGACAAAACATGTCCAGGTTTTGCCAAGTGAATGAAGAAACAGTATACTAAAGGGATAATTAAAAGTCACATCAAAGCATAAAAGAATACAAAGCAAAGGAAAGAAACAAAAAACAAAGAAGAATAAAAAAGAAAATTCTTTTAATTTAATCATAAATGACTCATTAAAGACTCATAAACGATTATACATATACATGACTCAAAAAAGACTCGAAAAAGAGTTAAAATTTTTTTCTATATTAATTTGCCTTTTTGCCTAAAAAGGTGTTAGGAGTCGTTTATGATCAGAAAATGAGCTCATATTCCAGTTTTTAAATCGTGCATTCGGATCAAAAAAGATTTGAATTTAATTAAAAATTTCATAAAATGCTGGCTGGGAAGAAACTCAAGTTGATACTTTTGACTGTGACTCACTGTAAATACTGAGATAAACACAGCAAAATCAATAATTCGCACCTCTTTTTGCCTCTCTTTTCCTCTGAACTCCATACACAGTCCTAGTGGTGCCACTGCTTCCTTTAAATCAGTGATGCTCAAATATTTTAGGCATTAGCCTCTCTGAGAGTGTCTTTCCTTTGCTAAAAAATAGCAGATGAGAATGAAGCGAGGGTGTGTTGTTGTACATCCATTAAACGTTGTCGCGAGTGGACGTGTCTTTGTAAAGCTCTTAAAAAACACCTTAAATCCTCGTAAAGAACGTTCAATTTAAGTTGGAAACTCTGTAGACAACATATCTTTGTAAACCCGTGTCAAGTGTAATGATTAACAAGTTCGCATAAAGTTCTTTTGTTTGATAATTACACAAAAATACTTTCAACATAAATAAACAAGCAATCTAAAATTGAGAAACCATAACACAAATTTATACGCTACAATAACAACTAAAGAGAACAGTGAGAGTGATTTAGTGTCAATGTCAAAATCTGATAATCGCTCGTAAGGCAAATTTATCAGCTGACACATTAACTCAGCCGTTTAACATAACTATAAAGCTTATCAACTCAACCTTATAGTTAACAGTAACTCAAATTCATAACTAAATATACCGCCTAAAAGTGTGCTTCACAATTTGTTAAACTGTGTTTTTGGATTTTTTGATTTCGTATGAGACACCCTGTTAGCTGCTTTTCATCCTTCTTGTAATCAGAACCGTTACAACAATGCAAGAACAAAACCAAGGTGAGGTCACTCAAATAAACTTAGTTGTAGACAACTTCACTCGGGATTCCCGTGCACCTAAACGGGATAGGGAAAGCATTGCTCATCACTCCCTAGGAAATAGCGCTAAAACACCAACATCATCTGATTCACCATTCAGAATGATGCAAATGCTCGACGAACGCTTCGCAAAATTAAGCGACCGTCTTATGAAAAAATTTGATTCTATGGCCGCTACGCTCGAAAATCGCATCCTAAATGAGCTCGACAAACGATTGTGTGAGCTTAAAACAGACATCAATCACATTAATGACAGAATTCTTAAGTTGGAAAAAAGTAATGAGGAACTATCGCTTTTGAAATCTGAAATTAAAGACATAAGAATGGAGCTGTTAAAGCAAGAAAATTCACATGTAGCTTGTGAAGTTAGAGTAAATGGCATACCTTTTACAATTGATGAAAATTTGCATTTACTTTTCGGCAATATCTGCAGTTCCCTGAATTTAATGGCACCTAAACTCAAAACAATTCACCGTTTAAAAAACAGGAACAACACTAAAAATCAAAATTCACCGGATGGGGTTATCATCGTTAAATTTTTGTCACCTTATGACAAAAATTTCTTCCTGAAAAGCGTTTCAAGTTACAAGAAACAAAATAACAATAAACTTCTTCTTAGCACAATTGGGTTTGGATCGAATTCCCAATTCTATATTAATGAAAATCTCTCCAATACAAATTTTCATTATTTACAAGAAGCAATTCATTTAAAAAAGAAAGGCCTGATTCAATCTGCCTACATCTTTCGTGGCCTTACTTACATTAAACTTCTCAATGGCAAAGATCCAGTGTGTATCTATGATACAAAAATCATCGATGAGATACGAAACAGAGGAGCAGCAGTCTTGGAACCCGTACTTCAAAACTAGACACCATATACATATTCTATCACCGAGTCATCAAATATATATTATGATCATTTTTTATTTCTCGATATACCCATACATTAATATTATTATGATACCTTGTTTTTGTCAAATCCACCTAGATTTTACAATGCAAATTTCCCTACTTACCATGCAAATTCCAACATTTTCCCCCACATCAGCATTAAACCCTAATTTCAATGTTATCTGTACTTTTGTCTGTTCTATTCAGTTAATATTTGTTCTTTATAAACGCGCTGCTAATGTCCTTTATACGTACCTTTTTAATCTATTATATGAATCTAATGGGTAGTATAAACAGAGGCTCCAAAGACGTAATACATTACTTAATTAAAATTCTTGGCAATCAAAGAAATGGCTTAAGGATATGTCATATAAATACCCAAAGTTTACTCAGTAAAATCGATGAATTCAAATACATTTTTGAGAATTCTGATATAGATATAGTGTGCCTTTCAGAAACTTGGCTAAACTCAAGTATTCCTGATGGCCTTGTCAACTTACGTGGATACACAGTATTTAGATGCGATAGGGAACGACGTGGAGGTGGTGTGGCAATATATGTTAAAAATAACCTGAAAGCCAAAATGAAAATAAAATCCATCCTCGGGGAACAGATCGAATACATTTTTATTGAACTTTTATCTAACTCTAAAAAGCTTTTAATTGGGTGCATTTATCGGCCAAGAAATACAATTAACTTGCAACTGCTATCCAATGTTCTGGAAGATATAACCATGGGCTACGACGATGTGGTTGTTGCAGGTGACTTCAACTCCAATGTACTAGTTGATTCCTCATTAATTGAACTCATGTCAAGACTGGGTCTATCAGCTACAAATCACACAAACCCAACACATTACTCTACAACCATTAACACCCTTCTAGATTTATTTTTCATTAACAATGTAAGAAGCGTCTTGCTGTATGATCAAATAAGTGTCCCATGTTTCTCCAAACATGATCTAATCTTCCTTGCATACAACTTCACCTCACAAGAAAAGGTGGAGACGTTTTCCTATCGTGACTACCGTAATCTAGATTACACATTCCTAAGCTATAAGCTGCATGAAGTTAACTGGAATGTCTTATATACGATGATGTCCGCTGATCAACAGCTAGATTTTCTCCGGGAAAATATTATACGCATTTTTAATGAGACAGTCCCCCTAAAATGTTTACGTCCCAAAGCAAATAGCAAGCCTTGGTTTCACTCCACCATAAAAAGGTATATTAAGGACAGAGACCTAGCATACTCCAGGTGGAAACGTTTTAAAACACCTGAACTTTATGAAGAGTTTCGCATAGCAAGAAGGGAGGTTAATAAACAAATTTATGCTGCAAAAACTCGATATTATTCCACTAAGTTTAGATCCGCGATTGACACGAAAAGTAAATGGAAACTCATAAACGACATCGGAATTGGAAAATCAAAACCCGTCACTCACTTTCATGAAGATTTACATGAATTAAATAAAAAATTTATCAATACACCAATTATAAACTCCGATAATTCATTCTATAGCACTTTTCTTGAGTCAGAAGACAATGCAGATACTTACTTACTTACTTACTTACTTAGCTGGCCCATTACAGAACATTTGTTCTATAGGCCGAACTAAGAAGAGATCTCCATTCCTCTCTATTTGTTGCTTTGCTCTCTGGAATACCGCGCCTTGTCATCTCATCATCCACTTGTTTGCGCCATCTATTCCTTGGCCTGCCAATTCTGCGTGCACCGCCATGTGGCATGTATTCATACGCCTTTTTAGTGGGTTCATCATCGCTCATTCTTTTGATATGGCCTAGCCAACGCAATCGCTGCATCTCGATACGTTTAACAATATTCATGTCGTTGTATAGCAGATACAGCTCGTGGTTCATGCGACGTCGATATTCACCGTCAACGCAGATTGGTCCGTAGATCTTTCGAAGAATTTTTCTCTCAAACACACCAAGCACTGCCATGTCTGCTTGCGCAAGTACCCAGGCTTCGGAGCCATACATCAGCACGGGTAGTATCAGTGTTTTGTAGAGCGTTATTTTTGTTTGACGAGATGTGGCTTTGTTTTTAAACTGCTTACTTAATCCAAAGTAGCATCTGTTGGCCAATACAATTCTTCTTCTTATTTCACAACTGATGTCGTTTGTTGTGTTGACGGAGGTGCCGAGGTAGACGAAGTCTTTTACTACCTCAATATTATAGGAACCAACTTCCACAGTCGGTCCGAGCTCAATGGACGCATTGCGCGTCGACACCATCAACTTGGTCTTCTCACCGTTTACCGCCAGACCCACTTTAGCAGATTCTCCTTCGACTTTTATAAAGGTATCAGTTACTTCTTTTACTGATCGACCCATGATGTCTATATCATCAGCATAAGCAAGTAACATGTGACTATTGGTGTAGATTGTGCCACTTCTTTTGACGTTTGCCTCTCGTATAACCTTTTCTAGCAGGATGTTGAAGAGGTCACACGAAAGGCTGTCTCCTTGTCTGAAACCTCTTTTGGTACCAAACTCTTCGGAGAGGTTCTTTCCTATTTTAACTGAGGACCTCGTGTCAGTTAAAGTCATTTTACAAAGCCGGATGAGCTTTGCGGGAATACCAAATTCAGACATGGCTTGGAATACCTTTGAGCGCAGCGGACTGTCGAAGGCTGCTTTATAATCGACAAAAAGGTGGTAGGTGTCGATCTGCATCTCTTGGGTCTTCTCCAGGATTTGCCGCAGGGTAAATATCTGGTCAATGGTGGACTTGCCAGGTCTAAAGCCGCATTGGTATGGTCCAATAATCTCGTTGACCATTGGCTTTAGTCGTTCGCACAATATCCCTGACACGATCTTGTAGGCAATAGGGAGTAGACTTATGCCCCTATAGTTAGAGCATACAGTCTTATCTCCCTTCTTGTGGACGGGGCACAGGATACTCAGGTTCCAATCGTCGGGTACTCGTTCTTCCTGCCAGATGGTGCTAACTAGCTGATGAATACACCTTATCAGCGTGTCGCCTCCGGTTTTGAACAGCTCGGCTGGTAAGCCATCGGCCCCTGCTGCCTTATTATTCTTCAGCCGATTTATTGCTGTCTTTACCTCATCTTGGCTGGGCGGTATACATTCAATACCATCTTCTGGAATTGGGACTGTGGTATCTTCGTCGTCTTCGCTGCTATTGGATACCAACAGATTTGAAAAATGTTCTTTCCATATCCTGAGTACACTATCTGTATCAGTTACCAAATTACCTTGCTGGTCTCTACAGGAGGATGTGCCTGTACCAAAGCCATCAGTTTGATGCTTGACTCTTTGGTAGAATTTTCGGACTTCATTCTGGCTCCTGTACATCTCGATTTTTTCACACTCCCGCTTTTCCATCTCTCTCTTTTTCCTGCGGAAAAGACGTTTCTCCTCTCTCCTTTTCTCCCTGTATCTCTCTCGTGCGCTACGCGTTGCTACGGATTGTAAAGTAGCCTTATATGCCGCATTTTTCTCTTCGGTGGCAGCACGACACTCCTCATCATACCATGGATTCCTTGGTGGAGGTCTCTGGTATCCAAGTATGGATTTTGCGGCTGTTTGCATGGAGTGGGCAATGCTTTGCCATTGCGCTGATATGTTATCGGGATGAGGAGGGCTTTGATTAAGCAATTGGGCTAGTTGAGTGGAATATGCTGTGGCTATCTGTTGTGATTGCAGCTTACCGATGTCTAACTTTCGTGTTGTGTCTGTTCGTACTTTGTTTGCTACGTTTAAGCGGGTGCGTACCTTTGCTGCAACAAGGTAGTGGTCCGAATCAATGTTTGCGCCTCGGAACGATCGTACATCCAACACGCTCGATGAATGTCTTCCATCTATCACAACATGATCAATTTGGTTTCTTGTTTTCTGATCTGGAGACAGCCAGGTGCCCTTATGAATATCGAGATGATTAAATCTGGTACTGCTAACTACCATGTTTTTTGCAGCTGCAAAGTCTATCAGTCTCATACCATTGTCAGATGTTTCACTGTGGAGACTGAATTTCCCGACTGTTGGGCCAAAGATATTCTCCTTTCCAATTTTGGCATTAAAATCGCCTAGAATGATTTTAATGTCATGGGCAGGGCAACGGTCATATGTTTCTTCTAAGCGCTCGTAAAATATATCTTTGGTCTGTTCATCCTTTTCTTCAGTGGGAGCATGAGCGCAAATAAAGCTGATGTTGAAGAATTTAGCTTTTATTCGAATTGCAGCAAGTCTTTCATTCACTGGAGTGAAGCTGGATACAAGATGTTTTAGTCTCCGACTAACTACGAATCCACAACCAAACTCATGCTTTACGTCATGGCAGCTATAATACAGTGCGTCACCTTTAGGTGTTGTTGTGACGCCTTTCCCAATCCATCGTATTTCCTGTATGGCAGTAATATCGGTCTTGTACTTTTCAAGTACGTCTGCCAATGCGAAGACTGCACCTTCTCTATAAAGAGTGCGAACATTCCAGGTGCAGATTCGCAGATCATGGTCCTTAAAACGTTTGCGGGGTTCGTCAACTTTAGAGGGGTTTGTTTTTCTTTTCTTTCGTTTTTTCATAGTAGGCTGTTTTTTCTAGGGGAGGGTTACTAACCCGACGCCCAAACCCAAGTTTTTAACGTTCTTATGGGTGAACGCGCGGCACATGTTAGCTCACTACCTTTAACGGGTGTTAAAGGCAGTTCCCCAGGTGACACCACGGGGAGGTCAGTGTCCACTTGGGATGAAAGAGGGACCAAGATAAATCCTGGGCTTTGCCATGTTAAAACCGGTCAGGACCGTTCCTTGGTATCTTCCATCCCCTACGTCACAATGCAGATATTGGAGACAATTTCGAGTTCAGATGCGTGGCACCCGATGAAGTATATAGTACTTTTAAACTTGTAAAGTCAAACGCCATCGGTCTTGATGGCATTGACCCCAAATTCATACGGATCATACTTCCTCATATGTTACCTTATTTTACATACTTGTTCAATAGTATTTTAACTTCTTGCACGTATCCCACTCTATGGAAGCATGCTAAGGTTATCCCAATCCCAAAATCTAGCAACGACTATCGCCCGATTTCCATTCTTTGCTACCTCTCTAAGGTATTCGAGAAAATTCTCCACAAACAAATGTCGGAATATCTCCATCGTCAGTCTCTGTTGTCAGATAAACAATCTGGATTTCGCCCCGGTCACAGCTGCATCACCGCCTTAGTCGAAGTAGCCGAGTCAATAAGAACTGACATTGACGACAATAAAGTTAGCTTTCTAGTCTTACTTGACCATTCAAAGGCGTTTGACTCAGTTGACCACAGAAACCTTTGCATGAAATTAAGGACACTCTTCAAGTTCTCCTCCACATCAATACACCTAATAAACTCGTACCTGAGCGATCGCTTTCAATCCGTTTGTATAGGCAAAACACAATCTCTGCCCTTGATAATACGTAAAGGAGTACCTCAAGGATCAATAATTGGACCGCTATTATTCTCATTGTATGCCAATGATCTTCCAGCACAGTTAGTTCATAGCAACGTTATTATGTATGCGGATGACGTGCAAATCTTTCAAAGTTGCTCGGTTGATAAGGTTGACGATTGCATTTCAAAACTCAACGAAGATCTTTCCCGTATACATAAATGGGCTACGGCAAACAGCCTATTATTAAATCCCCAGAAATCTAAATGCCTCATCGTCCATAAAAATAAACGTTTCTCCCTAGAAAGCCCAAATATAGTTATAAACAATCAAAAAATTGATATTGTTACCAATGCTAAAAATTTAGGTGTTGTGTTCAACCATACTTTAAGTTGGTCTAATCATATTTACATAGTTGCCGGGCAAACACATTCTAAGCTACGAGCATTATGGGCTACGCAATCATTTACACCAGTCAAAATTCGTATGCTTTTGGCAAAAACATTTCTGATACCTGGTCTTATTTATGGGTGTGAGCTGTTCGCAAGCTGCGACTCCTCGAGCAGGCGGAAATTAAATGTAGCCTTTAACAACGTAATACGCTATGTTTATGGATTAAAAAGAACCCAACCTGTTTCCCATCTCTCTTATGCCCTTTACGGGGTTAGTTTTGACAAACTACTAAGTATAAAGTCGTTAATATTTCTACACAAAATTATTGAAAAACAAGAACCTAAATACCTCTTCGATAAATTAAATTTTACTCGATCTAGCAGAGGCAGAAAACTTATTCCCTTCAGGCGGAGAAGCCTAGTATCCGAATGGCAGTTCTATATCAATTCTACGCGTCTTTGGAACTCCCTTTCACACTCAATACAAATCATTAGCAACGCGTTTATATTTAAGAAAAGGCTATTTAACTTCTTCAATAACTGAATTAAATAATCAATGTAATCATACTAGTATTCAATGTAATCATTCAAATTGTTTAATTTAAATTTATATATATTTTTTATTGTAATACCATCTAATTATAATCATGTGTTATTGTTAAACATTAATCGGATATTTCATAACACAACTAAACCTGTACTCTAATTATAAGAGTTAATCTTGTTGTGCAGGTATTAACAAATAAATAAATAAATTCCACTATCCAACTATCGTATACATTTGAACATTTTATTTTTATTTACATGCCTTTTAAGTAATAAATCGACTCCATACTTTTGTATTTTAAGAATTCTTTAAGGTTATTATCGTCGTCACTGTCTTCTGTAACTTACGTGTTTGGAAGGCATGCTGACCATCATAATGTCACCATTGATCCCTACTAACTCAGCAATATTTTGCTCCTCTTCTTCAATATTTTACATTTTTAATAGATTTTATTTTGGAACACGTCCTTTCATTTTCAGCAACACGAAAATAATAATAAAAATGCATCCGAATACGCACAATTACGAATTGACCACGAGCCGTGCTCGATTCGAACACATCGTTGCTCAAGCAGTTGCTTCATCTTTTGCTATGAATTCCTCAATGAATTTTACAAGAGAGCGCACAGAAAACAAACACTCCATTTTGCTTGCCAGCACGCAGCTAGGAAGCACTCAATTTTGAATCCAAAGATGCAATAAAAATACAAGCCATTTGCAATAATTTTAATTAAAACTGAATCTACTTCCCCCTTCTCCTCTGCACCTTACACAACTGCCACTACTTCATCATCGAAAAGGTTTTTATGTTGCATCACTAGTTCAGCTTTCGACATGGACTCCAAGCCCACTCCATTAAGAATTACCGTCTCTTGAATTACCGCAAAAATATTCGCAACTTTAGTTTGTATTTTTTATAACAAATTCTTCGAAATGCATACTAGACTGGTTTTAATTCAAAGGGAAAAAATCGATGTCGGATATTTTATGCGGCTTACCCTAAAGTGTTTAGTTTTGTTAGATTTTAAGATTAACAAAGTTAACACGTGCCACTGGGGCCATAGCAATTTGTATGGGGCCAAAGGTGAATTTTTCCATGAAATTGCTGGGTTGGTTTAGACTCAATTAAACGCATTTCACATTTGAATTTAAAACATGTTTTTAGGGAATTTACGTCATTTATTTGACAGATATTCTATGAAATTGACAATCTAAAATAAAACATGTTAGATGTAAAAAACCGCTTTATACGATGATTAAGTTTTATCTTAATTTATTTGACATTATCTCGATTTATTTGACATACATTGACTATCACTGAAAATGATGCAACATAAAATAAAAAATGTAATCGTTGGTAACTTTGAAACAAGTAGAGATTTTTTTAGAAGGCAAAGAATTTGGAAATTTTTAATTACTTATTGTGGTGAATAATGTTCAATGCTCAATTTAAAAATGTCTATTTTTGTTTTTCCTGTAAAATTTTAGTATAACGGTACTGTAAATGAAATATTTTTCTATGCCATCTTAAAGACAACTTTTCAGCATACACAAGTATGTGTTGAATTGTTAAAAATCTCTACTCGTTTCGAAGTTATCAACAATTTATTTTTTGCTTCAAGTTGCATTATTTTCAGTGACAATCACTATTGTATGAAAATGATAACTTAAATCCACTGGATTTGCTAAACCAAGCATAGTCTAAACTTGCTATAATATGGGTTATGTTTATGTTATGGAATCACTCTAACTGTTCGCATGTGAAGCGTAAAACAGAATCATAAAGACATAACATATTGTTAAGGAATTAGATTTAACTAATCTCCGTGTAGACGTTGTTTTATTCCCCGATACGATTTTTATCAAATAAAACAGGGTTCGTTTTAGATTACGTTTCTACAATGCTTTATATACTTTATTACACTTATACCCTAGACAGACGGCAGCGTTAATTTGCATTAATTCAAATTAATTAATTTGCATTAATTCAATTTAATTAATTTGCATTAATTCAAATTAATTCTAAATGCACAAAATCAAACTGAATTTAAAAAGCATTTAGGTATTTCAATATGGCAATACCGTAAAAGAGAGCCTATATTCATATGAGGGAGAGGGCATATTCATGCTGAGACATAAGAAAAACAAAATATTACAGTGCAAACAACAACAAAACAGTAATCAGATGTTTCGTAAATGCAGAAACTGTCGTCTGTCAGGTTAAAATTAAATACAGTTCTTAATGCAAATTAACGCTGCCGTCTGTCTAGGGTATTATTCGCAACCGACTTTAATTACTGAGCACGCAGCTTCTCTATTAAGCACACAGCATTCCTTTATTTCTTTAACCAATTATTCCGTTAGAAGTCTAAAACACAACTCAATCGCTGTTGCTGAATCCACTTGTATTTATCGCAATCCATCATTGTTCCGGAATTCTCCAGAAAGCAGATCTGGTAACACCTCGAATCTGTGCAACAAACACACAGACGCACACTCGCACTAAGCGAACAACACACACATGGTCGAAGATCGGTAAATACAAGTGGAAAAGCACAACAATGACGTAATTATCAAAACAAATAAAAAGAAAGTACAACAGATAGCAAACTAAGGGATAGTTCGCTTGATTATGAAACAAATGAAAACATAAGTAAATCAATAACGTGTAAAGTAAGAACTGGAATTATTAAGAAAATTCTACATGGTAGTTGTTGTTGTTGAAATAAGGTTACTGCGTAATAAAACTTTACGTTACAATTCAAATTTTTAAATGAACGGAAATTCAACTAAATTAACTTAAACCCATCGGTTACATTCGTAACAATATCCCAATATGTTGAATCCCCAACTATTAAATGTACCTTGTGTTGGATTGAAAAAAGAACCAAAAATGAAACACACAAAAAAACTCTTCACTTCGCCATTTGAACCAGATGTTTTTCTTGACTTATTGCAAACATAATCATTCTTTATGAATTGAACAAAATATATAAATGTAATATTTTTTGTTTATTGTTGTCTTATTAAGACGAAGGTCATTATTTATGAAAGTTGACTTGATAAGAAAAAGGCTTCAAAAATACTTCATATCTGCAAATTTCCAATAATGTTTGTATAAACAGAAGTTATCATACTCGGCCTTCGTTTTCTAGCCATTCACATACGATATGCCTGATGAGCTGAATTAAAGCACCAGTGAAACGATCGTAGCATATTGGTTGGGTGTGTGGAACTTCGCTAGAATTCACTTTTTCAATGCAAAACTCATTAGGTATGTTAGCTCGATTAATTAAATTTTGTTTTGGAGTAGTTTAATACCCTAGACAGACGGCTGTGTTAATTTGCATTAAAAATTCCTTAATTTGAATTAACTTTTTACCCTGACAGACATTTCTGCATTTATGAAACAGCTGTTTGTGTTGTTTGTTTGTACCCAGCAGACCATTTAATAAAGTTTTACAAAAGTTCGCCAAAATATGCGAAACAAATATACTTTCTACCATTGACTTTTTCACCACGATAATGCAAAAAATAAATTTAATTTATTCGCGATATTTTTGAGTCTTTTTAATATTAAAAAATGTCGCAAAACTCTAAAGTAACATTTGAAGAAGATATTATTTTCGATAGAATTGGTATGGCGGGTAATGAAATGCTTGTGAAAATAAAAATTTTACAAATAGATTTGATAGAAGGCGCTAAACGATTAGCTGCTATTCTATTCGAGAAAGAACACTACTTATTTGAAAGAAACGCGAAAATTTCTGATTTGTTCTTCTTTTTTATTTTCTTAAACATGGAAATTTGACAAAAGACAATTGATTTTCAATTCAAATTGTGTCTCAGAGCATGAATATGCTCTTTCTCCTACATGAATATGGGTTCTCTTTTAGAGCATTACCATATCGAAATACCTAAATTTAGTTTAAATTCCCTTTAATTTTGTGCATTAAGAATGTGGATAATGCACTAATTAATTTGAATTAAGGCAGTTAATGCAAGTTAAAGCTGCCGTCTGTCTACGCTATTAATTCAAATTAATTCGTGCATTATCCACATTCTTAATGCACAAAATCATTGTGAATTAATACCCTAGACAGACGGCAGAGTTAATTTGCATTAAAAATGTCCTAATTTGAATTAATTTTTCACCCTGACAGACGATAGTTTCTGCATTTATGAAACAGCTGTTTGTGTGGTTTGTTTGTACCCAGCAGACCATTTCATAAAGCTTTACAAAAGTTCGCCAAAATATGCGAAACAAATACACTTTCTACCATTGACCTTTCCACCACGATGAAGCAAAAATAAATTTAATTTATTCGCGATATTTTTGAGTCTTTTTAATATTATAAAAATATTGCAAAACTTTAAAAAACATTTGAAGAAGATATAATTTTCGATAGAATTGGTATGGTGGGTAATGACATTTTTTGTGAAAATAAAAATTTTAAAAAGAGATTTGTTAGAAGGCGTTAAAAACGATTAGCTGTTATTCTACTCGCGAAAGACCACTACTTATATTGAAGAAACGCGTAAATTGCAGATTTGCTTTCCTTTTTTATTTTCTTAAACATGGAAATTTGACAAAAGACAATTGATTTTCAACAGCATTGCCATATTGAAATTGCTAAATTCAGTTTATATTTCCTTTGAATTTGTGCATTAAGAATGTGGATAATGCACGAATTAATTTGAATTAAGGCAGTTAATGCAAATTAACGCTGCCGTCTGTCTAGGGTATAAGGCAGTTAATGCAAATTAACGCTGCCGTCTGTCTAGGCTATTAAACTGAATTGAGCAATTTCAATATGGCAATGCTTTTGAAAATCAATTGTGTTTTGTTAAATTTCCATGTTTAAGAAAATAAAAAAGGAAAGAAAATCAGCAAATTTCGCGTTTCTTTAAAATAAGTAGTGACCTTTCGCGAGTAGAATAGCAGCAAATCGTTTCTCAAGCCTTCTAACAAATCTCTTTTTAATTTTTTTTTCACAAAAAATGTCATTACCCGCCATACAAATTCTATCGAAAATTATATCCTCTTCAAATGTTTTTTAAAGTTTTGCAACATCTTTATAATATTAAAAAGACTCAAAAATATTGCGAATACATTAAATTTATTTTTGCTTCATCGTGGTGAAAAAGTCAATGGTAGAAAGTGTATTTGTTTCGCATATTTTGGCGAACTTTTGTAAAGCTTTATGAAATGGTCAGCCGGGTACAAACAAACAACACATACAGCTGTTTCATAAATGCAGAAACTATCGTCTGTCAGAGTGAAAAAATAATTCAAATTAGGAAATTTTTAATGCAAATTAACTCTGCCGTCTGTCTAGGGTATAATTGTGTTGTTCTATTGTTTCATCCTATTTGGTATATGTATGCGTTTTCATAAACCGAACGTAAATAGGTGTGTACGATAACCCAATAATTTGTACAAATTCGTACAAATTATTGCTGAATGCTGTTCGATAACAAAATTATCCAGCAAAAGAGAGCGGGTTTGGAGAGATTTTTGGAGAGTTTTGTGACTGAGAACTTGCAAATTTTTGCTGGGAAAATTTGTCCCGCAAAAATTTGCAAGTCTGATCAGCTGATTTGAAAACATTTGTTTTGTTTTATTTTTTATTCTTGTTTGGCGAAAACAAAAATAAACATTTTCTTCTTCTTCTTCTTTTTCAAAACAGTTGATTCCTTGCAAGTTTTTACAAATTGTTGTTCGATAACTTTCTGCAATTTTTCTTGCTTGAGAGAGTAAAATTCACTGAGAGAGGTTGCTGGAATTGACTGAGTAATTTTTGCTGGGAAAGTTATCGTACACATGTAATGTAAGAACAGGTGAACTTTTCTGATCCGAATGATTGAACTACAATGTGAACTATGAACTAGATTACTAAACTAGTTCAGTTGAAAGAGCTGAACTATACGAACCAGATCATTCAAACGGACTAGATTGTACAACTCTATACTCACCTAATTCCAGTAGATAAGTGGTTACATCCCATCGAAACAGCCACATTCCTAGAACTGGACATAGACGCACAGCCAGATTAAGTAGGAAACGAACTTACAAATATATAATAAAAAGACTGCTACAATATCCAAAATTTGTTTACAGTAGTATTTTTTATTGCTAAAAGGTTTCGACCCTTTGATATCACAAATTCCGAAATTACAGCTACTTCCGTTGGAAAATGTATATAAAACCTTAAAAAACCAGGATACAGTTCTACTAGAATGTGAACTGAACTGTAAATGTTCTGAGAATACAAAGTAACATTTTGCAGCCAATTAGAAAATGTAGATTTGTTCTATTTTTAAATACCATAATTCGAAAAATGATGTTTAAGGTCGTGCAGATCAATCTGAAGCACTCAAGAATCGCTTCAGATAACCTACGGATCCTTCTGATTGAGGAGGAGCTAGACATAGGCATCATACAGGAAACTGTCGTCTGTCAGGTTAAAATTAAATGCACATCTTAATGCAAATTAACGTTGCCGTCTGTATAGGGTATAATTGTTAAAAACACCATAAACGATTTCTTGTGTTCCCACTTTAGCACAGCTGACTTCACCGTTGCAAGAGTGGAACTGGAAAACGGTAAGCAGTTCCTTATTGCCTCTTGAAGCATGGCCCACTCAAGAGAAGTTCCACCAAGCGAGGTCTCGAGCTTTATGGGGGTCATTCTACCACACGACACTATAATCATTGGCTTCGACGCTAACGCACTGAAACCAACGACAGAGGTGTGTCAGCTTTAGATTTCATAAATACTAACAACCTCACAATATGCAACAGAGGTACTAACCCAACTTTTGCATTTCCATGCTCAGAGAGCTTTAGGGGGTGGCAGGAGGTCATCGTCCTCACTCTAGAATCAGACAGGCGACAAATTGAAATAGATAAATGGATAGTATCCGATAAGAGGTCATTCTCGCTTGCTTACGGTAGCGTAAAAACAAACCACACGTATTCTCTCTTTATTTCTGATTTGCCGTTGCTTAGCAATGGGGAGAGTGTCTTACAACTACAAATACACCAACGCTTCTAAGCACCCCTGTTTTCAATATATCTTGAACAGCAACACCCACTAAATGTTTTCGCAATCATAAAAGAATGAACTGTGAAAAGTTCAAAAGGGTTCTGAAAGACAAACTTCCAAATATTCCACATGCAGATGAAACCACATCTTTATCCATTCTAGAGAAATCCTTAGATACAGCTTTTAAAATATCATACCCATTGACGCGCTCAATGAAACATTGTCCACCATGGTGGACGTCCGAGCTCTCAAAGCTAAGAAAACAATCACGAAAAGCATTCAACTTCAAATACCAAAGCGGATCTTGGCATATCCATATAAGGATAAACTTAAGGAATACAAAGAAAGCAATATCCAAAACAAAAAAGCAATCCTCGATTGAATTCTGTGGATCTTTAGATAGCACCAAAGATACAGCCAGACTAAGCAAAGTTGTGGCAAGGGGTCACTCAAATCCCACCTACATAAAGAGAAATAACGGTAACTGGTCAGAAAACTCGACCGAATCTCTTGAAATCCTTCTTATGATGCACTTCCCCGGTTGCACGGATAGAACCATCGAAGAGCAAAACAATACAACTATAAATAAAGACAACATTGAAGCCGGAAATATAATATGTCCGAGTAAAGTCACATGGGCTATTAACAGCTTCTCTCCCTAGAAATCTCCGGATCGGATGGTTTTATACCAGATGGTATTATACCAAAAATGCTACAATGCGCGGAGAGCATAATTAACCCTTGGTTAGTACACATCTACAGTAGATGTATATCCCTAAACTACGTCGCAACGAGTTGGAGACAGGTAAATGTTGTTTTCATACCCAAAGCTGGAAACGTAGTCACGAAAATGTTAAAGGCTTTAGACCGATAAGTCTCTCAAGTCGTTAGGACTATTGAGGTGTTCTTGGGGCACAAACAATACACCTTAGCCGCCTTTTTGGTGGAACCATTCATCAGTAGTTGGATACCACCACACTGGGAAATAGCATGCTGTCAAAGAACGTAAATCGAGGAACTCCACAGGGAGGAGTGATCTCGCCACCGCTTTGGCTCCTTGTGGTTAACGAAATGCTAAGCAAACTTGACCATATGGGGATTAAGGTGGTTGCTTATGCGATGTGGTAATGCTAGTCACTGGTTTATTTCCGTCCGTGCTGAGTGACATTATGAGCGGAGCCCTGAAATCACTGGACACTTGGGCCACAAGAAGTGGTCTGGGGGTGAATCCAGGGAAAACGGAGATGGTGCTATTTACTACAAAAACCATATATGCAATCACAAATCTTCCACGACTACGAGGTGAAGAAATACCCCTATCAGATCACCCTAAATACCTAGGCGTTATCCTAGATTCAAAACTGTCATGGAAACGTAGCATGGAACATCGTGCTCATAAAGCAACTGTTGCATACAGCATACAAAGATCCGCATGCGTCGGGGTGACATGGGCAATCAGAACTTGTCCGGCTGAAGCCCTCAATACAATGATGCATACACTGCCAATAGATGTACACATCTAGGAATGTGGAGAGATAGAGCTTACGGACATGCCTGCGTGCTTCTCAAACTACCGGGAAAAATACCTGAAGACTGCAGTGTTTTTCAGGCGGAAATACTCACCAAACTCAATAGGAATTTTTGTCGACAATCAAGAGGCGCTCCTAGCATTGAATTCAAACATTGTCACATCAAAGCTGGCGAAGGAATGTAAAGAAGAACTTGCTAAGCTAGGGCGTCTGACCAGAGTAGTTCTTACTTGGATCCCAGATCATAAGGGTCTAGTTGGTAACGTAAAAGCAAACGAAATAGCTAGAACGGGATCTGCCTCTAACGAACTTCCAAGGGCGTCAGTCGCAACACCAATGGGAGTAGTTAAAGGGGATATCATTAAATACTATCTTTCGCAAGCAGAGATCAGATGGGACAAGACTGAAACTTGTAAAATGTCAAAATCTACATGGCCACACTACAACATCAAACGTACAAAGTTCCTGATTAGCCAAAATCAGCGGAGCCTGGCAAGGCTAATTGCGGTGCTACCGGTCACTGGGCCATCCCAGCAAAATAAATTGGATGTAGTGCAATGTGGACTAGTTCTTTCACAGCATGTTTTGATGCAGTTCAAACGGAGTCGTGAAAAAGGCACTCCAGTCCTCACATTTTAACCGCATTTGGATGCAATCCAAAGAATCACATCCAATTGTCACATTTTAACAACATCCGGATGCAGTTCAACGGAGTCGTGAAAAAGGCACTCCAATTCCTCACAATTTAACAGCATCCGGATGCAGTCCAAACGGAGTCGTGAAAAAGGCACTCCGTTCGCTACATTTTATTAGCAGTTGTTAGATATCCCTACACGTTCATAAATCAGTGTATACATCTCTACAGTCAGCGGCATACATTTTATAAAAAGAAATAAGCGTGTTAAAATTTCCAAAAATTTGCTAATACAAACTACAAAATATTTAATTTGTGAACATTTTTCCGGTAACTCACGAGAAGAAAATTTCCCAATGGAGTGCTGTTGGAGACAATATCAAACCCAAATAGCAGATGAAGCATAAACAATTCAACTTGAATTAAATAGAGAGTGGAGGAAACACGCATGTTTGCGATTGAATTCAATGGAGAATTTTCATAATTTGTGTTAATGTAATAAAGTTCTTAATATTTTTGTTTTACACAAATAATAAATGCATTTTATTTGTTCTGGGATATTTTGTAATGGCTTGCACAAACACACGTGCTTTGGACTGCATCCTATTCTACCCCAAAAGGTTAGTTAAAATGCAATGCCAAAGGGTCAGTTAAAATGCAGTGCCAAAGGGTCAGTTAAAATGCAGTGCCAGAGGGTCAGTTAAAATGCAGTGCCAACGGGTCAGTTAAAATGCAGTGCAATGGAGTGCCTCTTTCAGTAGTCACGCTCTTGTAAAAATCATGAGTGAAAATGCATAATTTGATGCACTTCCAGATCACTTGTACATATCATTTAACTGCCTCTTTGGAGGCAAACTTTTTGCTGGGATTGATAACCATGCAAAGCGCCTACTACTGTCGCAGCTGCGGAAACGAAGAAGAGGAAGAAACGGTTGAACACCTCCTCTGCTCCTGTCCTGCACAAATGCAAAGAAGATTGAAAATTCTAGGACGGCCGTTCCTACACGATCTTGCTGAGACAACTGAACTAGGCCTGGGAGACCTTCTGAGGTTTCTCAATTCATCAGGCTTTACCAACATACTATAACGGAATAACAATCTATACCCGAGTGGTGGTTTTCAAAACGGTATACTTAAAATACTAGTTAACCTTCATATATAGCCACCACGTAAACCAACCCTAATTCGAGTGGTACCACTATATGGGAGCTATACGAAAACGTGGACCTCTATGGCCATATTGAATATCGAAAATCTCACGGACCCATTCGGGTCCTTGCTTTCAACAGACGGACGAACAGATATAGCTAGGCTGTATATAGGTGAAGCCCATAGATGGTCTGTCAGAAATTATGACGTATCTGACATACATTTTAGACTTATATTACATACGTCAAAAACGTATACCTATCCAAAAACAACAAGGTGTTGACAGAATAATCAATGGAATTATATAAAGTAAAAAATCGATGAAATCGATAATAAAACTAATTATACCCTCAGCATTTATGCTAACGAGGGTATATACACTTTCATACGGGCAAAATGTGCCTCATCGAAATAACGGTTTTAGACCCCAAGTATGTTTGGACGAAATGTGTTTCAGACAATTTGGAGTCGATTTAGCAATGTACGTCCGTCTGTCTGGCTGGTGCGCACGATAACTCTCGAACGGATGAACTGATTTGGTCCAAAATTTGGCTTTCGTAATATTTTGTCCAAACTTAGTTTAGGTTCGAAGATAAGTTATATCGGTCCACTGCTTCCGGTACCTCCCCCACAAAAGTTCAAAAAAGTTCGGAAAACTTGTGCGCACGATAACTCCCTAAAGTTATAAAAACCCCTATGGAACCATATAAAGTGGCCGAATGAAGCGCACGATAACTCTGGATCGGATCAGCCGAATTTGGCTTCCGTAATATTATTCCAAGCTTTGTTTAATTTCGAAGATGTTCACTAACGATGCGCAACTTCCGGTACCTCTTATAGATCGCGTGGTAAGTGCGTCATCCAATCTATTGCTGAATTATTTTCATTATTTTAAAAATTAAAGTATTAATAAAAATATAAAAAAGTATTGAGGCTGTTCAGTAACAAATGCAGGCTTGCGGATTTAGTGTTACGTGAAAAATATGGTGGTGTCATATGTTTTTTTGAGGTTTATATAACTTTCGACTTTTATAACTTTATGGCCGTCGAAAACCTAAAAAATCTTCATACAGACCATCTCTGGTGAAGCCAAGGTTTGCACTATTATAAAACGCGAACAATCGCACAATTATGACTATAGTTGGACCGAACGAAGTGTTTTTGAACAAAGCTCAAAAATATGGCTAAAAAAATTAATTTGTGTGGAATAACGTTGTTATTCGATTGCTGTTAAATCATTAAAATCACGGATATCTGGGGCCTAATTCTCGCATCGTTATAGAGCGAGTTTTTGTTCGAAGACAAATTACGAATATCGAAATTTTTGGATTCCCTTATACGATACATACGGTTAACGAACGGTAAAACATATGGTAAACACAAAATATTACAAGCAAACAAGTTGTTGTGCTGCAAGTTTCTCGTAAAATGAAATGAAAACATGAAAATTGTATAAAATTGTAAAAAATAGAAAATTGTGAATAATAAAAAGTAATAGTGACCCGAAATAAATTCCTGTATGTAAAAATATAATAATTGCATAGTTTTTTTTTACTCATTTTATTGGAAAAAGTCATTAGTATTAGTTTTATTGCAAAATGTAACTCAAAAAATGAGTTAGAGAATCGCACTACTGATGATTTTTTCTAACATATTCTTTAGAAAGGGCATTCAATCGAATATAATATACATAAATGTATATTTTTGTAGGCTTATCAAGGACAACAAAGATTAGTCCTTCATCGATCGATTGTGTAAAACATATTAGATTTTACGGAAATAATGGATAGAAAAATCAAATTTTTGATGTATTCACTAGATTTTTATCGAATCTCACAAAATTAAGATTTTATCTAATTTTATATAAAAGCTCATCAAAAAAAAGTCATAATACAGTAACCATCCGAATTTCATACATAGTTATTAACTTATAAGAAATGTAAGGAAAAATATCAAAAAATCATTACTTTTTGTTGATTTCTTCCACCTTTTTATTGGCAATAAAAAAATGTATTTTTAAAAAATCATTACGTGGTAACTCAAAAATTTTAGATATGGGATCCTTTGGGGTTCTTAATATACTCGATAGGAACTTTCATTCCCAAAGGGAATTTTACACCCCCAGACGTTGATTTCCATTTTATGTCACTGTATACTTGGTAGGATTTCCCATAGAGACCACACTGTCTTTCATAGGAGTCCAACAGATCCTTTAATAGAAGGATGACATCTCACAAAAAAAAGATGAGATGACCAGTAGACCGTTGTCAGAAGATCTACTGGTCTTCTTACATAAAGACTTGTAGGACTTGTATAAGTTAGACCTTTGAGTGTCAAGGTCTTAAAAAAATGAAGATCAACTTGATCTTTTACGCGACACTTTATCAAAAAGGACCGCGGACCCCTTTTTACCTTGTAAGTTCAATTGTCGAAATTGAACATATATTTGCGAAACTTATCAAAAGTTTCACTGCTGCCTTTTTACGGATTAAAAAAACGATTTGTTTTATTGAAACCGACTTTATTGGTTGGCTGATGGTAAAAGAGTGACTTAAAGCTATTTTACAATTATAAAGTGGGAATACAATTCTGATTTTTTTATTTGTTTATTTAACACATTGATTTTCACTGAAATCATACCACTCAGCTTTAAAAATGAGTTGTTGCTACGAAAAAGAAATTCTAGTTAATTTGAAGTCAACTACCGGAAATGTATTTTTTGGGTTTATTGAAATAATTGGAAAGACGAAATGTCTGCAATGCAGTTTCATTGAGTTGGCAGCTTTTGCAACGGGAATGTATTCTTTTGGGTTTATTGATATAATTAATCGGAATTTAATGTTGGGAATATTTTGGACAGACGAATGTTTGCAATGCAGTTTCATTGGAATTGAGTAAGCAGAATTTGCAACTTTATTGTTGCTGAGCTGAGAATTATTCTTTTGAATTATTCTATAGGGAAATTATATTTTATTGGGTCAACAACCTATTATGTGTTAACTTATATAATACGTTAAATGTCAAATTTTAGTTCGATTGTCATAGAACTTTACTTTTGCTTGCACAAAATTACAAGATTAATTGGACCAAAGATATACTCGACATGCATTTTGTCAACAAATTGGAGATGAAAAGACTAGACTTCAAATTATAGTAAATATCCTCTAGCTCAGCAGCTTTCTTTTCATTTTCGAAAAAAATTAGTGTCCCGAATTTAATGTTATATTTCTATAATATAGAAAAAATATTCCCTGAGTCGAGTTATAACAAAATGTTCAGTGTTCACTATTTCCATTTTATTCTCTTTCCGCATACGAAGTAGCGGCCAGTTTGCTAGTTTATTTTTATTAAGACCTTGCAATCTTCACACAATCACTAGGCGAGATTTTCAAATGTGTTGAAATTAAAAAAATTAAATTGCGACATAATGGATCATTACATCTCAATGAAATTATGCACAAATATAGCTGATAGTAGTGTCAAAACTTGCGTAATTCTATTTTAACAATTTGTTATTAAAATTATATAGTTATTAAAGTTTGAATGGTCGACCATTGCCACTGTCTGGCCAATAGGCTCGTTTACCCTAGGTCACATTTTGGTATACAAACCGTACAACACTTCCGATTAGAAGTTTGGAATCTTTAAGCAATGTCTTGGCTGCATTTCGATTTTTTAGATGACACGAAAGCTCCACCAAAAATGTTCTTTATGTAGGGTTACGTTTTGTATAGACCTTTAGCATTCTTTCCAAAATGTTTAAGGTTGTAGCTCATGGTAGAACAATATAAGGTAACAGCAATACACTAATGTTAGTGTCAAATTCCGTACGACATTTTGTATACTTATTTCTATTTTGATGTATATTAGGGATATACATTGTTTAAGGAAAACATATATCATTCAGAAAAAACTATTTCTCATAAAGACTTCTTCATATCGATGACGTGTAACCTCCTCCAAGTCCGAACGACGTGCCGCACACTATAACACCGCTTATAGAGGCGGTACAACATTAGTTAATATTTGTGGGTTTTTGTTGAATTTGAAGAAAGCAAAGCCCTAATAAACATGTGTTTTTGGTTTCAAAACAAAAATATTGAAATATTTTCAATGATTTTTTAGCGACACCGCACATTTTTGCAAGAATTCTACTTTCTGCCACAAATTATGCATTTAGTAGAAAGATACGAAATCATTCAAATTGAAAATGTAACGAATTTTCATTCATGTTTTTCAAAATATTCAATGTGAAAAATATTAGTTTTTTAAATTCCAATTATTTATAGACATTTCTTTGTTTTGTTTACAAATACTGGTGACACTAACGTTACAAACAAATTTCTATGTGGTTGTTGTTGAGTTGTATTTGTTGTAGGATTTACTCTATCTTGTTTGTTCTTCCATGGTTGTAGCTACATATATTTCTACTCCCATTTTTTAATAAAATTGTAATTTATGATTTCAGTGGATAACTAATATTCCAAAAATTAGTGTTTTTGTAAGTATGTTGTAGGTTTTATCGTTGTTTATTTTGACATTTTAAGCTGAAGTTGGGTGAACAAATATAATAGAGATTATAACTGAAAATAAAAAAATACTTACCTGAGCTAGGTGATCAAGCCCTCCATAGTGAAAGTGTAAAATCTTGTACTGAGACTCGCGCGAAGCTATTACAAGCTGCCCAGATGTACAATTGTTATCGTTAAAAAATAACCGCAGAGAGCGCATCTGACTTAGATCTACGGAGAATCTCCGGCACTTCATATTTGATTTTCTACGTATTGTTGGCGTACTGTTAGCGCTATCGGGAAAAGCAAGATTGTGTTTAAAGGCCAATAGCTCAGGAGTCATCCAGTTTGGATTATTATCATCTGACACCGATCCATCAGACTCCGCATTGTGATTATCTCTTTTAGTAATTTCAATACAGTTGTATGTTTGTGGTATATTTGCATTTTCAATTTGAGGATTCGAAATAGTTATATTCACAGAAGTTATAGGATTCTTCTTTATTAGGGCTTCTAAATCTTGTAATGAAGCTTTTTTGCCTCCTAAAAGCGGCTGTAATTCGTTTCGAAGTTCCTGCATATCTGCGTTTGTGGCGATATCGTCATCTTTAACGGCTCTATTTGTTATATTGGTGTCATCATTAAGGGTATTTTCCATGATCTTGTCTACTTTCGTATCGTTGTTGCTTGGCATACTTTCCAATGAAGCCCCTCTACCATTAAGAGGATGGTTTGGATATATGTATGAATATTGTATCTCATCAGAGTGTGGGTGCTTGCATAAAGACGAATTTGGAATCCACGATAAAAGTAATGTTGGTCTTTTAGCACTGTTATATTGGTCAGTAAAAGTTTTCGTTGTTACTGTTAAATATCCAGGATAATGCAATATATCACACTGTTGTCTGGCCACAATTGGTGGATGAATACAAACATTATTTTTGCAAAAAAGAATTTCATTATCTTCATATGATATATCGATTTTTTCACATTTATCGTCGCCAAGTATAAAACTTGAGGCCTTTTTAAAAATACTACCAATAGGCATAATGGTTTAAACGTTGATATTAAGTCAAACAAAAAAATCAATACACTGTCGTTATTTAAGAATTCTTAGTAGAATTTTACTGCTTGCCAACTCTTTAAACGTTTAACTTTATTTTTCAACCCTGCTGACAAAATATGTATATAAAATTTTCATTCTGTAGCCGTATAATAGCGTTGCCAATGCTATACAATATGGGTATTGTTACGGAAGGACAGGGTAGATGAGACAACAAAGCGACTGCGCCAAAAATGTGTGATTTAAATGTTTGGCTTACCGTTGAGTATGTCTATGCTAAATGTTGGTGGAAAAATTTCCTCAGTAATTTGTAGAAACTTTTCAATAATACATGCTCTGTTCCAGAACCTGCATGAAGCTACTATTTTTTACTACGATAACATTTTTTCCTTTATGTTATCGGAAAAAATAGTAAAAGTTAGTAGATTCTTGCAGTACTGGAACAGACCAACAATTGCAAAATTTCCTCAGTAATTGTATAAACTTTTCAATTATACTACTGTCAAATTTGAAACAGTTGTAGTTATCGAAACAGACACACGTATGTATAAGTGTGTGTGTGTGTGTTCCCGTACACAAAATATATAAAACTTATCAAATTTATAAAAGAAAATGTTAAAAATTGCTCTGAGCAATAAGTCTCGCTATTTGTTATATTTATCACTTGTCTTTCGATGACTGTTTATTTTAGGTACAGTCGGACCTCAATTATCGATAATGGTCTGGACGGATAACCGAGTAACACTGTTTCTCATATATTTTTAATCAAAAATGTGCCTTCTTGCCAATATTTATAAACAAGAGCATTTATGAATTTAATGTGAAGTATAAAAGATTGAAACTGTTCAAAACTAATTCATTTGTGCATAGTTTTTGTCCATTGAAAGTTGGTCGAATGAATTACAATCTTGGATCATACAGATTTCACGGTTAATCGGGGTAAAATGAACATAAAGCTTTGGTATTTTTCTTGCCCGAATAATGGAGGGTTACGGATCATCGATTCTCGAAAAATCGAGGTTCGACTGTATATCCAAATAAACTTTAATTTTTTTAATTTTATTTATTTATTTCCATGAATGTAACAGGGCAATGAACGCCTCCAGAAGCCACAACACATTTACTACTCCAAAATCTTAAAGTAAACAATTAATTTTCTTTAAATAGCTTAAAATTAAAAAAACAGTTAAAAAAATAAGAAAAGCAATTAATGGAAAAAATTAAATAATCAGCCATACAACTTTACTGTTACAAGAAATTAAAAGTAACAATCTTTAAAATCCATGCAGATTCACATATTCCAACAACCTTCTCCTATAGCACTTTAAGGAGCCACTGAACAACCTAAGACACTGTGGCAAATTATTAAACACTCGAGCTACCCTTACAAAGAAGGACCTCTCCAACAAAGAAGTCAATCGAGGTACAATGATTTACGCATTCCTCACTGACCTACTAAAAACAAATAACTCAACTACTGAGGAAGGGACCTGGACTTTAACTACCTTATAGAAAAACAGCATACACCTTACTTCCAGGAAGCTGTCAAATGAACAACCAAGAAATTTCTGCACAAAAGTAGAAACATGATCACGAAGTTTAAGCACAAACACATATCGCATAAAATTGAAACCATTAAATTAAATCTTTGAAATCAATCAATCCAATCAATTTCAGTTGCAAGTATGTACATATATTTAAATACTAGCAAATGCCAGCTACTTCGTTGCGGAAAGAGAATAAAATACAAATAAACAATATGTAATAGGGAAATGGCGAGCACTGGCAATGTTGTTGTTCTAAAGCCCATTTTAATTACCAATACTTAATTAATTTTAGTACAATTTTTGAAATGCAGGACTTTATCTCAAAATTTAAAGTGACCTTCATAACAAATTTCGGATTGCTCAATTTACAAAAGTGACAAAAGTAATTTTTTCAAGTCAATGATTAAAACCAAATAATAACGACCAAGCTGTCAAAACTGTCATAATTTTCATTTTCAATTTCAAGAAATTATGCGCTCTAAGGTCGAGTTCCATACTAGAGTAATTTTATTAATTTGCTGTAGAGGGTAACTCGATTTAAGAACCCCTATAAAATTTGAAAGTTTCATGGTTTAATCATGGTATAAGTAAAGAGGTAGATTTAAATGAAAAAAAATCTATACAACCCTTGTTTTTCCTGAATTCCTAAAACTTCAAAACTAAGGGGTAGTTTACACTATATGTAAAGGCCTGCGTACATAAGCTGCCTTGCCTGCTTAGCTTGCTTACTTCTGATAAAAGAATAAAAAAGAAAAGGGCAACCCAGTTCGAAATTTCCTCGGCCTTCTTTATTCTTTTATTTTTATTATGTCAAAAATGAAGCAGAAAAGCAAGGCAATCAGGCAGAGCAGCTTATGTACGCAGGCCTTAAATGTCACATGACACGAAATAAGAACATTCCATATCTACCCACGCAGGCAATGTGGAGACGTAATTTTATTACATTTTTGCTGGCGTGGACGCACAAAGTAAATGGCGTAAATATTGTACATATTAGCGACTATATAATAGCTCTGTTCCAGAACTAAAAAGTTTTTACAATTTTTACCACTTTTACACATTTTGCGTTCCCGTACACAAAATTTATATGAAAATCGTTTACGACTTTTACAACTTTTACGATTTTTACCACATTATAAAGTACGGGAACAGGCTAAATGATGGAAAATTTCATGTCATATGACCTTTACATATAGTGTAAACTACCCCTAAGCAACAAGTGGTTTTGTTTACAACACCAATTTTGAGAAAAATGAATGAAGGACCAATGTTTCTCCGCATAATCAAGTTGTGGATATGATAAAATGTTTGTTTCAACATAAAGCTTTGGCTAACCTTTCTTATTAAACCATGGGTTTAATAAGAAAGGTTAGCCAAAGCTTTATGGCAATTTAAATTTTTTCATTCGAGTATGCCTAAAAATTCAAAACAATATAAACAAACTGTGTATGTGTGTGTGGAGTTTGAATAATATGCCAAACAATTTTAAAAACAATCGAATTCAATGATTTTTAAAATTGTTTTTAGACCATTTGTATGGAAGAAATTGTTGAGATTTGCATTGAAACAATCAGTTTATCATATTCACAACTCGATTATGTGGAGAAAACTTAACTCTTCATTCATTTTTCGCGTTTTTTATAAAATGCTCAAAAAATGCATTGTAAACAAACCCACTTGTTGCTTTTATTTTGAAGTTTTAGGAATTCAAGAAAAACAAGGGTTCTATAGATTTTTTTCATTTAAATCTACCTCTTTACATATACCATGGAAAGTTTTTATTGCAAGTTTCAACCTGTGGCATAAGACTTTATTTCTGACATTCAGTCGAAATTCTGTAGTCACACGCGCAAAATTTGCGGTATAGAAAATTGAGTTTTATGGAGAGAGCGGATAGGAAAGAGCCCCTCTCTACCTTTTCCTCTCCGCTCTCACTAAAACTCAATTTTCTTTACCGAAAATTTTGCGAGTGTGACTACTGAGTAATCAAACCATACATACATTTTGGCACCAAAAATAATCTGTTGATATAATAGGTCAGTTCGATAACTTTGCAAGTATAAAGTACTTGCAAGTTCTCCCAACAACTTCTTATTTCTCGTTTACTGAACAAGTTTGTTATCGAACAGCATTTTGTACAACGACAACTTTATGACGGCAGCTAAAAACATATTAATAATATTTGTGCACGCTTTAACCAAATTAATAACTTCTGTGCGCAGGAAAAGAACAGACTCTATAATACCCAACACCACTCTAATCAAATTAACATTAAATCGGATAAAAATATATATGGGAGCTATATTTAAATCTTAACTTATTATAACAAAAATGATTGTCTGATTTCGGCGAGAACATCTAATCGGATGAAAAATGTTTATGGGAGATACATCCAAATCTGAACCGATATAACTTGGCAAACTTATTTCTAGTCCGAATTCCGTAACAATTGCAAACTTCGGCAAAATGGGCCAGAATTTTCGTGTTTGTCGGATACAAACAGTACCTTAACAAAAGGTACCGTAGATTTTACACAAACACTAAAATATTTATAAAGTTTATGTACGTACACAAACTTTAAATATCTATTTTAGCGTTTATGTACGTGTACCCAGCGAGAATCATAAAGTTCGTCAAACACACATTTTTGGTACGCAACCACTATCGTAATGTAACCCTGCCAACATTTGCTATCTGTTTCTTGTCCATTGAGTCACTTGAATAAGGTTGCTCAAACGAATGCGATAGTCTCATTCTTATCCAAAAAGATCATGCTCTCGGGAAGAACTGTTCCACTCATTAGATACTTTTTTGAGTGTCTAATTGGACACTTCAGAAAGTTATTAAAACTATAATATCGGTGGAGCAATGGTAAGCATGCTCGCTTTGCAGTCTGAATGCCAGGGTTCGATTCCCAGGTCAGTCGACATTTTTTTAATGACAAATCTTTTTTTAAGCTATAAAACATTAATATTAACTTAATACTTGATAAAAATAATAATAAATAAATAAAAAAGAACAAAAATTTAGTTTGATTTTCGTTTTACTTAATTTAATTCTTTTTATACCCTCCACCATAGGATGGGGGTATATTAAGTTTGTGGAAATCACTCTAGCGTCCGAACGGTTTGACGTAGGTTGATGAAACTTTGGGAAAATATATTATATGTACGTAGGACTTTTGGTATTGATAGCGGGCTATGTAGGTCCACGCTTTCGTATAGCCCCCATACAAAATGGCGCGTGACGCGTCGTCGTTTTAAGGAATTTTTAAGATATTTGTCCCATTTTTTGGTTGTAATTTGGTACTTTGTGTCTCCAGAGGCCAAAAAACATTCCTACCAAAGTTGGGTTATATAGGTCCACGTTTTGGTATAGCCCCCATATAAAGTACGCGTCATTTTAATATATTTTGAATGTATTAGACCCATTTGACCACAGAATTGGTTGTAATTTGAAATTTTGTGTCTCCAGAGGCCAAAAAAACATTCCTACCAAAGTTGGGTTATATAGGTCCACGTTTTGGTATAGCCCCCACATAAGGCCCCTTGTAAAGTACGCGTCATTTTAATATATTTTGAATGTATCCGACCCATTTGACCAAAGAATCGGTTGTAACTTTGTATTTGTGTTTCCAGAGGCTAAGAAACATTTCTACCATAAAATGTTTATATATGTAAATTTGTAGGTATAGGTCCACGCCATCATATAGCCCCCATAGAACGGTACCTTCCGAATTTCGGTTTTTTGAAGGTTGTGGTCACATTAATCCACCGAAATGGCTGAAATTTGTGGTGGAGGGTATAAAAAGTTCGGCCCGGTCGAACTTAACGCTTTGCTTACTTGTTTATTTTATGTTTTGTTTTATTTTTGTTATTGTGTCGTTAATCCTTTTGTTTGGATTATTTTTGGCTTTTTGGTTTTTTTATTATTTAATTTAATTCATTATATTTTTAGAATTGTTTCAGGAATTGTCGCTTATATTAATTTTGTCAATTGAAAAATGTGATGTCGCCTGACCTGGTAATCCAACCCCGGACATTCAGATTGCAAAGCGAGCATGCTTACCATTGCACCACCGTCGTATATAACCATCTGTGTACAAATGTCTTATTTGTTCAACTTACAACAATTCTAAAAATAAATGTAAGCTGTCTAATTTGTATTCAAATAAAGGATGGAAATTAGATACATATGTCTATCTAATTCCCATCCTTCATTGGGATATAAATGAGATAGCTTACATTTATTTTTAGATACATATGTTATTGTTGTTATTTGTCTATCGTATTCTTTTCTAAATGGTGACTGGATACGATGCAAATAGGATAACAATATAATTGTTATTCTATATTAGACAAATGTCTCATTTTTACAGAAAATTATACACCAAAAAGTTCCTCATTTATAAAATTAGATAAAACTCACTTCAGATTGCTTGTAGGGAACATCCACGTACCCAACCGAAATGGTTGCGTACAGAGCCGCGTACAAAAAAAACACGTAGTGTACATCATAATGTACCTTTAGAAAGAAAGTGGTTGTAGGGTACACTAACATTTGTTTGGTTAATAAAGTATTAGAAATATTAAGTTTAGTTTAGTTTCAATTAGGACTAAAAATCTCCTTATTTAAATGTGATGAATACATATGCAAGATGTTTGTAATGCCTAAACAAAACGTTCCTATCAAATATCTAAAATCTTGACAATTTGCAAAAGGGTTGCTATTGGGTTGTAGGCGACGGAGGAGTTTTTTTTTTTTTTTTTTTTTGGAAGATTTGAGCATCATCATAAACACAAATATAATTAAATATCTTGACGATGATTTCAGAATAAAAATAAATGCTAAACCACAATAAGAATTACATTTTTTTGTTTTTCCAAATTATGAATCCGTTCTTTGGGTCTGCTATATTTTTAGAATTTATTTACAGGTAGAGTTATCGGAATTTTTGGTTTTGAAAAGTTAGAAAGTCAGAACTAGGTGGAAATATTATTCCTCGCACACTAAAACCATTAACCCCCCTGTTTTTGTCAAAAATTTTATTCTTCTCATACGAATTGTCAAATTTTGTAGATCGATTTACTCGCTTTAGCGCTGCTTTTTAAATGAGGAATTCTTAACGATATATGGAACGGGTATACGAACACTTAGGTATGTATGTCTTCTGGGTGCCGAGCTATGGATGCCTAAATTATTACGAATATAAACGAACGAAAGAACCTGTCCATTTTTGAAATTAAATATTTTGAGATTGTGTTTGTTTGAAAATACAAATATTTCGCATAGTATCCCAAAATACCATTTTGTGTCGTTTTATAAAATACCAAAACAAAAAATATTTTTAAAAATGTTCTGCTTCTACAGGAGAAGCCTACAATAAGCGTACATATTAAATATTTTCCATGGGATACCGTTTATATCATTTTCTAGTTATTACACATGCAGTTTAAAACTTTTTTGTAATTTATCTCAAGTAATTTTAGTATGCTGGGTTGTCTTTTGCATAGAAAAACAAGTAAGCAAAGCGTTAAGTTCGACCGGGCCGAACTTTTTATACCCTCCACCACAAATTTCAGCCATTTCGGTGGATTAATGTGACCACAACCTTCAAAAACCGAAATTCGGAAGGTACCGTTCTATGGGGGCTATATGATGGCGTGGACCTATACCTACAAATTTCTGGGAAAAAGTATTATAAGCCTAAAGAAGACTATATACCAAATTTCAGCCATCTCGGTGTGATAATGAGGCTAAAACCTTCAAAATATCGAAAATCGGGAGATATCGTATTATGGGGGTGTTAGGGTTCTACTGTAAACAATCAGAAACTAGGCATCATTGTTATTATACATACACACACACACACTTGCTACCCTCATGCTATACTCTTTCTCACTCAGTCAGTCTCTTTCAGTCATTCAGACAACACAGTCATTGTATTACACCACAAGTAGTAACACGCACATCAATTGTAACGTATTTTCAGTTTCCAGAATTAAACAGAATAAATCTTGCTTAAGTTTGTTAATTTATCAATAAGTCTTTTATTTACAACATAAAAGCACAACTAAACCTTTACTCAAACATAAGAGTACAACAACTGGCGACGAGGACGGTGAATAAGGAAGTAAATTCTTTAATTTCAATTCATCTACGCAAAAATCAACTGCACATAAAATGTCAAGCGAGAACATTGTGAAATTACTAGCTGAACAGCAAGCGGCTATGAATCTTCAAACGCAGTTACTGCAACAATTAACAAATCTACTTCAAGCACAGAGTTCTGGAAACACCAAAGATGCTACGACAGCACTTCAAAAGCAGCATTGATGGAATCTCTTTCACATTCCATGACAGACTTCGTTTATGAACCGGAAAGCGGATTAATTTTTCAAGCGTGGTACAATCGCTACCAACATGTCTTCGAAAAAGAAGCCCAATCTCTGGACGATCATGACAAAGTTGCGTTACTCTGGAGAAAGATGTCAAACAGTGTTCACGAAAGATTCAGGAACTACGTTCTTCCAAAGAATCCAACAGAAATGAGTCTCAAAGACACCCTGGAGAAACTTAACAAACTATTTGGTAAGGTAGAAACTCAAGTGTCTCAACGCTACAAGTGTTTGCAAATGAAAAAACTTGACGGAGAAGACTATAAGGAATACGCCGGTAGAGTTAACTTACAGTGCGAACTCTTCAAGCTAAATGAAATGCAAGTGGATCAATTCAAGTGTCTAATCTATGTCTTAGGTTTACAATCAAGCAAAGACAACGACATTCGCTTACGTTTACTCAAATTGCTAGACGAAGCAAAGGACTCCACAACTCTAGACACGCTTGTAGATGAAACTCAACGACTCATGGATTTGAAAACAGACAATACATTGATCGAGCATCAATCGCAATCAATATGCGCAGTCAAGAAATTCGCCAAGAACAACAACAAGCATTCCCATAAAATTCCTAAAACGCCCTGCTGGTTATGCGGAGACATGCATTACTCAAAATACTGTCCATTTAAAAATCATAAATGTCCAAAGTGTCAGCAGACAGGTCACAAGGATAACTTTTGCAAAAGCGCAAAACGAGGCAAGTCCACTACAGACAAAACTGCAGTCAAGTCGGACAAAACAAAATACAACGCCAACGCTGTATTCTCTTCAAAGCAACTCCAATTTCAACAATTGCGAAAATATACCACCGTGGAAATAAACAAGAAACAAGTCAAATTACAAATCGACACAGCATCCGATATTTCAATCATATCACGATCAACATGGGAATACATAGGTAAGCCTCACGTACACAAAACAAATGATACTGCAACAGACGTGAATTCCAACAGCATCAGCCTAATCGGAAAGTGTCAATGCAACACAACGGTATCAGACAAAACGCTAACTCTACAATGTTACGTCACGGAAATCGATAACTTAAACATAATGGGTATCGACTGGATACAAAGTTTTAACCTTTGGGACAAACCAATTTCAGCTTGGTGTCGCCAAATATCAAACGATGAATACATATCAAACCTGAGAAGCAAGTTCAAACCTGTTTTCGACAACAGCAGTCTTGGCCTTTGTACAAAAAACAAAGTGCATATTAAACTTCTTCCAGACGCAAAAGAAACATTCATTGCAAAACGCCCAGTACCATATGCCGTGAGAACAGAAATAGAAACAGAGCTAGATAGACTTGAAAAAGCAAATATCATCACACCAGTCAATTCTTCAAAATTTGCAGCGCCAATAGTCGTAAGTAGAAGGAACGGAAAAATTAGAATTTGTGCAGACTATTCCACGGGTCTCAACAATTCAATTGAACCAAATCAGTATCCTCTGCCCACTCCTGAAGAAATTCTCTCAGATTGTCACGATTGTATGATATTTAGTCATTTGGATCTCTCTGACGCATATCTACAAGTAGAAGTCGACGATCAAAGCAAAGACTTGCTAACTATTAATACTCACAAAGGGTTATACAGATTTAATCGCCTCACTCCAGGTATAAAATCAGCACCAGGATCCTTCCAGCGAATCATGGATGAGCTATGCACAGGCATCCAAGGAGCACGAGCGTACATAGACGACATAGTCTTGGCAAGTAGATCTCTTCACGATCACAAAACTAATCTCAATTTGTTATTACAGAAAATTCAAGATTACGGGTTCAAACTCAAATTCGAAAAATGTCAATTTTTCAAACCATCAATCAAGTATCTAGGTCAAATCATAGATAAAAATGGCATACGACCTGATCCAGATAAAATTCTTGCAATACAGAACCTGAAGGTCCCTGTGTTATGTGTGCGTGTTGGCTGTTTGATTTAGCTGCCTACTAGCTCACGACCTCTCCTCGGGCTATGGGGTCTCAACCCGCTAGACCAAACTCGCACACCAACATTGAACTGAGGGTACTATTGTCCGCTAATATTCACTGCCATCTACTCCACATAAAGAAAAAACGTCTATCACAGGGATCTTGATGTTTACACCCGCACTGGCCCACCCGTCCTTAGTCCAACTTGTCCACCATCATAGCTTCATTGAACCCCTCTCACCACACACTTTACCTCATACACTCACCTCATCGCATCGCCCCTGTACACAAAAATATTAGCAACACATTATTTATACTAAACAATCATATACATTTAACATTTTATTATTACAGTATATATATTTTTTTTTTTTTTTTGTTTTTGTATATATATATATATATATATTTCCAGTTTTACAATTATTTTTTTTTGGAAAAACTAGAGAATAATACCTAAATTAAAAAAAAAATGAAGGCCCACTTTATCGAGTAATTCCTTTGGATTCACCTTCTTCCTTAGCTCTGTTCAGGCACCCACTAATGGCGCGACAACACAAATATTTATCCTACACACCCGTTAAAGAGCTCTTTTACCAGTGTCTTTTGGGCCGCTAATTAATACGCGGCGATATACCAAATTTTAAAACAAAAGCCAAGGTACAAAGAAAAAACCTAATGGTCACTCTCTCAGCCTAATCCAAACCGAAACTAGGTATCATTCCCTTTACAATATATAAAGTTAATTTAACCTAATTACACCTATAGTATCGATATTGTACATGAATTTTTTTCCTATGCTATTCTTTTATGCAAGTAGTGTTAGATATCCTTTTATATTTCCTTTTTTTTTTTCTTTTTATATATTTTTTTTAGCCAAAGAAATGATTGTTCAACCCCTCGACTTCTATGGTTCTCTGCAGCCGCACTTTGAACCGCTAATGACACGTAACACATAAGACAGACATACAAGGTACAATACAGGTTTACCTGCTATTACACAAAGAGTGGTCTGGTATAATTAGTTCCTTTATAATTTTGTTTTACTTTAGGCACACCCAGGCAAGCACATATAAATCTTTTGGAATGTCTTATTGACCCTTTTGGTTTTGTCAGCGAATTTCTTCCTCCAACCGGGACGAATTCCTTATAAAAAAAATCGTCTAGAAATGGATTTGGGCTGCTACCACTCAATCGTTCGCTCTGAGGAGACTGCTCACGGGATCAATATTTATTGTCACCAGCTCTACGCCTCGCCACAGAAACACCAGCAACCACCGGAAATCAATAAAAGTGCACTGGCCTCCCAAAATGTTCTGAGGCCAGTGCTCCTGTTTGTACCAATTTCTAAAAAAAAACACAACAGCACACAAACACAATGTTTTTAACATAACCAAACACACAACAGTTTATTTATACTCACAATAAATAGTTATACACTTAATCAAATTCAGCTTGTATTGACTTTATTTTATTCTTTACGGCTACACACTCGCCTATGTTACGTCTAGATTTCAAATGACTATTTTTCCTTTTTCTGGGCTTATATACCCCCTGCTTCTATCCCGCCAAACGCAAAAGTTTTCCCGGTCAAAACATTTTCTTTTTAGATTCACGTATTTCTTTTCATTTATTTGTTTACACTGTCATCTTTTATGTTTTTCTCTTATTCGCCACCATCGTTGGTAACTCGTAACCTTCTCGTTATCGATTTGACTTGTTCCAGTTATCGATCATCCGATCAGTCGTCTAACATTTTGTACTTCTCTTAAGGTACAAACACAATGACTTCTGTTGCTTGCTTCACGCTCCATTTCTAGTAAATGAATAAAGAGCAGGTACTACCTAATGCCCATGTTATTTTGGATCTCTTTATTCCTTTCCCCAAATTCAGGCTTGGATAAGCATGAGTTTCTCATTGTGTTCTCGCGTTTATCCTTTGATTGCTACATTAGATTCATGGACTTGATTCTGTGCATATTACCCCCATCAGAATTACATTCCTGATATACCTATGATTAGTTATATTTGGACTGTGTTCCTTTTATATCTCCTCCTTCCCATATTTATCCTATGCGTACGCTCCAGTTTACGCCCTCCTACTGTCGCACGCATTTCATTGAGGTCGCCTGACCAGCTGATCCCACACCTCCAAAGCTCGTAGTCCCTTTTTATTCAACTCTGGTCATAACTTCCATTTCAATCTATAATACCCCTACGTGTTCTCATCTTATCTGCTAACACGCTATTTAACATACTCAACATATTTTGCAGGCGCTATTAGAATACTAGAAACAGCTTAATCTTATTTCTCCTAGAATCATCATTGAATCTTTTATACATTCCTGCAACACCGGCCTGCACAACCTCCTTACTATCAATCTTAACCATCAAATGGGAAGACACACCGTATCCACATGTTTGTCATACCTAGTACATATTTCACTGAACGATAATATTACATACTATCGCCACTACAATGCGGATCGCCGGTACACCATATCAAAAGCTCTAGACTACCTTCTCTTGTAGAGCTTACCGTCCCCCTCTTCACAACATGTTTTGGTTTGTCTGCTGCTTCTTTGGCCGTTTGCCTCATGGCCTGCAACAAAACTTCGGTTTCGCCGAGGAATCAAAGGAGGAACCGATGTGCATGGCCAGGTAGACCTTGACACGTGGGGAACTCCCACTCCCTGACCGTCTCATGCCGGGCCAAATAATTGGAGGCTTCAGGTAAGTGTAGGGTGTTTGGTTACGTCTATTATAATTTCATTCATTTTTCTTTTAGTATTTTCACCGTGATATGCATTAGTCTGCCAGCATAGTGGGTCGCATTCAAGATGAGTGAATCCTTCTGCTGATCAGGTTTCTCTCCAACTATCAACGATGACGTAAATCTTCGAAGTTCCTGTTATGGAGTTTGCGTATCTTTTCCCTACAGACTCTAGGTAAATTTAATGTGTGTGATGTTCTGTCCCATTTGTACCAATTTTTGGTTATCTAATTCTTTATGTACTTTGGATAAACAATACCAGAATTTACGCACTTTAAGATAAATATTTTAAGTGATTTTAAAATGAGAACTGTGTGATCGACATTTGTTCGTTGGTTTATTCACAATATGTGTAAGGGTAGAAATACCTAAGTACGAACACGATAAAATGTTTTCGCCTTGAGTGATTAATGTTTGTTAATGGCTAGTACGCTGATGTTCCGTAGAGGATACAACCAGCGTACCTATAATTTATGGTCTCTTGTTCTATATAAACATCAGAGTTTCAACCTGAAAGAATGTTACTACTTGCATGTACATTTGTAGCATATGTATGGAAAGGGTATGTAACGTGTGGGATGAAGGCATTAGGTCGTCAGGGTTTTCTAAGTGATCAAAAAAAATGACGCATAAGTGTTACTTGGCACCACGTGTGAATGTGCAGACCTTACTCGAAAGTAATAGAAAAATGTTTTCATAGAAATGAATCTTCGGAAAACCCAACAATAACAAGTGTCGTTACAAAGCTACTGGATAGGAATGACCTAGGGGTGATATAGCTCAATGTACGACAGGGATAACTAAATCTTAAATATTTAAATGATTGATAGAATATTAAAAGTTTAACGTTCATGCTTGGTTTTCGTTTGGTATTAATTTATTCTCGATGAGACAAGTTTTGAATTTAATCTTGCTATAGAAAGTATCATGACCTAATGGTTTCAGCCACGATTCATTTACAAAGTTCTCAGTGATACATATTTAGGCCTTCAGTAGTTCGTTGAGATATATAAACCCACATTATTTCAAATGTCTATTTCATAGTGTATACGTAAAATAAATCGAAGCTATAAATCGATTGGATTTTGTTTGACGTATACGCTATGGAACTGACATTCTGGATTAAGGGGCTTTTATATGTCTACACGTAGTTTAAGTCTGTTTTTGGTCACATCACTTATTCCATTTAATTGACAAATGGTATTTTTGGTGTTTGTAACAGATGGTTTTTGTTTCTCACAGACAAACGGCTTTAATTTTCCTAATATCTATATTTAGAATATCCGTCGTATATTCTAACGTTTAAAATAAAGCTCCTCATACAGATACGAACATTTTGTTATTGTGTTGGTTTTGAAACACAAGCACTTTGATAGTTTGCCAACATAATCTTCAGTCTGATTTTATAAAATTTAGGTAAATTAATTAGTATAAACACGGATAAGCTAATTATGAGCACACACATTCATAATTTTCACGAGAATCGAGTTCGATTATTCTCCAGTTGCTACACAAGCATCTACAATTCTAATATCAAATTTTCTCAATCAATGTTGGTTTGTTTGGTTGTCTTGTGTAATGGACAAAACAGGTGTATTGAAAATACAGCCCTAGCTTCAAATTAAAATTATATCGAGGGGACAAGATTAATCTATCTTTATCTATTTTGAACCAAATATGTGGATATTAATATAAATTTATGTATATAGTGCAAATATCATAACGTTTTGGGACTGCCACGGACCCTCAAAAAGAAAATATTTTACACATTTCCTTTGAACTGTTCTTAAAAAAAATTTTTCTTTTGTTCCCCAAAATATAAAAAAAAAGAATACAGGCCACACGTTTTGTGGGAACGACTATACGGAAAAGAATTAAATAGCGAATGAATACATATTGATACGCTGTGCAGATATTTATATATATTGGCCTGTTCCCGTACTTTATAAAGTGGTAAAAGTCGTAAACGATTTTCATATACATTTTGTGTACGGGAACGCAAAATGTGTAAAAATGGTAAAAATTGTAAAAACTTTCTAGTTCTGGAACAGAGCTTATATATATTTTTTTGGTATAACAGACATATTTTCTGATATATTTTGGTTCAAGCTCAAATATGTATATTTTACTTTTTTTTTTTTTTTTCATCAAACTAGAAGACTTCACCACCCCGTAAAAGCTTATTCACCTTTTAAGGTCCTTAGCGTGACAGTTACCCATTGGGTTTCCTTGCAAGTCTTCTAAGGCATACATATTATTGCCTATAGGCTTTAGTATGCGGCATTTTATAAACTTTCTGGCGAATTTCGCATTGAAATTTTTCCTGAAGTCACTCAAAACGTAATTCCTTTTAAATACTTCTTGTCCCGGGGAAAAGGTAACCATACGTGCACGAGCATTGTATCGTTTGGCACTCTGTTCGTAAGCCTGGTGCATATTTTGTTTTATTTTGTTGCGAATAAATTCTAATCTATCCGTTCTATTTAGTTGACATATCTCATGATCGGTCATTGATCGCAACTTTTGGGCAAGCTTGTAGTCCGCTCCGTGGGTATACATATTATATCCAAAAAGAGCGAAAAATGGGGTGACACCTGTAGCACTGTGAACGGATGTTCTGAGGGCACACTCTATTTCCGTTAGGTACAAGTCCCAATCACGATGGTCATTCTCGAGGTATGCTCTTATGGCTGCCAGCACGGATTGGTTTACCCTTTCCGATGCATTGGACTGCGGAGCATATGGCGCTGTTTGGAGGTGGTTGATACCGTAGGTTTCAATCATTTCCTTGAACACCTTCGATACAAACTGGGCCCCATTGTCGCTATGGATTATCTCGGGTACCCCAAACTTCCGAAAGATGTCTTCTACCAAAAATTTTACTACATTGGAAGCGGTTGCCTCCCGCATGGCTTTCAAAAAGGTAAATTTGCTAAAGTGGTCTACAACAATGAGTATACAAGAATTTCCACTTTTTGACCGCGGGTACTTTCCCAAAAAGTCTATGTATAACTTTTGGAATGGCCGTTGAGTGATGACTTCATTCCCTATTGTTGGTTGTGTGCCTTCATTTGTGGGCTTTGTTTCTTTACACACTGTGCAGCTAGAGACATATTTTCGTACTTGGGATGCCATTTGCGGCCAATAGTACTTTTCCCTTAAGCGATGTAAAGTTTTAGAAATGCCTCCATGGGCAGACGTGTTTCTGTCGTGGGCCTGTTCAATTAATGCGTGCGTAAGTGTGCCTGGGACCCATAACTTCCACTGAAATTCTTGGGTATCTGGATCATACGATGTATGTCCTTTTTTGAACACCATGTTACCAACGATCTTTAGATCTGGTAAGCTTTCCTGATTTTTCTCCACAATACCTCTAAGTTCCTGATATTCCTCACTTTCAAACTCATTTGTCTCGAATTCCAGGACTTGGTGAATGTCTAATTCATCTGCTGCAGGCAATCGCGAAAGCATGTCGGCGACCACATTGTCTTTCCCCTTCCTGTGTTCAATTTTGAAATTGTAACCTTGGAGCTGCAATGACCAACGAGCTAATCGACCCGTTAGGTCTTTTAGGTTCATTAACCATTGTAGACTCGCATGGTCAGTGATCACGGTGAACTCCATTAATTCAACGTACGGGCGGAATTTCTTTATAGCCATCACTGCTGCGAGGCACTCTTTTTCCGTGACACTATAATTGCGTTGACATTTATTGAGCTTTTGTGAATAGAATGCTATCGGATGCTCTCCCCTTTCGCTGTTTAACTGAAATAGGACTGCCCCGATTCCATATTCAGAGGCGTCGCATTGAATATAGAAAGGTTTGGAGAATTCTGCATGACGCAACACAGGCGCAGAAGTTAAGGCATTTTTGAGTTTTTCGAATGCATCTCTCGCTTGCTCATTGATGGTGAATTTGGTGCCCTTTTTTAATGTATCAGTGAGCGGAGCCGATATAGTCGCGAAGTCTTTTATAAACCTTCGGTACCATCCGGCCGTACCGAGGAAACTTCGCACTTCTCTCGCGCTCTTTGGAATTTTTATTTTCTTGATCGCTTCGATCTTTTCGGGGTCCGTACGTAAAACTCCCTCACCTATTATAAAGCCTAGGTATTTCAGCTGCTGAAAGCAGAACTGCGACTTTTTCAACCCTATTGTCAAGTTCGCTTTACTTAAACACTCGGCCACCTCTCTCAATAGACGAAGATGCTCGTCGAAATCACCCGATATGATTAACAGGTCGTCCAAGTACACAAAGACATTCTCCTTGAGTCTTTGGGGAATGACTTTGTCCATCAGACGGCATAGTCTCTGTGCGGCATTGCACAAGCCAAACGGCATCACGCGGAATTGGTACAATGGGCGACCTGGAACCGTAAAGGCGGTGTACGATTTGCTTTCTTCGTCCATTTCGATTTGCCAAAACGCGTATTTAAGGTCCACACTGCTAATATAGTAAGTTTCGTCTATCCGACTTAAAATTCCCTCTATATTCTGCAGTGGGTATGCGTCTTTTATGGTGAGTTTGTTCAGCTTACGTGCATCAAGACAGAAACGATTCTTCCCGGGCTTTCGCACAATGGTTGTGCGATTGCTCCAGGGGCTCTCGCTCTCCTCAATGACTTTAAGTGCCAACATATTATCGACCTCTTGGTACGTTATTGCTTGCACTGCGGGGGACATAGGGTAATGACGGTCTTTCACTGGCTCGGCTCCGTCGATCAATTTAATGGTGTGCTTTTCTACTGTTGTGCACCCCAACCCATCTTTTTCAAATGTTTTAAAACTCTCTATAACTTCATTTAAGCGTTTGATTTGGTCTGGCGATAACTTATGAGGATTGAGCTTATTATTTTCTCCCTGTTCTGTCATATCTTTAGTGACTTTTTCCATGTCTACTTCGGCCACACCCACAACTGCTGGAGCTAAGTTGAACAAACGCCAAAAGTCGATGCCTAGATATAACTGTTGCTCCAAGTCTGGGCATAAGAACAACATCATCTCTTTCTCTTCACGTTGGTAATTTACTAAAACTTTTATTTTTCCGAGGACACGATAATGGTTTCCGCTAGCGGTGGTTACCCTACTCGCCATGGGTATGATGGGGATTTCCAATTCTTGGACTACCTCCCTGCAGTTCTTGCCCAAAAGGCTTACCGAGGCCCCAGTGTCTAAAAGACCTTCGATTGTCCTCCCATGAATATCAATTTTAGTGAAAACTCTAGGATCGTTTGTAATTTTAGACACTTTCGAAATAGAATCGATCAAGTGGCGTTTTTGTTGGCGCCACTGTTTAGCCTTTTGTCTCAATTTCCTTATTTTATTGGGGACAGTATTCGCTTCTGAGTTGAAAATTCTTTCCCTTACTCTCTCGTAATTCTCCTTTCTTTGTTCCAATGGAATGTAATGCCTAATATCTGGAATAAAATTTTGAATATTGATGTCAGCCTTATCCTTTTCTACCTTATCGCTATTATCCTTAACTAAGACCTTAACTATCTTATCTACTATTGGCTGTTGCCTACAGGGTTCTCCGAGGGACGTGTCTCCCCTGTCTTCTCCACGCCCCTCTTTTGGTTTCCCTGTTGACATACGGGACATTTGGGAAGGGTTGTGTCAGGCTTTCCGCACCTGTAACAAAAAAGTTTTCTAAACTCCGCTGGGCAATCCATGAAGATATGCCCATTTTCGCGGCAATTCCAACAGATAATAGTAGCTTTTTGAGGACGCTGAACTCGCAGAGCCGACAAATTGGCCTCTATGTCTCTTGAAATTTCGTCGTCGATAGATTCTAAGTCTTGGTCGTATAACTCATGAACTTGTCTTATGGGTCTTTGCGGAATGGACGTGGGTCGAACTTCCCGTCTGGGAAAATTACGTTCAGCCTCGATACACTCTATACGCAACTCTTCTACGGAGGATATTGTCATTTGATAGACGTGACGTTTTATGTCGTCTCTGATGTTACCTTTTAAAATCTTAATTATTTCGTATTCTTGAATCGGTTGCATCAATCGGGAACGCAATATCCCCATCTCGTGGAAGTAATTGTTTACCGGTTCGTTGTGCCTCTGTTTCCTCTCTAACAATTCTCTGAGAACATCAAATTTTGATTGGGGAGTCTGGTATTGGCTCACTAGGGCATGCTTTAACGTTTCCCAATCAGTGCCGAGATTGTTTCGACGATACAGCCAATACCACTCTCGAGCTTGGCCGGAAACTAGGAAGGAAAAATCTCTCAAAACTTCCTCCCATGGAATATTGTATTGGGCTCTCATCAATTCTAGCCGATAAATAAAATCGTTAATTCTGAGATCCTTAGGATCTCCACTAAAATTCAAACCCAACTTATCCACCCTTATTCTTAGCGGTTCAACATTCGTGGTTATAGCAGAAACCCTACATTGGCTCGTAGTAGGTGCTTCAGCCGCACTTGGGTTTCGGCTGTTAGGGCGTGTATCCTGATTTAGGCTATTACCTACATGATCATTTCTTATCCCAAAGCTTGAGTTAGGCTCTTGGATAATTGTATCTTGCTTTGGCGTATCAACTGACTGCTTGCGCACGACCTCTGAGAGTTCCTTCATGCCTTTAGACAACACATCTATCATATTTTTGACCTCAGCTATTTCATTGTGAACTATTTTCCTGATCTGTTCGGTATTTTTATCAGCATTTGTCGCTGGGTTCGAATTAGTATTAGCAACGGGTACATTTTGGTTTGACGGGACTGTCATCTGCTTGCGAACAACCTCAGATAGATCATTCATGCCTTTAGCCAGTGTGTCGATCATACTTCTTACCTCGGAAACCTCGTTGTGTACCATATTTTTGACCTGTTCTGCGAGAGATCTTTGAACGATCGCCGCTTCATCTTGGACTAACTCCCTAACATCAGTTGGTAATGCTTCCCCTGATTCCTGGCTTGGTGGCTGATTGCCGTTTGCGGGAACATTCCCATTGTTCATAATGGTACTTGCCATATCAATAAATTGAAACCCATTCATATTGCGATTAGTTTCGTATATCTGCTCTTGCTGACCTATTCTTCTCTGTTTGCTTTGCCCAGGAAAATACACCGACCTATTAATATCAAATGATTCTGGTCTACCTCTTTTGATTTTCTGCGACCGGGTATAATGACTCATGACCATAGAATCTATATAAGAAAAATTCGCTTCCGTTCTGTCCTACCTTGACATAGAATACTAAACTTGATATAATTGATTTTTTTTTTTTTTTTTTTAGCAGTGTACGTTACACATAATAACACATATATAAGATAATACAAGTATACAGATTTAAGTTATTTTACTATGATACGACAAACATAAATTTTAGTGGGGGCTTTGCTCTATATTTTCAGAAGGGTATATGATTAACGTGTGGTATTTATTTTATTGATTTAGTTCAGTAGTTTACACAGTGCTCTCCAAGGAGACATTTTGACGTTTTCCTAATCAACTTTACACAATTTCCCATACTAGAACGCATCGTCCTCAAGGACCTTTACCATTCTCCAATCAAGTTTTGTATGGAGGAGCTAAAGGCTCATTATGCATTCAGCACTACACTTCCCCAATTATATCCTGGAACAGTGGCTGTTTTCATAATTGAGGACCCAGTCGCACGTCTACGTATATACGCTGTTACAAAAAATCTTTGAAATACAAAAAAAAATGCTTAGACTAACCAACACACTCGTTATCCAATATGGACTATTCGGGTTATTGCTTACGTCTGTATGTTAGTTGGAGGCAACATCCGCCATCACCTGCTTAGATAACATATTGCACTTCATTCTTAGTCACCTACCAGTATGGGTGCAACACAATATCACAATTAGCCAGAATTATTGCGAATCGTTCCCTTTGGATCTATTGCTAACTCTAATGTGTTATTGTCTTGTGCGTTGATGTTACTGCACAGAGTCCTTAGTCTAATACACAGTTCATATTTGACGTTATGGAAACGCCATTTTAGAGTGTACATTAGATATTTCTCTTCTTCTTTTTAGTTTGGGCGCCATCTCTGTTATGTGTGCGTGTTGGCTGTTTGATTTAGCTGCCTACTAGCTCACGACCTCTCCTCGGGCTATGGGGTCTCAACCCGCTAGACCAAACTCGCACACCAACATTGAACTGAGGGTACTATTGTCCGCTAATATTCACTGCCATCTACTCCACATAAAGAAAAAACGTCTATCACAGGGATCTTGATGTTTACACCCGCACTGGCCCACCCGTCCTTAGTCCAACTTGTCCACCATCATAGCTTCATTGAACCCCTCTCACCACACACTTTACCTCATACACTCACCTCATCGCATCGCCCCTGTACACAAAAATATTAGCAACACATTATTTATACTAAACAATCATATACATTTAACATTTTATTATTACAGTATATATATTTTTTTTTTTGTTTTTGTATATATATATATATATTTCCAGTTTTACAATTATTTTTTTTTTTTGGAAAAACTAGAGAATAATACCTAAATTAAAAAAAAAATGAAGGCCCACTTTATCGAGTAATTCCTTTGGATTCACCTTCTTCCTTAGCTCTGTTCAGGCACCCACTAATGGCGCGACAACACAAATATTTATCCTACACACCCGTTAAAGAGCTCTTTTACCAGTGTCTTTTGGACCGCTAATTAATACGCGGCGATATACCAAATTTTAAAACAAAAGCCAAGGTACAAAGAAAAAACCTAATGGTCACTCTCTCAGCCTAATCCAAACCGAAACTAGGTATCATTCCCTTTACAATATATAAAGTTAATTTAACCTAATTACACCTATAGTATCGATATTGTACATGAATTTTTTTCCTATGCTATTCTTTTATGCAAGTAGTGTTAGATATCCTTTTATATTTCCTTTTTTTTTTTCTTTTTATATATTTTTTTTAGCCAAAGAAATGATTGTTCAACCCCTCGACTTCTATGGTTCTCTGCAGCCGCACTTTGAACCGCTAATGACACGTAACACATAAGACAGACATACAAGGTACAATACAGGTTTACCTGCTATTACACAAAGAGTGGTCTGGTATAATTAGTTCCTTTATAATTTTGTTTTACTTTAGGCACACCCAGGCAAGCACATATAAATCTTTTGGAATGTCTTATTGACCCTTTTGGTTTTGTCAGCGAATTTCTTCCTCCAACCGGGATGAATTCCTTATAAAAAAAATCGTCTAGAAATGGATTTGGGCTGCTACCACTCAATCGTTCGCTCTGAGGAGACTGCTCACGGGATCAATATTTATTGTCACCAGCTCTACGCCTCGCCACAGAAACACCAGCAACCACCGGAAATCAATAAAAGTGCACTGGCCTCCCAAAATGTTCTGAGGCCAGTGCTCCTGTTTGTACCAATTTCTAAAAAAAAAACACAACAGCACACAAACACAATGTTTTTACCATAACCAAACACACAACACTTTATTTATACTCACAATAAATAGTTATACACTTAATCAAATTCAGCTTGTATTGACTTTATTTTATTCTTTACGGCTACACACTCGCCTATGTTACGTCTAGATTTCAAATGACTATTTTTCCTTTTTCTGGGCTTATATACCCCCTGCTTCTATCCCGCCAAACGCAAAAGTTTTCCCGGTCAAAACATTTTCTTTTTAGATTCACGTATTTCTTTTCATTTATTTGTTTACACTGTCATCTTTTATGTTTTTCTCTTATTCGCCACCATCGTTGGTAACTCGTAACCTTCTCGTTATCGATTTGACTTGTTCCAGTTATCGATCATCCGATCAGTCGTCTAACATTTTGTACTTCTCTTAAGGTACAAACACAATGACTTCTGTTGCTTGCTTCACGCTCCATTTCTAGTAAATGAATAAAGAGCAGGTACTACCTAATGCCCATGTTATTTTGGATCTCTTTATTCCTTTCCCCAAATTCAGGCTTGGATAAGCATGAGTTTCTCATTGTGTTCTCGCGTTTATCCTTTGATTGCTACATTAGATTCATGGACTTGATTCTGTGCATATTACCCCCATCAGAATTACATTCCTGATATACCTATGATTAGTTATATTTGGACTGTGTTCCTTTTATATCTCCTCCTTCCCATATTTATCCTATGCGTACGCTCCAGTTTACGCCCTCCTACTGTCGCACGCATTTCATTGAGGTCGCCTGACCAGCTGATCCCACACCTCCAAAGCTCGTAGTCCCTTTTTATTCAACTCTGGTCATAACTTCCATTTCAATCTATAATACCCCTACGTGTTCTCATCTTATCTGCTAACACGCTATTTAACATACTCAACATATTTTGCAGGCGCTATTAGAATACTAGAAACAGCTTAATCTTATTTCTCCTAGAATCATCATCGAATCTTTTATACATTCCTGCAACACCGGCCTGCACAACCTCCTTACTATCAATCTTAACCATCAAATGGGAAGACACACCGTATCCACATGTTTGTCATACCTAGTACATATTTCACTGAACGATAATATTACATACTATCGCCACTACAATGCGGATCGCCGGTACACCATATCAAAAGCTCTAGACTACCTTCTCTTGTAGAGCTTACCGTCCCCCTCTTCACAACATGTTTTGGTTTGTCTGCTGCTTCTTTGGCCGTTTGCCTCATGGCCTGCAACACCTGAAAACATTTCAGAAGTACGATCTTTACTAGGCTCCATAAACCACTATGGAAAGTATGTCCACAACATGAGAAACATCCGAAAACCACTAGATGATCTCTTAAAAAAAGATCACAAATTCATTTGGACCAAAGAATGTCAACAATCTCTCAACGAATTCAAACGCATTCTAACATCGGATTTACTACTAAAGGGCTGTTTACACCATCTATCAATGTCATATGAGCTGTCATTTCTTTCACCCATTCGACATTCTCTATGTTTGTCAAAATTGACGTCATCCATACAACTTTCAATTTGTGCGTTCATACCTACAAGTGTTATTTTCGTATGACATAACCTATAAATATAAAAGCAGCTGTTTACATTTATTGTTGAGTTGCAAATTTGCGCAAATTTTAATTTTGGTTGAAAGAAAATGAATATCTAGCATGTTTGTTGTGGTAGAATAGGTTTTTGGGGTTATAGAGGCATTTATGTTTTTGCCACAAAGCAATCATTTCCAAGACTGCTTCTTTCGACCAATCGATCTGAAAATTACATTATAAACACCCTTTGTTTACTTTTCTAAATATTTAAATATACATAACTTTCCATTTTCTTTTTTAAAAGATTTTGTTTTTCTTTTTTTTTTTTTGAGAATGCCAGAAAACAGCTGATAAATTTATGTTTACATACAAGAATGCCGTATCAAATAGAGCGCTCCCTAAATGAAAAATTTACATATGAGTTGCCAAATCATTTTGATAGATGAAAATTTTCATAGTGGTCACACTATGTGTACAACATTCGCAGGTAGAAAATTTGACATCTCATACGACATTGATAGATGGTGTAAACAACCCTTAACTCATTACAATCCAGCATTGCCAATTCACATTGCAGCGGACGCATCATCACATGGCATCGGAGCGGTAATATACCATACTTACCCAGACAACAGTGTCAAAGCCATTCACCACGTCTCAAGATCACTTACTCCAACGGAGCGAAATTACAGTCAAATCGAAAAAGAAGGACTAGCACTAGTTTTCGCCGTACAACGTTTCCACAAAATGATTTTCGGAAGAAAATTCACCCTACATACCGACCATAAGCCATTGCTCACCATATTTGGTTCCAAAAAAGGTATTCCGGTCTACACCGCGAACAGGTTACAACGTTGGGCTCTCATCCTTCTCACCTACGATTTTGATATAAAGTATACCAATACAAAGGATTTTGGACATGCAGACGTTCTGTCAAGATTGATAAGCGCACATGAAAAACCATCAGACGAGTACATCATAGCTTCAATCAACCTAGAAAACGACATAAGATATGACATCACAGACGCCGTATCAACACTGCCAGTTAGCTTCAAAATGATACAGGATGCAACCAAAAAGGATTCAACTTACAAACAGTTTCAAACTACGTATACAACGGCTGGCCAGAAAACAAAAACAGCATAGATTCTTCAATTCTTCCATATTTCAACAGGCAAGATTCAATATCAATAACAGATGATTGTCTTATGTTCAATACGCGCAAAATAGTACCCGAATGCTACAGAAAACAAATTCTCAAACAACTGCATCGCGGACACATAGGAACAGAAAGAAGCAAATCTATCGCACGCAGCTACGTATATTGGCCAAACATAGACAAGGACATAGAGACTTACGTCAAGAAATGCAACAATTGCCAACTCGCAGCAAAAAGTCCCATCAAAACCAACCTTTGTCCTTGGCCCACAACAACACGCGTTCTCGATCGTGTTCACATAGATTACGCAGGTCCTGTAAAAAGCATTTACTACCTCGTAATAGTGGATTCATATTCCAAATATCCCGTCATATATGAACTTCATCAACCACGACCGCAGCAACATTAAGGTTACTAACAACTTATTGTTCACAGTTTGGAAATCCTGAACAAATCGTATCCGACAATGGAACACAATTTTCCTCAGCGGATTTTGAAAATTGGTGTTCTCAACGAGGAATCAAACACACACGAACAGTTCGATATCACCCAAGTTCCAATGGTCAAGCAGAAAGATTCGTCGATACTCTCAAACGATCTTTAAAAAAATCAGAGGGAAAGGAGACGGCATCTAATGCACTACAAACATTCTTAGAAGTGTATCGTTCAACACCGAACAAAAACTCACCTAATGAACTCTCTCCAGCGGAATCATTCCTAGGTCGAAAAATGAGAACAGTTTTCGATTTAATAACAAAGCCTCCACCAGCGAGCAGAGAGAGAAACATTCAAATGGAGAAACAATACAACCGGAAACATGGTACAAAACAACGAAATTTCATCACTGGAGATCTTGTCTACGTTAAACACTTCAAAGGTAATAAAAGCTACTGGGTTCCAGGTGAAATTATCAACAAAGTGGGAAATGTTACCTACAACACTCTCATTCAAGTGGATAAGAGACAAATTCTTGTGAGATCTCACGCAGATCAACTCCGAGCAAGAGAAACCGATCAAAATGTACCTGCAGAGCAAAATGATAATCTTCCTCTTCAAATCCTACTAGAAGACTTCAACATTAGCCCACCAACGGAAGAAGATTTCACAACTCCACCATCATCACCGGTTATGCACCCACAACGCATCACTTCTCGAAGAAACCCTGTACAGCCAGTATCCCGGACCCCCGAGAAGTCTCAAAAAGGGAGATGTTAGGGTTCTACTGTAAACAATCAGAAACTAGGCATCATTGTTATTATACATACACACACACACACTTGCTACCCTCATGCTATACTCTTTCTCACTCAGTCAGTCTCTTTCAGTCATTCAGACAACACAGTCATTGTATTACACCACAAGTAGTAACACGCACATCAATTGTAACGTATTTTCAGTTTCCAGAATTAAACAGAATAAATCTTGCTTAAGTTTGTTAATTTATCAATAAGTCTTTTATTTACAACATAAAAGCACAACTAAACCTTTACTCAAACATAAGAGTACAACAGGGGGCTATATCAACACGTGGACCTACATATATAAACATTTTATGGTAGAAATGTTTCTTAGCCTCTGGAAAAACAAATACCAAGTTACAACCGATTCTTTGGTCAAATGGGTCGGATACATTCAAAATATATTAAAATGACGCGTACTTTACAAGGGGCCTTATGTGGGGGCTATACCAAAACGTGGACCTATATAACCCAACTTTGGTAGGAATGTTTTGTGGCCTCTGAAGACACAAAGTACCAAATTACAACCAATTCCTTGGTCAAATGGGTCTAATACGTTTAAAATATATTAAAATGACGCGTACTTTATATGGTGCCTTATATGGGGGCTATACCAAAACGTGGACCTATATAACCCAACTTTGGTAGGAATGTTTTTTGGCCTCTGGAGACACAAAATTCAAATTGACAACCAATTCTGTGGTCAAATGGGTCTAATTCATTCAAAATATATTAAAATGACGCGTACTTTATATGGGGCCTTATATGGGGGCTATACCAAAATGTGGACCTATATAACCCAACTTTGGTAGGAATGTTTTTTTGGCCTCTGGAGACACAAAGTACCAAATTACAACCAATTCGGTGGTAAAATGGGACAAATATCTTAAAAATTCCTTAAAACGACGACGCGTCACGCGTCATTTTGTATGGGGGCTATACGAAAGCGTGGACCTACATAGCCCGCTTTCAATACCAAAAGTCCTACGTACATATAATATATTTTCCCAAAGTTTCATCAACCTACGTCAATCCGTTCGGACGCTAGAGTGATTTCCACAGACGGACAGACGGACGGACATGGCTATATCGATGTAGAATTGCACGCTGATCAAGAATATATATACTTTGTGGGGTCTACAATGATTATTTCGAGTAGTTACAAACGTAGTGACAAACTTAATATACCCCCATCCTATGGTGGAGGGTATAAAAATGTGAATTGAAAATTGTCATTTCAAAAACAAAAGCTCTCTTTTTTATTGTGTGAGTGAACAAATTGACACACATCGACAGCAGAACATCCGCTTTACGTTTCTTTTTTTGCAATAGGAAGTTCTCAAAGATCCCATGGCAATCACTAGACATCGGATTTTTGCATGTTTTTTATTTCTCATCCGATTGGACTCAAATTTTGGATCTAGGCGTTTTGAGGGTCAATTTTTCGATATTAGAGGTCATATCAAAAATATGCAAAAAATTTGCAAAAAATATGCAAAATATATGCAAAAAATATGCAAAATATATGCAAAATATGCAGAATATGCAAAAAATATGCAAAATATGCAAACAGTTTTTGGTCGAAAATCGTCAAAAAAGTCGTAAAATTTACAATTAAAGTTGGAAAAAATCATCAGCAGATTATTGTGTTATTGATACCTCTTACGACGGTGTGGTGTAGGGTATATGGTATTGTAATACTATTTTTATTGTTAAACTATGCAAAAATATAAAATTTTATAAAATATCAATCATTTTATGTAAATTTAATATTTTCTTTGTCTTAATTTGTAGCTTTAGGCTGGTTTTAACTCAAAGGGAAGAAATCGATGTCAGATTTTTTTTGGCGGGGGCTCCGCCTAAACTGTTTACTTAGATTAGATTTTAGATAAATTTTAGATTAAGATTGCCAATTGAGCACCATTGGAATAAGTTAACACGTGCTACTGGAGCCTCGAAGTTATGAAAATCTCGTCTCTCTCGGCGACCCATATCTGTGGAACGGTTAAAGCTATTTGCCCGTATTATGCATTAAATTAAAGGCCATTCTGTTTATTTTATATTCAAAAATAAAATGCGTAAGTATTACTGAATTCGAGATAGAAAGCCAGTGTCCCGATTAACGTGACTACGTACGCCTTAGGGCGAAAATGGAGCCTATCTGGGTATAGCCGACTACTTGGAGAACGCATTGTTTTAGTTGTTCGTCCTTTGTAATTAATTGGTTGTAATCTGTGGTGAGCTCGACTCGGAGTTAATGTGACTTTTTTATGAATTTCGAACAGTTGTTCTTTTGTAAGTTTGGGTCGAATATTTCCGGAGAAGTTTCCATCTTCGCTTTGTTAAGATTTTTGTCGCCATTTGACTCATTACGGTGTTTTGCACTGTCGGATCAAACAATGCCAAGCCAACAAGTTCAGGACTAAGACACCACAGGTGATTTATCATTTTTTATTTCATTTTTCTGGCTATGTTTTCGTATTTCAATAGATTTTCAATGAGGTCTAGGTCTTCTTTTGATGCTAAACGCTTCGTAGAATCTGAAAAACCATCTGTCCCGAAAATAATCAAGCGCAGTTTCAACAAAAACTCCTAACCATGAAATTGTCATTGCTGCTGGATCCCTGTAAAGTGTCATATAGGAACGTTAGTCGTATCATTTTTACAACAGTAGAAGCTCTCGGACAGGACCCCAACAAATATATGATCTTTAGAAGCTTTATCTGTTTATTCCGGAGAATAAACAGTGGAAAACTATTACCAGGTATTCCCAAAACAGTGCAGAAAGAACGGGTTGCTGTTCTGGTATCATCTGGTATGGGGGCGTTCCTGAAACTGACAGTAGCTCAGGGGAGAAACAAGAGTTAGCAGTGTACGACTGCGATTGACAAATCCAAGTTCGATGTAGGCGATAATGTTTTAAAACTATTTCCCAGCTGACTTCCCAAGAACAAGAGGTCGTAGAAACACTTGTGTTTTCATCTTTCGAGCCCGGTTTAACGCGCCCAGAACGTTTCTCATTTTGTTTATTTTGTATCAAAGGACAACAACTGAGTGTTATAAATGAGAGTGTGGGTTATTGATTTTACAAAACCTATAATGAACAAGATAATGGTTATGTAGATATAATATTAGATGGATTGGGAAAACATAATCAATAGGTTGAAAAGGATTAGAGACAATAGATTGAGTTTAATACAACAAATAGTGAAAGCGAAATTCAGAAATATTTTTTAGGTCCAAAAAAAGACCTAAACCGCATTGAAGATTTATTGAAATACGAAACAAATATCAGATAAAGGAAATAACAAAATGATATATCATCTGTGGTTTCTTAGTCCTGAACTTGTTGGCCTGATCTGATAGTTCAAACCACCGTAAAGAGCCAAATGCGACAAAAATCTTAACAAAGCAAGCAGAAGAAGATGGAAAAAACCAAACTAATAGTACGGTTACACTAGAGTTTTTTGCCGGGTTAACCCACTTCGAGAGGATTTATTGACGTTTGCGCTATGGAATTGACATTTGAAATCCAAACCCACTGGGTTAATCCGCCTAAGTGTAACCGGGGTATAACAAAAGAACAACTGCCGAAATTTCCTGAAAAAGCCTACCTACAGGGTATACTTACTTGTTGTTCAACAGATTAAGCATTAACTCTGAATTTCTTGAAAAATATCCTGTAACTTGACCGCAGAACATCAATTACTAGGAAGTTACAATGTTTTATTTATAAAAGCACTTAAAACTAGAACATAATTTTTAATGATGGATTCTCTCAAATAAAACGCTGGTGGCCGTTTAATATTGCCACAATTTTTAATTCAAATGCCTGAAATCGTGTTTTACCGTTATATAGGGGCTATACCAAAACCTTGACCTGAGTCCAACATTTTTAGTGAGGAAGTTTCTGTACCATTGGGAACCCCAAATGCCAAGTTATAGCCAATTCGGCCTAAAAATTTAACCAGAATCCTTAAAATACTTTAAATCGGTGGTACCGCTATATGGGGGCTCTAAGAAAAAAATGGACCCATATTGGTTTTGGTTTCATATTCATGTATTGTCATCCAAGTCTGAAAAGTGTGCAAAGTTTTAGGTCGATTGGTCAACTACAACTGTGTGGAAAATAAGTTACTAGATTTGAACTAAACAGACACAAAAGCAAGTTAAATTAAACACTGTAAAAAGGGTTTTTTTTTCACAATAGACTCCATTTTCACCCTAAGGCGTTTTCGGGACATTGGCTTTATTATCTTGAATTCAGTATTACTTACGTATTTTGTTGTTCGGCAAGAAATATTAAGAATAGTATGGCATTTAATTTAATGCATAACACGGGCAAATAGTTTTAACCGTTTTATAGATATGGGTAGCTGAAGTCGTCAAATAGCCTAAAAATCGAGATTTTCATAACTATGAGGACCCAGTGGCATGTGTTAACATATTCCAATTGTGCTCAAACTTTAACAATCTTAAAATCTAACCAAACTAAACACTTTAGGGGAGTGGCGCATAAAAAATCCGACATCGATGTTTTCCCTTTGAGTTAAAACCAGACTAATGCAACAAATTAAGACAAAGAAAATATTGAATTTTAAATAAAATATTTGACAATTTAACAAATTTTATATTTTTTAATAGGTTAATAATAAAAAATGGTATTACAATATACATATAACCATATTTTTATATCCACACTGTGGTAAGGGGTCTCAATAGCATAATAATCTGCTAAAAAAGCGACGTTAAACGGCCAACAATTATAATTTAGGACACTTGGATGATTTTTCCCAACTTTAATTGTCAATTTTACGACTTTTATGACGATTTTCGGCCAAAAACTGTTTGCATATTTTTTGCATATTCTGCATATTTTTTGCATATTTTTGACATATTTTGTGCATATGCAAATATGCAAAATAAATACAAAATATGACCCTGCCATTGAATTTAGATTTCTTTAAAATGAATTTTGGTCCAATCAGAATCTTGGTATCTCTATTATTAAAAAATATGCAAATATGCAAAATCCGACGTCTAGCAATCACTTTAACCTCGGTATGGCTCAACCCACAATGGCAGTGGTATTGAGTGAAGTGTTGCAGTTAATAGAGGAAAAATTGTATAGTGGTGGTGGTATGGTGTAGTTGTAGTGTTCTTATTATTAGCTGATTTTCTCTTTCTTTTGGCTTTAAAATGAATCCACACTCCGCAACATCCTCCCATAATTTTTACCATTGTAAGTACTCAAACAGCAAAAAAACGTATAATATTAAACAAATTGACGTAAAATAAAAAAAAGGTAGTATCGACGGAAATCCTTTCGGATGTGTCTAGGTGGTGAGTGTTGACTGAGAATAGTTTCACTCATGTAAATTCATCCGTACAATAGAAAATATGAATCCGTTTGGTCTATTTCCACTTTGTAATTATTATTAATTAATAAATCTTTCATTTCAAGTCGTTCCTGTTCGGTTTATGTGGAGTCCTTAGAGGACTCAACATTTTTCACCTAAAATTTTCCAAATGCTTCATGATTTCGCATTAAGATTTCTAATTTGTTGATTTTTATTGCGCTTAATATTAATTCCCTTTTGAACGAAAACATTGTGGTAAATATGTATGGGTAAAAACGATGGAAGTAAGGTCCCGTATTACAAATTTTGTCAGGGAAGTAGTAGGGATTAGATCCGAAAAAAACAGCTTATAGTCCATTGTGTTATTTTAAACAACATTTTACATGCTAAATTAATAAAAGTTTATTATTTTCGATTATAAGTGAAGTGTATCTATTATTATGAGCAGCAAATCTACTGCCCTTAGTTGAAAAATTACCTAAACTTAATTCATTTAAAATTAAATATACGTTGTTGTTGATCGCTATACTTGTATGACACTGGGGTATAAGAAAATGCATATTCTCAATTTCTTTCAATAAATAGAACCGTTCTATTGAACTTTCAAGAAAATGAACTAGGTGTAACTATTATTTTGAGCAGGTGTGTATGTACATTTTACTAAACAATTCCTATCATGTCTATCACTAAAAAATAGCATTAAAGTTACTATTATGTGTAGAATTAATTAAGGTCGAAGTCATTAATTCTATCAACAAAACACATCCAAAAAGGTCGAACAAAACCCAAAATTAAGGACTTCTTTAAAATAAAACCAAAACAATAAAATTATGATAGGTTTATTATTTTTTATTATTATGAAATTGGAAAGTATACATAATTTTTCTTAAGCGAACACTGTAAAATATATTAATGTAATATTTTACGAGAGTAAACTTATCAGACGTCATTTAGCATTAGAAAAATAATATACATGAAGTAATGCCACTTAATAATGTCATTACGTGTACTCTGGAGTTATACGAGTTGGAATTTTTATGCATTTTAATATGTATATGTAACATAAGGAATATCTCTTACGCGCTATTTCAAGGGTGAACTCCATGTTTTACGACGCATTTCCACTAAAAGTCCACTTTCAATGCACAAGTTTTAGGCTTTGATACTTTTAAGCGGGTAACTGCAATTTTTTACCTTTAAGAACTTTGGTAATGTACAAATAGAAGAAGTCACAGTATAATATTGTTTGAACTATTCCAGCAAAAATGGCAATAAGATCGTAATGAGACTCAACTATATAACGATACACCCAATTTAGTAGATATAGAGCTCGGTATGACCCCAGTGCAAAGAGGTAATGACTTGTGATAGATTCTGCCTCACCAGTTTTACTAACCATGAATAACTGTGGTAATATGGCAACCGATTCTAAATAAATTGAGAATGTCCATAAAACCTCCATAACAGTGAATTCATGGTTGATTAACAAGGACAGTATAAGACACGGCACCAATAAAAATTCTATACGGAATGAATCGTGGTTGCGATCGTATGTGGCTCTAAATTTTACATACATCAAATACACCGTTGCACCTGAAGAAGCCAGAAATAGAACTTTCATTACCGAGTTGTATAGGCTGACATAGGTTGTAAACAAATCCAGGTATCGGGTCAGATAAACAAGTGCAAATAGAATTTGCGATTTTCCGGAGATTCCAGCACAGGATCTAGTTTTCCATATTTTTAAAAGTAAAATAATGATGGCAAAGACGTGCGCCAAATCACCAGCCAATCGAAAGATATTCATGTTTATAGGTCAGGCAAGGCAATGTGTATTACTGCGACTACTCCGATTTTTCCAAAGAACTTTTATAGCGAACTGGATAAATATTCTGACGTTATGTGTAGATATCTGCAAATAAATAAAAAATATCTTTTTATGACTGGTGTGGTATATGAAAATTTACATTATATACATTTAGTATCGCAGATTATATTCCTCCACAAATGTCAGCACAAAACACATAACAACAAAATTTTGAAGAAGAAGAAATGATGAGAAGGCAGAGAAAGTGACGTGGCCGCCATTGTACAAAAAGCAGTGTTGAACAGCGTTGTCAGTATTGGGGATTTTTTTCTGAAATGGGGTAAAATAATTCGACTTGGGGAGTTGCGGAACTTTTGGGGAAATCTGAAAAATATTTGGGGATTTTGGGGGAAATTCTTTTTTGTGTAATTATTTTAGATTATCTCAACTTTTTTAATAGTATCGCACGCGTAACGCACAAATAACATGCGTCATATACAGAATGGTAACAGTTGGTATAATTTATAACAGATTTAAAGTGGTATCATGCGGTTCAGCATATGATGGTGTACTAGAACAATGGGTTTAATTGAAATACAATTTTATACAATTCAAAATTTCAACTACTGAATGGAACTTAATGCCGGCCATACACTAACTGCCAAACTGCACTGCCTAATGAACCCCTTGTATACGTGTGTGTGTGGCACGTCTTCCATCCGTTTTTCAGAAATGATGCATTTTCCTCCAAAAGCACGATTTTGAGTTCAAATTTTCAACATTTTTTAATTTCTTTACAAACAATATTTGTTATTTTCAAAGACTGTTTGTCGATTGCTTGGAAAATAAACAATATTCATCGGATTGAAAGTTTTCATTTACAAAATCAAAACTTTTTACACGACTAATTTGGGAGAGCAAAAATGTACAGCATGTTTGCCGGCTTCGGATTGGCTGACACGCCGACTTTGACATTTGTTCCAGTTTTTATGACGTTTCTGCCATTTTTCCGTTCCCGTACATTTTGGAAAAATGTGTATGTGAAACTCATTTTCGACGGTTTTCTCCTTTGACACTTTTACCATTAAAAAAGTACTAGAACGAAGCTATTATTTGTTAAAAATTTGTGGGGATTTTTTTGGGGAAATTCAATAAAATCTGATGATTTTGGGGACATTTTTGGAGAAGTTGGGGAAAAGAGGCTAAAAAATACTGGCAACGCTGGTGTTGAATATCGCAGAGCACAAAAATAAATACGTTCCGAGTAAACAGTGTCATCATTGGCACCACCATGGCACAATTACCAGGTAGACGCATCAGCCAACTACAACAAAAACCAGTTCAGTACTGTGAAATGTCAAAAATGTTTTTCAACGAAAATACAAAAATCCGCCAAAAATGAAAAATTTTTCATTTAAAAGTTTGTTTTTTTATTCTTGCGTTTTCAATTACAGCAACTTTTTTGACACCTTGCAGTGCATCAGCTGGGATGATGCGAGAAGTCCCAATTTACATTAGGCGAGTTTACTTGCGGCAATTGTCAATTTGAAGGAGAGGGAGGAGAGGCATATGGTAACCCTTTGCCTCTCAACACCCTCTCTCACCTACAAACTGACACTTGCCGCAAGTAAACTCGCCTAATGTAAATTGGGACGAACCTTGTATGATTGTGCCATGGGCACCACAATAACTCATTGCGTTGCGTACAACTATGGCACAATTACCAAGGTAGACACATTGGCGAATTGCTACAAAAATCATTTTTTGTAATATACCCGACAAAATGCTCGATGACAGGGCGAAACTCGGCGTGTTGCGTGTGCGTTCAAAAATACAAAAACAAAATACATGTATTTCAAATTGAAAACAACAACAAACAACAGAGCTGTAGGTTTCGCCCTCAAATGATGAGTTGAATCATGGGTGCAAGTGACATGTCATATGTGAAAATATAGGTGAATCACCAATGACATTTACAAGGGAGTGAAACACACTTTCACCAATTCATTGTCATAGCATTTTGCACCAGTTCATTGTCATAGCATCTTGCACCAGTTCATCATCATAGCTCTTGCACCAGTTCATTGTCATGGCATTTTGCACCAGTGCATTGTCATGGTTTCTTGCACCAATGCTTTGGATCCGGATTTTCACCAATCAGAAATAAAATTTGCAATACAATTATGTAATTTGTTGAATTAATAAGAATACAACGCACAGATGATTTGTATCGCCAGATGTTATTTTTCATTATTTTGTATGTAATTTTCAAAATTATATATTATATTAATCTGCAATATCATATTTATCTCTTCCGATGGCGGCAAGATATTTCTTTCTGTTATATTATTTCAAAAGAAAAAACTTATCCTGTAATAGTTACCATGTTATGGTCTCTTTTATACTTATTTTATCGATCTTTTACTTTGCTTCTCTAACTTTGGATGCCATGTTTTGTGATATCATATTGAACTTGATCTTTCCATTGGAGTTTTGTTCTTCCCTCGGGTGGCGTAACGTCAAATGGCTCGTATTAATATACCGGTAGCATCTTTATCCATCCTGTTGACATGGCCTAGCCAACCCAATAATTGCAGCTCGATATGTTTTAATATATCGGTGTTGCTGGTGTAGCTCGTGGTTTTTAGACCGGGTCTCTTTCATACTTCTTTTTATATCCACAAAACGAAACAGATCATATTGTTCCATGAGGCGAACTAAGAATATATTTCCAAACGCACCGATCTTCTACTTCTCTAATTTTGGATGCCATATTTTGTGGTATCACATTCAATTTGGCCTTTCCATTGGAGTTTTGTTCTTCCCTCGGGTCGACTTACGTCAAATGGCTCGTATTCATATGCCGGTGTCATCTTTATCCATCCTGTTAATATGACCCAACCAGCTCAATAATTGCAGCTCGATATGTTTTACTATATCGGTGTTGGTCGGCTGGGGGAGCTCATGGTTTATAGACCGGGTCTTTTTTATACTTCTTTTTAATATCCACAAAACGAAACAGGTTTCCAAACACAAAATATATTTTTCCTCTGTTTTATATCAATTTACATTATATTTTTAATTAAAATATATAAATTTTGCCACTATCGTTCACTTTCATCTGACTTTTATTTTCATTTTAACAATTACTTTTGCAAGTACACAATTATTCGGGTATATGAGTATTTAATAATTTATTGTGCGTGCACTTATCAATTTATTTAAACTCATGACAATATTATGACAAAGATCGGATCTTTCACCACTTCAATTTCATCATGAAAATTCGATGAAAAAGATCGGATCTTTCACGACTTCAATTGCACTCATGAAAATTCGATGAAAAAGAACGGATCTTTCACGACTTCAATTGCACTCATGAAAATTCCATGAAAAAGATCGGATCTTTCACGACTCCTTTCGCACTAATGCAAAAGAACCAGTGAAATCATGATTTCACATGGAATCACTTCCATTTAATTTTGCTGGGTAATAACCATGGCACAATTGCCAAGGTTAGGTTTGGGGATGGATGTGCAGTCACTAAATTGTGACTGCGCCACTCGGAGACCTTCCGGTCCATTGTGATCATCCAGGTATAATATAAGGAAAGTACTGTAAAGAAAAGAAATGATAGGGAAAAGAGAGGCAAAAACATAAGAAAGGAATTAATGGAAATGTGTATGGAGTAATTGAGTAAGAATTTTCAAAAAAGAAAAATTGTTTAAGGGAGAAAAAGTTTGGGAGGTGATGGTTTGAAGAAAATTAGAAATATGGTTCACGTGTTCAGTTTGCATTGCCCAGCTATTTCAGATTTCTGACGATGTTGAAGATTACAGCAGGTTCCACAGTTAAGTAGAAGGTTAGACATGGTGGAAAGTGAACACCCGCTAATCTATGCCGCCTACGAGCCAGAGCTGGACATCGACATAGGAGGTACTCGATCGTTTCCTGCTCATACTAACAGAGTCTGCAATATTCCGTAACGTCATCATCCAATTTTATGGGGAAGGCCCTGATATAGCAGTGTCCACTGATAACTCCCGTCATTACTCTAGCTTCAGCTTTTCCAGGTTCAACAGAGACTTCGTTCTTTTGAATAACAGAGACGGCCACATGGATCTTGACACAATGCACCTAGGATCATTTTACCATAATTCACTGGCTCTTTCGTCAGAGAACATTTCGATACTTTGCAAAAAGTGACAAATGAGTGGTTTGATGGAGTCAGCGATTACTAGATCTGTAGATTGCGATCCTCGTCTAGCTAATTCGTCTGCTTTTTCGTTATCCATATAGTCGCAGTGTCCTGGTACCCAGCATAGTCGATAGCTGTTAGTTAGCGTTCCCAAGGCTGTTCCACACTTAAGGACGACATCAGACTTCATGCTACAGGATTTGATGGCTTTAAGAGCCGCTTGGCTATCCACAAAGATAGTCACCGGTTCAAAGATTTCTGCATCTAGACTTTTTATCAATTCCGCTGCCTTCCAAATCGCGAAGATTTCAGCCTGGAAGACATTAAAGTTGCTATCTAACCTGTAAGTGTACTCAAGACCTAGCCTTTGACAGTAGACGCCAGCCCCAGTACCTTCTTCCTTCTTGGAACTGTCTGTATAAAAAGCCAGAACGTCCAGAGGTAGAGATAACGACATCTATATCGTCAAATCTCAGGACTGGTGATAAATAGTCGCTTAGTTTACCACGATAGTTCACAGTAATACCTGATTCACTCTGGATACATCCATGACAATGGGCACAATAACGCCAGAGTTTCTCTTCACGCAGCCTTAGGGCACTACGAGTTGCCTGACACTTAACGCTGAGGCCCAGAGGCCTTAAGTTCAGCATTACGTTCAGAGCAGCTTGGGGTGTGCTCCTGATGGCTCCAGTTATAAGAATCGAGGCAGCTCTTTGCACCTTGTCTATTTTGCTGGATGCAACAACTTTAATACCTTGATTTTCCAGCTCCGTCAAAATATTATTTATAACGAGTAGCCACAGCAACGGTGAGAGCACTCCACCCTGGGGGTGCCTCTAGTTATTGTTTTCCTAATATTATTCTCAATGTTGGAGTTTATAATTCTGCTTTTTAGCATATTAGCATGTTAGGGTTTCAGGTGTACCAAATTTTTTATGTGAGAGGTTGATGGATTCAAGTTCTACATTGTGGAACGCTCCATCTATGTCTAGAAAGAAAGGCAGCCAAAGAAAGGCAGCAACTTGCTTAGAGAGGCGTTGTCTACGTAGCTCCTAATCTCCAGATCGATCAGTCTTTCGAGAGTCTTGAGGAGAAAGGATGATAAGCTAATGGGTCTGTAGTCCTTTCTTGCTGAGTGACTGGGTTTTCCCGCTTTGGGAATGTAAGTAACTTTTACCTCTTTCCACAGACCCGGAACACACGAGAGAGTCAAACACGCCCTATAGATCTCCTCCAGGATCTGATGTAAACATGGCGATGTAAATTGAAGCATCGCCAGTGCTATACCGTCCGGTGCAGGTGATTTATATGGCTTAAAAGTGTTGACAGCCCACTTGATCTTATTTCTGCTAACCATCTTGCCAATAATATCCGAATCCACAGTCTCTTGAATTTGGAAGTCGTCACACTCACTGTTGATGGTGTCCGCATCCTTACAGCCTGGGAAGTGGGTTCCTGCCAAAATGTTAAGAGTCTCTGTACCAGAGTCCGTCCACGCACCATCTTGTTTCTTGATGCTCCCGATGGATTTAGGTTCCTTGGAGAGTAATCTTCGAAACCTAGCTGCGTCGTTGACTCCTTCTATTGACTCCCAGAAATTCACCCAAGACTTTTTCTTTTATCGCTTGATTTCACTCTTGTGTTTATTGAAACTCACTTTAGAGGAGTCCCAATCAATGTCGAGGTTAGTCTCATGCGCCCTGTTGCACAGTCGTCTACATGGTAGAACAAAGAAGGTTAAGTAAATACTACAACAAATACAACTCAACAACAACCACATACAAATTTGTTTTTGTTTGTAATGTTAGTGTCATCGGTAAATGTGAACAAAATAAGGAAATGCCTATAAATTATTGGAATTTAAAAAACTAATATTTTGTCACATTTGATTGAATATTTTGGAAAACATGAATAAAAACTCGTTAGATTTACAATTTGAATGTTCCCATATTATTCCACTAAATGCATAATTTCTCGCAAAAAGCAGAATTCTTGCAAATAGGTTTGAGGTCGCTGGAAATTCATTGAAAAAGGAGTAGCTGTTTCAACCTATTGTTTTTGAAATCAAAAAACACATGTTTATTAGGGCTTTATTTTTTTCCAAACTTATCAAAATACCACATCATATTAACTAATGTTGTACCGCCTCTATAGCGGTGTTTTAGTGTGCAGCACATGAGTCGCCTAGTGGTTTTCCTAATTTCACCAAGTTCCTTGTTCCACCACACCGGCTGAAATTTCTTCCCAGGGTAGGTTAGTGGACAGGATTCCTTATGGCAGAGAAGAAGAACGTCTGTAAGATTATTTACGGTCCCATTAAGTTCTTCAACTGTTCCTATGTTAGTATTAAGAGTCAGTTGAGAACCCGTTAGTTCCGTGTAATTATCCCAGTTTGTCCTTCTCGGGTTTCTATAAGGAGTTTGGCGACCTCCGTCAAAAAAGACCTCGAAGAATATGACCCGAGAAGGAACATTCTTTAGACACCCTCTAATCCCTACTTATGAAAGTTGGATCATTACCCCTAGTACATATTCGTAGATTATCTGATAAAATAAAATCGAATATAGACTCATCCTTTTGGTGGCGTCCTTGCTGCCCCATTGGAAATGGTGAGCGACACATCCCAGGATCACGTTACAGGTACCCATCATCTCATCGAGCAACCATCGGACATCCAGGTTTGGTGGGTCCGGGTCCTCATAAGGCATGTATACGGATGACAGTAATGTGGCCATCCCCGTACCATGCTCCAGCCTGACCGTGCATATGTCACCGTTGCTGTAATAAGATAAGAAGATTAGATCTAAGCTCTTTTTACCTACTATACAAGTCCTCTCCTTGTCCCATTCGGACGCGGCGAAGATGTCGAAATTTACATTGCTTAGTCCAGAAACCTTATTCTTATAGATATAAGGCTCCTGGACCAAGACAATATCTACTTCAGAGGTCGTGAGGGACAAGAGCTTTGCAGTGATGCAGATTAATCTACAAGATGCGCAGCTTTTGCCGCTTCCCTACTCTTACTGAGTTTCGTGGGTGGACTCAGTCGAAACCGAACCCATCCTGAACCGAAATTCAGTTTTCCCTCACATTCTCTATGAAATAACTCACCAAGGGGGTCAGCCGCCACTCTTGCAACCATCCCACCGTCCTCGTTCATGGTTCTAGACTGATAACAGTCCAGCGCGATGTAGTGAGGTTGGGATTTTGCAATTTTAGCATCCTCAACAAGAGTTCTTTGTCCACAGTAGATGGGGAAACCCAGGCTGAGAGAATTTTCCTGGACGGAATATCAGATCAGCTCCTTCCCACAGTGCGCCAAAGCCATCCACCGGCCGCACGAGGAAATTTCGCGATTTCCTGTTTAGGCAGTTAATCACCTTGACGATGCCCCTGATCTTCCGGTCCAGATACGATGGCTGACCGAAGAGCGATTTCAAAGAGCAACCAGTGACTGACGCTGATTTTCCCATTTGCGTCATCTTTGTCGATGATTGCCACTTGAAGGTCTTCATTATTCACCACTGCGGCCGGTCTATCTTATGGCTTTTTGCGCCCTCGAACGTGCGCCTTGGAGTTAACTTTTCCAGAGGAGGTTGATGCCTTCTCTGTACTCAGTTTCTTCTCCTTAGTTGTACGTTCCAGGGCTGTCGCATAAGAGGTTGATGGTTCAACCAGCAGAGAAGTCATCATCTTCTTAGGCGAAGGCTGTGGACCTTCGGAGGAGTGCGCTTCACAGGTTTATGCTGTGGGGCATTATTCGTTCCTCCAGGAGACGATGTTTTCTTGGCTGACTTTACCATCTTCCTGTAAAAAACTATGTACATTTCCTACCACTTCACCTTTGCTTTTTGGAGCAGAATCGGGCTTTGAGGCAGAGTCCTTCACCGTTGGTTTAGGGGTGCACTCAATAGCTTTTTCCATTGCCTTTTGGTTCGGGACTCTTCGGAACAGATTTCGGCTCAGCACATTTGCCAGAGGCAGGGAGCTTAGCCGTATCTTATACTTTATTCGGGAGGAAGATCCTTTCCACCTGGAGTTCGCGATGAAATTCACGTGGGTAAGTTCTTTCGAACTTCCTTATAAATTTCAGCTTACCCCTGATGAGGCGGACCTCCCTCTCCGAATGCGTGTTTGCATCTCGCCCTACGAACTTGCGAAGATAAGAAACGACATCAGATGCTTCTCGTGCAGATGCAACCTTTTAGTCGCTGCCCGTTGTCGGGGTCTCGTTAGATTCTTCGTCGTCGGACATCGTTTCAGTTGTCGTCTGCCTCTGAAGCTTATTGTCGGCATGTGCCGACACAAGACCAGTCGGAATCAGACTTGCCTTCGGTTAGAGCCACAGCAATCTTCCTGAGTAGACTTGGCCGGAATCACCGTGGTGTCCAGCTCATCATCAGTCAGCAGTTAGATTGTGTAGCAGTTCATCCGGGAGTATGTCCCCACTATGCTATCCAGCTGGTCGAGGAGTTCCCTACTCTGCCTCTCTAGACTGCCGTGGATAGTTCTGAGGGTCCCGTGCAGGTCGTCCCCGCCCATAACTACGGTCCTGTCTGCCGTTTACTGGTTTTCACCAGTCCTAGGGCTCAATCTGTTTCTATAAAAATGTAAAATGAAAACTTTTATAAAGGAGAAAACTGTCAAATGAAAAGAGTTATAAAGCATGGTAGAACAAGAAAAGGTAGCAGCAATACCCAGCTGACTGAACTGGGTTGTAGTGTTAGTGTCAAATTTCATAAAACATTTTATACATTCATTTCTATTTCGATGTACATTAGGGACATATATTTTTTTGAGAAAAAAATATATCATTCGGAAAAAACCATTTCCCAGAAAGACTTCTTCATATCAATGATATGTAACCTCCTCCAAGTTTGTTAATATGTGATGTATTTTGTTAAAATTTAAAAAAATAAAGCCCTAATAAACATGTGCTTCTTTGATTTCTAAAACAAAACATTGAAACAGCTTCTCCTTTTTCTATGAATTTCCAGCGACCCCAAACTTTTCTGCAAGAATTCTACTTTCTGCGAGAATTTATGCATTTAGTGGAATGATGTGGAACCATAAAAATTGAAAATGTAACGAATTTTCATTCATGTTTTCCAAAATATTCAACCAAATGTGAAAAATTATTAGTTTTTTAAATTCCAATAATTTATAGACATTTCCTTGTTTTGTTTACAAATACAACTGGCAGTAACGTTACAAACAAAAACAAATTCCTTTGTGGTTGTTGTTCGAGTTGTATTTGTTGTAGTATTAACTTTACCTTGTATTTGTTCTACCATGGCACAGTTGTCGCAATCACAAAATTTTTGGCCAAAATTATTTTTTTGAAGTTTCATATTTTTAAAATTTTTTTGCGCGGAATAATAAAAAACACTTCAAACCATCCGAAAATAATTGGTTTTTCTAAATACCATTAATAGCCGCTCGTTGGTGTAATGCTAAAGTTGAAAATTTTTTGTATAAAAAATAGAACAGACTGTGTGCTGTAAAATATATACTTTTTGGTGTGCTGTGTGGTCGAATGGGTATACGAAATTCAGACCAAAGTTATTATGAATCTGGAAGCTGATAATAAGTGCTTTCATAATATATAAAGAAAGAACGAAGAAAGTTGTAATATCTGGGTAGGGAGATAAAAGTTTCTGTGTATATTGAAAATTATTTTTTACAAATATTTTTGAAATCTTCTTAAACTTTAGAAAAAATGTAAAAATATCGTCTCCTCCAAAAAATTTTTGGAAGCTGGCAGGGGTATGTACTATCATATTCAGATGAAATATTTTGCCTTATTTTGCCTTTTTTAGAAAAAATGTATTTTTCTACTTTAAGTTGAGTGAAATTTTTTATAAATTGATGTTTTTATTGTATATAGTATTGAACTGAAAATGTGGGATAAAGACAAAGTTTCATCCGATTTTTCTTAAAATTGATATTTAAGGTTTTAATAGTATAAAAAACATTTCTGCAACATTTTTTGAAAATTGGCCCACACTGTGACATAGCCGTACCGTCCGATTTAAGATAACTTTGCATTTTGACTTCATGGAAAGTATAAACTGTTTGTACCAAATATTTTGGTTAAGACCTCCCACAACGGCGCCTCACTATTTAATTAATTTTCGCTGTTTTTGGCGAAAATACATTTCAATTGATATTTTGGGACATTTGATTAACCTAGTAATCAATTTTAGTATAAAAACGTCGCACAGTTGCCAAATAATGCAGAATGTTGTGTTGCCAGTTGGATGTTTTGGAGAGGATGCTGCTGAATGCAGAAACAAAATATATAAAAATGACAGATTATTACACGCTAGAAACAGTAGTCGTGTCAATAATCTCACAGACGTATTTAATAGAGCATTGGATACATCTGATCCACTTATATCATCTATACGCCTAAACGCCCGCTTACAAGAAAGAAAGCGGTTAAACCTGCCATCTGAAGTAATCGAATTGTTAGTTTGTGAACTAAACGATGAATTACGGCCCGCGAATGATACTGATTGTGATGAAACCACAGATGAAGAATTCGAAGAAGAATATGGCGATGAAAATATAGTTCTGGAAAACGAAATATCTACATATATTCAATAATTAATTAATTTAAAACTTAATAGAGTTCTTTTATTTTCTTTACTTAATAGTATAAAACAACCTTCTTAAGCCTGTTTTAAGTCATACTTTTATAAAAAAGAGTAAATTTTGAATTATGTTTACCGCATTTTATTTTGTTTTACAACTCATGTTTGTACTAAAACATCACATTTTGTACCCTAACATTTTGTATGCCTTTGCATATCTAAAAACCTAATAAATAATACTATATTGTACCTTATGATTGCAGAAACGCGTTTTAACGGATTTGCAATAAATATTAATATTATTATAATAAATATTAATCTATTTATAAACGAAAAGTATACATTATGTTGTATTAAATAATTTTGGCCAAAAAAATTTGAATTGGGACAACTGTGCATGGTTATAAAGGAAATATTTTTTATTTCAAATTTTCATAGAACATGAATCCAGCCCCCAGAGTCTTGAGGAGAAAGGATGATAAGCTAATGGGTCTGTAGTCCTTTGTTGCTGAGTGACTGGGTTTTCCCGCTTTGGGAATGTAAGTAACTTTTACCTCTTTCCACAGACCCGGAACACACGAGAGAGTCAAACACGCCCTATAGATCTCCTCCAGGATCTGATATAAAAGTGGCGATGTAAATTGAAGCATCGCCAGTGTTATACCGTCCGGTCCAGGTGATTTATATGGCATAAAAGTGTCGACAGCCCACTTGATCTTATTTCTGCTAACCACCTTGCCCATAATATCCGAATCCACAGTCTCTTGAATTTGGAAGTCGTCACACTCACTGTTGACGGTGTCCGCATCCTTACAGCCTGGGAAGTGGGTTCCTGCCAAAATGTTAAGAGTCTCTGTACCAGAGTCCGTCCACGCACCATCTTGTTTCTTGATGCTCCCGATGGATTTAGGTTCCTTGGAGAGTAATCTTCGAAACCTATCTGCGTCGTTGACTCCTTCTATTGACTCCCAGAAATTCACCCAAGACTTTTTCTTTTATCGCTTGACTTCACTCTTGTATTTTTTGAAACTCACTTTAGAGGAGTCCCAATCAATGTCGAGGTTAGTCTCATGCGCCCTGTTGCACAGTCGTCTACATGGTAGAACAAAGAAGGTTAAGTAAATACTACATCAAATACAACTCAACAACAACCACATACAAATTTGTTTTAGTTTGTAATGTTGAAATGTCTATAAATTATTGGAATTTAAAAAGCTAATATTTCGTCACATTTGATTGAATATTTTGGAAAATATTTGATTGAATATTCTCTGCAAAGAGGAAAGTGATGAAGTTAAGCCAATGGGCGAATACTCCAGACTTAGACAATCAAACCGCAAAACGGAATTTTGTAAATAAAATTCCAAAAACATACTCACAGGTAACTGTGCTGATGTTATTTCAACTTAACAGAAATCGATGATTTCTTAGTTGAATCGTGCTGTCAGCTTGCAAATATTTTGTTCTGGTGTTTTTTGGGAAAGCCGAAAAGTGAGCATCATTCTCATTAACATGAGAATACTCGATGCTTAAAGAGTTCAGGTTTTCACTAAAAAATCATCATTTCAAAAACTGAAAAGCCAATTGATAATTCCCTTCGCCGGGATGAAATCATGATATTGGTAGCGATCAGTAAATTTTGCAAGTTGTCAGTGCGTTTTGTGAACATTTTTCTCTGCAAAGAGGAAAGTGATGAAGTTAAGCCAATGGGGGAATACTCCAGACTTAGACAATCATTTTGGAAAACATTAATAAAAACTCGTTAGATTTACAATTTGAATGTTCTCATATCATTCCACTAAATGCATAATTTCTCGCATAAAGCAGTATTCTTGCAAATAGGATTGAGGTCGCTGAAAATTCATTGAAAAAGGAGAAGCGGTTTCCACCTATTGTTTTTGAAATAAAAAAAAACATGTTTATTAGGGCTTTATTTTTTTCCAAACTTATCAAAATACCACACCATATTAACAAATGTTGTACCACTTCCGGTCCATTGTGATCATCCAGGTAAAATATAAGGAAAGTACTGTAAAGAAAAGAAATGATAGGGAAAAGAGAGGCAAAAACATAAGAAAGGAATTAATGGAAATGTGTATGGAGTAATTGAGTAAGAATTTTCAAAAAAGAAAAATTGTTTAAGGGAGAAAAAGTTTGGGAGGTGATGGTTTGAAGAAAATTAGAAATACGGTTCACGTGTTCAGTTTGCATTGCCCAGCTATTTCAGATTTCTGACGATGTTGAAGATTACAGCAGGTTCCACAGTTAAGTAGAAGGTTAGACATAGTGGAAAGTGAACACCCGCTAATCTATGCCGCCTACGAGCCAGAGCTGGACATCGACATAGGAGGTGCTCGATCGTTTCCTGCTCATACTAACAGAGTCTGCAATATTCCGTAACGTCATCATCCAATTTTATGGGGAAGGCCCTGATATAGCAGAGTCCACTGATAACTCCCGTCATTACTCTAGCTTCAGCTTTACTCAGGTTCAACAGAGACTTCGTTCTTTTGACTAACAGAGACGGCCACATGGATCTTGACACAATGCACCTAGGATCATTTTACCATAATTCACTGGCTCTTTCGTCAGAGAACATTTCGATACTTTGGAAAAAGTGACAAATGAGTGGTTTGATGGAGTCAGCGATTACTAGATCTGTAGATTGCGATCCTCGTCTAGCTAATTCGTCTGCTTTTTCGTTATCCATAAAGTCGCAGTGTCCTGGTACCCAGCATAGTCGATAGCTGTTAGTTAGCGTTCCCAAGGCTGTTCCACACTTAAGGACGACATCAGACTTTTTCTATGAATTTCCAGCGACCCCAAACTTTTCTGCAAGAATTCTACTTTCTGCGAGAATTTATGCATTTAGTGGAATGATGTGGAACCATAAAAATTGAAAATGTAACGAATTTTCATTCATGTTTTCCAAAATATTCAACCAAATGTGAAAAATTATTAGTTTTTTAAATTCCAATAATTTATAGACATTTCCTTGTTTTGTTTACAAATACAACTGGCAGTAACGTTACAAACAAAAACAAATTCCTTTGGGGTTGTTGTTCGAGTTGTATTTGTTGTAGTATTAACTTTACCTTGTATTTGTTCTACCATGGTTATAAAGGAAATATTTTTTATTTCAAATTTTCATAGAACATGAATCCAGCCCCCAGAGTCTTGAGGAGAAAGGATGATAAGCTAATGGGTCTGTAGTCCTTTGTTGCAGAGTGACTGGGTTTTCCCGCTTTGGGAATGTAAGTAACTTTTACCTCTTTCCACAGACCCGGAACACACGAGAGAGTCAAACACGCCCTATAGATCTCCTCCAGGATCTGATATAAGCGTGGCGATGTAAATTGAAGCATCGCCAGTGTTATACCGTCCGGTCCAGGTGATTTATATGGCATAAAAGTGTTGACAGCCCACTTGATCTTATTTCTGCTAACCACCTTGCCCATAATATCCGAATCCACAGTCTCTTGAATTTGGAAGACGTCACACTCACTGTTGACGGTGTCCGCATCCTTAAGGCCTGCGTACATAAGCCGCTCGGCTTTCTTGCTTAATTCATTTCTGGTAAAAGACCAAAGACCAAGTTCGACCTAATTGAAATGTGGTTCTGACATTTCTTTATTGGTTTTCCAGAAATGAATTAAGTAAGAAAGCCGAGCGGCTTATGTACGCAGGCCTTAACAGCCTGGGAAGTGGGTTCCTGCCAAAAGGTTAAGAGTCTCTGTACCAGAGTCCGTCCACGCACCATCTTGTTTCTTGATGCTCCCGATGGATTTAGGTTCCTTGGAGAGTAATCTTCGAAACCTATCTGCGTCGTTGACTCCTTCTATTGACTCCCAGAAATTCACCCAAGACTTTTTCATTTATCGCTTGACTTCACTCTTGTATTTTTTGAAACTCACTTTAGAGGAGTCCCAATCAATGTCGCGATTAGTCTCATGCGCCCTGTTGCACAGTCGTCTACATGGTAGAACAAAGAAGGTTAAGTAAATACTACATCAAATACAACTCAACAACAACCACATACAAATTTGTTTTAGTTTGTAATGTTAGTGTCGTCGGTAAATGTAAACAAAATAAGGAAATGTCTATAAATTATTGGAATTTAAAAAGCTAATATTTTGTCACATTTGATTAAATATTTTGGAAAATATTTGATTGAATATTCTCTGCAAAGAGGAAAGTGATGAAGTTAAGCCAATGGGCGAATACTCCAGACTTAGACAATCAAACCGCAAAACGGAATTTTGTAAATAAAATTCCAAAAACATACTCACAGGTAACTGTGCTGATGTTATTTCAACTTAACAGAAATCGATGATTTCTTAGTTGAATCGTGCTGTCAGCTTGCAAATATTTTGTTCTGGTGTTTTTTGGGAAAGCCGAAAAGTGAGCATCATTCTCATTAACATGAGAATACTCGATGCTTAAAGAGTTCAGGTTTTCACTAAAAAATCATCATTTCAAAAACTAAAAAGCCAATTGATAATTCCCTTCGCCGGGATGAAATCATGATATTGGTAGCGATCAGTAAATTTTTCAAGTTGTCAGTGCGTTTTGTGAACATTTTTCTCTGCAAAGAGGAAAGTGATGAAGTTAAGCCAATGGGGGAATACTCCAGACTTAGACAATCATTTTGGAAAACATTAATCTTTTAATATAATTAATACAAATTTTGATAAAATTGATAAAATGTTAACCACTTTTGAATTTCCTGATTCTCCAAAGAGAAAGAAGACACTAGGTGGTATTGTAGGCAACTTTGACTTAACTTCTGAGAATTTAATTAGTTTAAATTCTCCGACTTTGTCATTGCCTCCCACTCAGTCTTCCTCCTCGAAAGGTCATCATTCAGTACCTCCTAATCCTACAAGTAACTCCAATGATCAAACAATGTCTACACATATACCTGTTAATTCCCCTAGTACTCCTCATACTGTTCCCCCTGAACCAACACTATCGCCTTCGGTTTCTGTTCAAGAGCCTTCTGCTCCTGATACGGTGCCTCCTGAAAAGACACCTTTGCCTTCGATCGTTGCTCAAAATGCTCCTCCAATAGAAGTTCAGCAGCATTTGCCTTCGATTGTTGCTCAAAATACTCCTTCAATAGAAGTTCAGCAACCTACGGCTTCTTCCCCTTTGCAACCTAATATGCAGCTTGTTGTCGTTGCACGACGTAAAACAATATTTGTATCTAGGTTACATGCGAACACATCAACTGAAATCATTCGTAATTACATAAAAGGTAAAGTTACAAATTTATCAGATAACGACTTTCATATTTTGAAATTTAATTCGGCGAAAACCCGTGACATATCGTCCGTTAAAATTGTTGTCCCTGCCAGAGTTTTTGATACTATAGTCAACGAATCTTTTTGGCCTGAAGAGATTTTAGTAAGAGAATTTATATATAGGGATAGACAAAGACCTGATAATGCTACCGAAAGACCAAAACCTGTCAATCCTACCGTTATTTCGACAGCTTCAAAAAACTAGATATGCTACCCTTACTTTATCAAAATGTTAGAGGGTTGAAAACTAAACTAAATAGTCTGTATCTTAACAGTATTTATTGTGATTTTAAAGTTATTGTTTTCACTGAAACCTGGCTTAAACCAGACATTAAAGATACCGAGATTTTCTGTGATAATTTCCAAGTATATAGGAATGATAGGCTAATAAAAGTTGGAGGAGGCGTTTTGATAGCAGTTCATAACTCAGTTTCATCTGAATTGATTGATATAACCGTAAATCCTAATGATGAATTTATTTGCGTGAAATTAAAATTCCTTGGTAATACAATTTTTTTAACTTGTTCCTACATTTCACCTAACTCAAGCATAGATGTATATTTGAGACATGCTAATTTACTAAAAACTGTCTCGTCTTCTGTTGCTAGTAATGATGTTTTAATGTGCATGGGCGATTTTAATCTGCCAAATACTTCTTGGGTCGCTGGTGATAATAGATTAGATTATGTACCATCAGTTAACACTGCGGATATGGAACCTTTCTGGGATTTGATTTTCGACCAATGCTTATACCAAATTAATTATATATTGAATGATAAAAATCGTCTTTTAGATTTGATTTTCTGCACGTCACTTAATGCATCACTAAGTAGATGTACTCCTTTTGTACTGCCGGAAGATAAGTTTCATCCTACACTGTCAATTTTTCTTGAATTACAAAGTACCCCTTTTGTAATCAAGGAGACTAAGAACATTACATATAGATACAATTATCGTAAAACTGACTTCTTAAAGTTAAAATCTCTCTTAAGCAATACTAGCTGGACTTATGATGATGACTTAGATATTTCTGTTTCACAGTTTTATAACAGAATCAATTATGTGATTTACATTCTCTAACGAATTGGCGTTCTGCAAATGGAATGACCCTAAACCTTAAAAAATTCAAAAGTTTGTCATTTTTCAGGTCACAACAAATTTATTCTGATTATTTTATAGGCTCTTACAAACTGGAAAATGTTGAATCATTTGTTGACCTGGGTATTATCCTAGATCCTAAACTACGCTTTCACTGACACATAGAATCATCTGTTAATAAAGCCAAATCATTGTTAGGTTTCATAAAACGCTGGTCTAAAGAATTTGATGATCCATACGTTACCAAACGTTTATTTGTGAGTTTAGTCCGTCCAGTTTTAGAATATGGTTGCGTTTTATGGAGTCCATTTTATAAATGCCACTCTGATAAGATTGAGTCTGTTCAAATTCAATTTCTGTTGTTTGCGCTACGTGGATTACGTTGGGATACTTCAGTATCATTGCCGCCTTACGAAAGTCGTTTGATGTTAATAGATCTTCCTTCTCTAGAAAGAAGACGGTTTATGTTAAGAGCGCTATTTATAATAAAAGTTATACGTGGTCTGATTGATTCGCCATTTTTAGTCGGTGAAATAATGTTCAATGTACCCTCACGTTTAACACGTAACTTCCTCCCTATAAAGTTATCTCTAGTGAAAACTAATTATGAAGCAAGTAACCCACTTAGATCTTTATGTGAAATATATAATAACATTTTTAACACGGTAGATCTAACCAGTCCAACACATGTAATAAAAAATGCTATCTTACGCATGTAATATTATGATCAGCAGGTTTGACAGAAGTATTATTAGTCCTATTGTAGTGTTATAGTGTAATTTTATTATATACATACATTGTTATTTTGTAGTTACTTATTAACTTCCCGTAATCTATACTGGCATCTTATCTACAACTCCTCTTACGGAACAGTAGAATTATGCAGTAATCTTGCGTGCGGTTTCCTGTTTTTTATTTTATTATTTAAACTCTGCAATTAATTTAACTTCTTGAGCTCAGTTAATCGGCGTATCTACAACTCCTTATGCGGAAATAGTAGAAATTTGTTCATTAATTGCAAATAAATTTTAATTGAATTCTTAAATATATATTATCGGCTGATGATTCCTCTGTAGCTGACATTTATAACCACTACTAACCCGCCATGGTCCGGTCTATGGTGTGTACGCGCTCCCTACGAATGGGGAGGTGGCCCCCTCGGTCGGCAGGGGCGGGTGTGAGAGGCGTGGGACCGAACGTAAAAAAAAAAAAAAACTCGTTACATTTACAATTTGAATGTTCTCATATCATTCCACTAAATGCATAATTTTTCGCATAAAGCAGAATTCTTGCGAATAGGATTGAGGTCGCTGGAAATTTATTGAAAAAGGAGAAGCTGTTTCAACCTATTGTTTTTGATATCAAAAAACACATGTTTATTAGGGCTTTATTTTTTTCCAAACTTATCAAAATACCACACCATATTAACATATGTTGTACCGCCTCTATAGCGGTGTTTTAGTGGTTTTCCTAATTTCACCAAGTTCCTTGTTCCACCACACCGGCTGAGATTTCTTCCCAGGGTAGGTTAGTGGACAGGATTCCTTATGGCAGAGAAGAAGAACGTCTGTAAGATTATTTACGGTCCCATTAAGTTCTTCAACTGTTCCTATGTTAGTATTAGGAGTCAGTTGAGAACCCGTTAGTTCCGTGTAATTATCCCAGTTTGTCCTTCTCGGGTTTCTATAAGGAGTTTGGCGACCTCCGTCAAAAAAGACCTCGAAGAATATGACCCGAGAAGGAACATTCTTTAGACACCCTCTAATCCCTACTTATGAAAGTTGGATCATTACCCCTAGTACATATTCGTAGATTATCTGATAAAATAAAATCGAATATAGACTCATCCTTTTGGTGGCGTCCTTGCTGCCCCATTGGAAATGGTGAGCGTTTGTGTCGCATCCCAGGATCACGTTACAGGTACCCATCATCTCATCGAGCAACCATCGGACATCCAGGTTTGGTGGGTCCGGGTCCTCATAAGGCATGTATACGGATGACAGTAATGTGGCCATCCCCGTACCATGCTCCAGCCTGACCGTGCATATGTCACCGTTGCTGTAATAAGATAAGAAGATTAGATCTAAGCTCTTTTTACCTACTATACAAGTCCTCTCCTTGTCCCATTCGGACGCGGCGAAGATGTCGAAATTTACATTGCTTAGTCCAGAAACCTTATTCTTATAGATATAAGGCTCCTGGACCAAGACAATATCTACTTCAGAGGTCGTGAGGGACAAGAGCTTTGCAGTGATGCAGATTAATCTACAAGATGCGCAGCTTTTGCCGCTTCCCTACTCTTACTGAGTTTCGTGGGTGGACTCAGTCGAAACCGAACCCATCCTGAACCGAAATTCAGTTTTCCCTCACATTCTCTATGAAATAACTCACCAAGGGGGTCAGCCGCCACTCTTGCAACCATCCCACCGTCCTCGTTCATGGTTCTAGACTGATAACAGTCCAGCGCGATGTAGTGAGGTTGGGATTTTGCAATTTTAGCATCCTCAACAAGAGTTCTTTGTCCACAGTAGATGGGGAAACCCAGGCTGAGAGAATTTTCCTGGACGGAATATCAGATCAGCTCCTTCCCACAGTGCGCCAAAGCCATCCACCGGCCGCACGAGGAAATTTCGCGATTTCCTGTTTAGGCAGTTAATCACCTTGACGATGCCCCTGATCTTCCGGTCCAGATACGATGGCTGACCGAAGAGCGATTTCAAAGAGCAACCAGTGACTGACGCTGATTTTCCCATTTGCGTCATCTTTGTCGATGATTGCCACTTGAAGGTCTTCATTATTCACCACTGCGGCCGGTCTATCTTATGGCTTTTTGCGCCCTCGAACGTGCGCCTTGGAGTTAACTTTTCCAGAGGAGGTTGATGCCTTCTCTGTACTCAGTTTCTTCTCCTTAGTTGTACGTTCCAGGGCTGTCGCATAAGAGGTTGATGGTTCAACCAGCAGAGAAGTCATCATCTTCTTAGGCGAAGGCTGTGGACCTTCGGAGGAGTGCGCTTCACAGGTTTATGCTGTGGGGCATTATTCGTTCCTCCAGGAGACGATGTTTTCTTGGCTGACTTTACCATCTTCCTGTAAAAAACTATGTACATTTCCTACCACTTCACCTTTGCTTTTTGGAGCAGAATCGGGCTTTGAGGCAGAGTCCTTCACCGTTGGTTTAGGGGTGCACTCAATAGCTTTTTCCATTGCCTTTTGGTTCGGGACTCTTCGGAACAGATTTCGGCTCAGCACATTTGCCAGAGGCAGGGAGCTTAGCCGTATCTTATACTTTATTCGGGAGGAAGATCCTTTCCACCTGGAGTTCGCGATGAAATTCACGTGGGTAAGTTCTTTCGAACTTCCTTATAAATTTCAGCTTACCCCTGATGAGGCGGACCTCCCTCTCCGAATGCGTGTTTGCATCTCGCCCTACGAACTTGCGAAGATAAGAAACGACATCAGATGCTTCTCGTGCAGATGCAACCTTTTAGTCGCTGCCCGTTGTCGGGGTCTCGTTAGATTCTTCGTCGTCGGACATCGTTTCAGTTGTCGTCTGCCTCTGAAGCTTATTGTCGGCATGTGCCGACACAAGACCAGTCGGAATCAGACTTGCCTTCGGTTAGAGCCACAGCAATCTTCCTGAGTAGACTTGGCCGGAATCACCGTGGTGTCCAGCTCATCATCAGTCAGCAGTTAGATTGTGTAGCAGTTCATCCGGGAGTATGTCCCCACTATGCTATCCAGCTGGTCGAGGAGTTCCCTACTCTGCCTCTCTAGACTGCCGTGGATAGTTCTGAGGGTCCCGTGCAGGTCGTCCCCGCCCATAACTACGGTCCTGTCTGCCGTTTACTGGTTTTCACCAGTCCTAGGGCTCAATCTGTTTCTATAAAAATGTAAAATGAAAACTTTTATAAAGGAGAAAACTGTCAAATGAAAAGAGTTATAAAGCATGGTAGAACAAGAAAAGGTAGCAGCAATACCCAGCTGACTGAACTGGGTTGTAGTGTTAGTGTCAAATTTCATAAAACATTTTATACATTCATTTCTATTTCGATGTACATTAGGGACATATATTTTTTTGAGAAAAAAATATATCATTCGGAAAAAACCATTTCCCAGAAAGACTTCTTCATATCAATGATATGTAACCTCCTCCAAGTTTGTTAATATGTGATGTATTTTGTTAAAATTTAAAAAAATAAAGCCCTAATAAACATGTGCTTCTTTGATTTCTAAAACAAAACATTGAAACAGCTTCTCCTTTTTCTATGAATTTCCAGCGACCCCAAACTTTTCTGCAAGAATTCTACTTTCTGCGAGAATTTATGCATTTAGTGGAATGATGTGGAACCATAAAAATTGAAAATGTAACGAATTTTCATTCATGTTTTCCAAAATATTCAACCAAATGTGAAAAATTATTAGTTTTTTAAATTCCAATAATTTATAGACATTTCCTTGTTTTGTTTACAAATACAACTGGCAGTAACGTTACAAACAAAAACAAATTCCTTTGTGGTTGTTGTTCGAGTTGTATTTGTTGTAGTATTAACTTTACCTTGTATTTGTTCTACCATGGCACAGTTGTCGCAATCACAAAATTTTTGGCCAAAATTATTTTTTTGAAGTTTCATATTTTTAAAATTTTTTTGCGCGGAATAATAAAAAACACTTCAAACCATCCGAAAATAATTGGTTTTTCTAAATACCATTAATAGCCGCTCGTTGGTGTAATGCTAAAGTTGAAAATTTTTTGTATAAAAAATAGAACAGACTGTGTGCTGTAAAATATATACTTTTTGGTGTGCTGTGTGGTCGAATGGGTATACGAAATTCAGACCAAAGTTATTATGAATCTGGAAGCTGATAATAAGTGCTTTCATAATATATAAAGAAAGAACGAAGAAAGTTGTAATATCTGGGTAGGGAGATAAAAGTTTCTGTGTATATTGAAAATTATTTTTTACAAATATTTTTGAAATCTTCTTAAACTTTAGAAAAAATGTAAAAATATCGTCTCCTCCAAAAAATTTTTGGAAGCTGGCAGGGGTATGTACTATCATATTCAGATGAAATATTTTGCCTTATTTTGCCTTTTTTAGAAAAAATGTATTTTTCTACTTTAAGTTGAGTGAAATTTTTTATAAATTGATGTTTTTATTGTATATAGTATTGAACTGAAAATGTGGGATAAAGACAAAGTTTCATCCGATTTTTCTTAAAATTGATATTTATGGCCACGGCACATACGGTACGTTGTGCGTCGCGTTACAACAACCACATGAAAAAAGTGTAAGTGAAGCCAAGTTTTTTGAAAAACAACAATATGGCTGACGCATTAAAGTTAAACATAATTTAACTGTTTTGGGACAACGCGTGTCCCAACGTGTCACTAAACGGACCGTATGTGCCGAGGGCTTAAAGGTTTTAATAGTATAAAAAACATTTCTGCAACATTTTTTGAAAATTGGCCCACACTGTGACATAGCCGTACCGTCCGATTTAAGATAACTTTGCATTTTGACTTCATGGAAAGTATAAACTGTTTGTACCAAATATTTTGGTTAAGACCTCCCACAACGGCGCCTCACTATTTAATTAATTTTCGCTGTTTTTGGCGAAAATACATTTCAATTGATATTTTGGGACATTTGATTAACCTAGTAATCAATTTTAGTATAAAAACGTCGCACAGTTGCCAAATAATGCAGAATGTTGTGTTGCCAGTTGGATGTTTTGGAGAGGATGCTGCTGAATGCAGAAACAAAATATATAAAAATGACAGATTATTACACGCTAGAAACAGTAGTCGTGTCAATAATCTCACAGACGTATTTAATAGAGCATTGGATACATCTGATCCACTTATATCATCTATACGCCTAAACGCCCGCTTACAAGAAAGAAAGCGGTTAAACCTGCCATCTGAAGTAATCGAATTGTTAGTTTGTGAACTAAACGATGAATTACGGCCCGCGAATGATACTGATTGTGATGAAACCACAGATGAAGAATTCGAAGAAGAATATGGCGATGAAAATATAGTTCTGGAAAACGAAATATCTACATATATTCAATAATTAATTAATTTAAAACTTAATAGAGTTCTTTTATTTTCTTTACTTAATAGTATAAAACAACCTTCTTAAGCCTGTTTTAAGTCATACTTTTATAAAAAAGAGTAAATTTTGAATTATGTTTACCGCATTTTATTTTGTTTTACAACTCATGTTTGTACTAAAACATCACATTTTGTACCCTAACATTTTGTATGCCTTTGCATATCTAAAAACCTAATAAATAATACTATATTGTACCTTATGATTGCAGAAACGCGTTTTAACGGATTTGCAATAAATATTAATATTATTATAATAAATATTAATCTATTTATAAACGAAAAGTATACATTATGTTGTATTAAATAATTTTGGCCAAAAAAATTTGAATTGGGACAACTGTGCATGGTTATAAAGGAAATATTTTTTATTTCAAATTTTCATAGAACATGAATCCAGCCCCCAGAGTCTTGAGGAGAAAGGATGATAAGCTAATGGGTCTGTAGTCCTTTGTTGCTGAGTGACTGGGTTTTCCCGCTTTGGGAATGTAAGTAACTTTTACCTCTTTCCACAGACCCGGAACACACGAGAGAGTCAAACACGCCCTATAGATCTCCTCCAGGATCTGATATAAAAGTGGCGATGTAAATTGAAGCATCGCCAGTGTTATACCGTCCGGTCCAGGTGATTTATATGGCATAAAAGTGTCGACAGCCCACTTGATCTTATTTCTGCTAACCACCTTGCCCATAATATCCGAATCCACAGTCTCTTGAATTTGGAAGTCGTCACACTCACTGTTGACGGTGTCCGCATCCTTACAGCCTGGGAAGTGGGTTCCTGCCAAAATGTTAAGAGTCTCTGTACCAGAGTCCGTCCACGCACCATCTTGTTTCTTGATGCTCCCGATGGATTTAGGTTCCTTGGAGAGTAATCTTCGAAACCTATCTGCGTCGTTGACTCCTTCTATTGACTCCCAGAAATTCACCCAAGACTTTTTCTTTTATCGCTTGACTTCACTCTTGTATTTTTTGAAACTCACTTTAGAGGAGTCCCAATCAATGTCGAGGTTAGTCTCATGCGCCCTGTTGCACAGTCGTCTACATGGTAGAACAAAGAAGGTTAAGTAAATACTACATCAAATACAACTCAACAACAACCACATACAAATTTGTTTTAGTTTGTAATGTTGAAATGTCTATAAATTATTGGAATTTAAAAAGCTAATATTTCGTCACATTTGATTGAATATTTTGGAAAATATTTGATTGAATATTCTCTGCAAAGAGGAAAGTGATGAAGTTAAGCCAATGGGCGAATACTCCAGACTTAGACAATCAAACCGCAAAACGGAATTTTGTAAATAAAATTCCAAAAACATACTCACAGGTAACTGTGCTGATGTTATTTCAACTTAACAGAAATCGATGATTTCTTAGTTGAATCGTGCTGTCAGCTTGCAAATATTTTGTTCTGGTGTTTTTTGGGAAAGCCGAAAAGTGAGCATCATTCTCATTAACATGAGAATACTCGATGCTTAAAGAGTTCAGGTTTTCACTAAAAAATCATCATTTCAAAAACTGAAAAGCCAATTGATAATTCCCTTCGCCGGGATGAAATCATGATATTGGTAGCGATCAGTAAATTTTGCAAGTTGTCAGTGCGTTTTGTGAACATTTTTCTCTGCAAAGAGGAAAGTGATGAAGTTAAGCCAATGGGGGAATACTCCAGACTTAGACAATCATTTTGGAAAACATTAATAAAAACTCGTTAGATTTACAATTTGAATGTTCTCATATCATTCCACTAAATGCATAATTTCTCGCATAAAGCAGTATTCTTGCAAATAGGATTGAGGTCGCTGAAAATTCATTGAAAAAGGAGAAGCGGTTCCCACCTATTGTTTTTGAAATAAAAAAAAACATGTTTATTAGGGCTTTATTTTTTTTCCAAACTTATCAAAATACCACACCATATTAACAAATGTTGTACCACCTTCCGGTCCATTGTGATCATCCAGGTAAAATATAAGGAAAGTACTGTAAAGAAAAGAAATGATGGGGAAAAGAGAGGCAAAAATATAAGAAAGGAATTAATGGAAATGTGTATGGAGTAATTGAGTAAGAATTTTCAAAAAAGAAAAATTGTTTAAGGGAGAAAAAGTTTGGGAGGTGATGGTTTGAAGAAAATTAGAAATACGGTTCACGTGTTCAGTTTGCATTGCCCAGCTATTTCAGATTTCTGACGATGTTGAAGATTACAGCAGGTTCCACAGTTAAGTAGAAGGTTAGACATGGTGGAAAGTGAACACCCGCTAATCTATGCCGCCTACGAGCCAGAGCTGGACATCGACATAGGAGGTGCTCGATCGTTTCCTGCTCATACTAACAGAGTCTGCAATATTCCGTAACGTCATCATCCAATTTTATGGGGAAGGCCCTGATATAGCAGTGTCCACTGATAACTCCCGTCATTACTCTAGCTTCAGCTTTACTCAGGTTCAACAGAGACTTCGTTCTTTTGACTAGCAGAGACGGCCACATGGATCTTGACACAATGCACCTAGGATCATTTTACCATAATTCACTGGCTCTTTCGTCAGAGAACATTTCGATACTTTGGAAAAAGTGACAAATGAGTGGTTTGATGGAGTCAGCGATTACTAGATCTGTAGATTGCGATCCTCGTCTAGCTAATTCGTCTGCTTTTTCGTTATCCATATAGTCGCAGTGTCCTGGTACCCAGCATAGTCGATAGCTGTTAGTTAGCGTTCCCAAGGCTGTTCCACACTTAAGGACGACATCAGACTTCATGCTACAGGATTTGATGGCTTTAAGAGCCGCTTGGCTATCCACAAAGATAGTCACCGGTTCAAAGATTTCTGCATCTAGACTTTTTATCAATTCCGCTGCCTTCCAAATCGCGAAGATTTCAGCCTGGAAGACATTAAAGTTGCTATCTAACCAGTAAGTGTACTCAAGACCTAGCCTTTGACAGTAGACGCCAGCCCCAGTACCTTCTTCCTTCTTGGAACTGTCTGTATAAAAAGCCAGAACGTCCAGAGGGGGTTACTGCGGTTCCAGTCGTCTCTACTAGAGATAACGACATCTATATCGTGAAATCTCAGGACTGGTGATAAATAGTCGCTTAGTTTACCACGATGGTTCACAGTAATACCTGATTCACTCTGGATACATCCATGACAATAGGCACAATAACGCCAGAGTTTCTCTTCACGCAGCCTTAGGGCACTACGAGTTGCCTGACACTTAACGCTGAGGCCCAGAGGCCTTAAGTTCAGCATTACGTTCAGAGCAGCTTGGGGTGTGCTCCTGATGGCTCCAGTTATAAGAATCGAGGCAGCTCCTTGCACCTTGTCTATTTTGCTGGATGCAACAACTTTAATACCTTGATTTTCCAGCTCCGTCAAAATATTATTTATAACGAGTAGCCACAGCAACGGTGAGAGCACTCCACCCTGGGGGGTGCCTCTAGTTATTGTTTTCCTAATATTATTCTCAATGTTGGAGTTTATAATTCTGCTTTTTAGCATATTATTTATCCAACATGTTAGGGTTTCAGGTGTACCAACTGTTTTATGTGAGAGGTTGATGGATTCAAGTTCTACATTGTGGAACGCTCCATCTATGTCTAGAAAGAAAGGCAGCCAAAGAAAGGCAGCAAGTTGCTTAGAGAGGCGGTGTCTACGTAGCTCCTAATCTCCAGATCGATCAGTCTTTCGAGAGTCTTGAGGAGAAAGGATGATAAGCTAATGGGTCTGTAGTCCTTTCTTGCTGAGTGACTGGGTTTTCCCGCTTTGGGAATGTAAGTAACTTTTACCTCTTTCCACAGACCCGGAACACACGAGAGAGTCAAACACGCCCTATAGATCTCCTCCAGGATCTGATGTAAACATGGCGATGTAAATTGAAGCATCGCCAGTGTTATACCGTCCGGTCCAGGTGATTTATATGGCTTAAAAGTGTTGACAGCCCACTTGATCTTATTTCTGCTAACCATCTTGCCAATAATATCCGAATCCACAGTCTCTTGAATTTGGAAGTCGTCACACTCACTGTTGACGGTGTCCGCATCCTTACAGCCTGGGAAGTGGGTTCCTGCCAAAAGGTTAAGAGTCTCTGTACCAGAGTCCGTCCACGCACCATCTTGATGCTCCCGATTTAGGTTCCTTGGAGAGTAATCTTCGAAACCTAGCTGCGTCGTTGACTCCTTCTATTGACTCCCAGAAATTCACCCAAGACTTTTTCTTTTATCGCTTGATTTCACTCTTGTATTTATTGAAACTCACTTTAGAGGAGTCCCAATCAATGTCGAGGTTAGTCTCATGCGCCCTGTTGCACAGTCGTCTACATGGTAGAACAAAGAAGGTTAAGTAAATACTACAACAAATACAACTCAACAACAACCACATACAAATTTGTTTTTGTTTGTAATGTTAGTGTCATCGGTAAATGTGAGCAAAATAAGGAAATGTCTATAAATTATTGGAATTTAAAAAACTAATATTTTGTCACATTTGATTGAATATTTTGGAAAACATGAATAAAAACTCGTTAGATTTACAATTTGAATGTTCCCATATTATTCCACTAAATGCATAATTTCTCGCAAAAAGCAGAATTCTTGCAAATAGGTTTGAGGTCGCTGGAAATTCATTGAAAAAGGAGAAGCTGTTTCAACCTATTGTTTTTGAAATCAAAAAACACATGTTTATTAGGGCTTTATTTTTTTCCAAACTTATCAAAATACCACATCATATTAACTATTGTTGTACCGCCTCTATAGCGGTGTTTTAGTGTGCAGCACATGAGCCGCCTAGTGGTTTTCCTAATTTCACCAAGTTCCTTGTTCCACCACACCGGCTGAAATTTCTTCCCAGGGTAGGTTAGTGGACAGGATTCCTTATGGCAGAGAAGAAGAACGTCTGTAAGATTATTTACGGTCCTATTAAGTTCTTCAACTGTTCCTATGTTAGTATTAAGAGTCAGTTGAGAACCCGTTAGTTCCGTGTAATTATCCCAGTTTGTCCTTCTCAGGTTTCTATAAGGAGTTTGGCGACCTCCGTCAAAAAAGACCTCGAAGAATATGACCCGAGAAGGAACATTCTTTAGACACCCTCTAATCCCTACTTATGAAAGTTGGATCATTACCCCTATTACATATTCGTAGATTATCTGATAAAATAAAATCGAATATAGAATCATCCTTTTGGTGGCGTCCTTGCTGCCCCATTGGAAATGGTGAGCGTTTGCGTCGCATCCCAGGATCACGTTACAGGTACCCATCATCTCATCGAGCAACCGTCGGACATCCAGGTTTGGTGGGTCCGGGTCCTCATAAGGCATGTATACGGATGACAGTAATGTGGCCATCCCCGTACCATGCTCCAGCCTGACCGTGCATATGTCACCGTTGCTGTAATTAGATAGGAAGATTAGATCTAAGCTCTTTTTACCTACTATACAAGTCCTCTCCTTGTCCCATTCGGACGCGGCGAAGATGTCGAAATTGACATTGCTTAGTCCAGAAACCTTATTCTTATAGATATCAGGCTCCTGGACCAAGACAATATCTACTTCAGAGGTCGTGAGGGACAAGAGCTTTGCAGTGATGCAGATTAATCTACAAGATGCGCAGCTTTTGCCGCTTCCCTACTCTTACTGAGTTTCGTGGGTGGACTCAGTCGAAACCGAACCCATCCTGAACCGAAATTCAGTTTTCCCTCACATTCTCTATGAAATAACTCACCAAGGAGGTCAGCCGCCACTCTTGCAACCATCCCACCGTCCTCGTTCATGGTTCTAGACTGATAACAGTCCATCGCGATGTAGTGAGGTTGGGATTTTGCAATTTTAGCATCCTCAACAAGAGTTCTTTGTCCACAGTAGATGGGGAAACCCAGGCTGAGAGAATTTTCCTGGACGGAATATCAGATCAGCTCCTTCCCACAGTGCGCCAAAGCCATCCACCGGCCACACGAGGAAATTTCGCGATTTCCTGTTTAGGCAGTTAATCACCTTGACACCCTTTCGCAAGAAAGCGCTGCCAAACTGACGATGCCCCTGATCTTCCGGTCCAGATACGATGGCTGACCGAAGAGCGATTTCAAAGAGCAACCAGTGACTGTCGCTGATTTTCCAATTTGCGTCATCTTTGTCGATGATTGCCACTTGAAGGTCTTCATTATTCACCACTGCGGCCGGTCTATCTTATGGCTTTTTGCGCCCTCGAACGTGCGCCTTGGAGTTAACTTTTCCAGAGGAGGTTGATGCCTTCCCTGTACTCAGTTTCTTCTCCTTAGTTGTACGTTCCAGGGCTGTCGCATAAGAGGTTGATGGTTCAACCAGCAGAGAAGTCATCATCTTCTTAGGCGAAGGCTGTGGACCTTCGGAGGAGTGCGCTTCACAGGTTTATGCTGTGGGGCATTATTCGTTCCTCCAGGAGACGATGTTTTCTTGGCTGACTTTACCATCTTCCTGTAAAAAACTATGTACATTTCCTACCGCTTCACCTTTGCTTTTTGGAGCAGAATCGGGCTTTGAGGCAGAGTCCTTCACCGTTGGTTTAGGGGTGCACTCAATAGCTTTTTCCATTGCCTTTTGGTTCGGGACTCTTCGGAACAGATTTCGGCTCAGCACATTTGCCAGAGGCAGGGAGCTTAGCCGTATCTTATAGGCGGACCTCCCTCTCCGAATGCGTGTTTGCATCTCGCCCTACGAACTTGCGAAGATAAGAAACGACATCAGATGCTTCTCGTGCAGATGCAACCTTTTAGTCGCTGCCCGTTGTCGGGGTCTCGTTAGATTCTTCGTCGTCGGACATCGTTTCAGTTGTCGTCTGCCTCTGAAGCTTGTTGTCGGCATGTGCCGACACAAGACCAGTCGGAATCTGACTTGCCTTCGGTTAGAGCCACAGCAATCTTCCTGAGTAGACTTGGCCGGAATCACCGTGGTGTCCAGCTCATCATCAGTCAGCAGTTAGAATGTTTAGCAGTTCATACGGGAGTATGTCCCCACTATTCTCATCCCCCACTATGATATACAGCTGGTCGAGGAGTTCCCTACTCTGCCTCTCTAGAATGCCGTGGATAGTTCTGAGGGTCCCGTGCAGGTCGTCCCCGCCCATAACTACGGTCCTGTCTGCCGTTTACTGGTTTTCACCAGTCCTAGGGCTCAATCTGTTTCTATGAAAATGTAAAATGAAAACTTTTATAAAGGAGAAAACTGTCAAATGAAAAGAGCTATAAAGGAAATATTTTTTATTTCAAATTTTCATAGAACATGAATCCAGCCACAGGCTAACTCATAATCCGTATGAATTGCTGGGTCGTCATCTTTTTTTGGGGGTAAAATTGATGCACCTGTAACGAGTACAGCAGTAGGTGCCAAGGCATCCACACCTAAAACAGCCGGATCACAATCAAATGATTTCGACGACACATGGCTTGTGGTCTCACCAACGCATGCCGCCGGTACTGGGTTATAAACTCCCTACACTGTAACTTTATTTCTCCTATTCTTTCTACCCATCTTAGTTAATTTATTTAAGGGAACTACCCCGATACGATTTTTGGTCCACGAGGGGTCCGAAACCCCCAATGTCTCCACGATGTGCGGGGCCGGGTCCGGCTTTGGTTGCCTTAGGTCGACTCCGACTTTACATAGATCTATCCAAGAGCCATATACCAATTATACTTTTTATAAATGGATATATGCGAGGTCGCATCATTGGTTGGGCCACGCAACTCATTAAGGAACACAACTCTCCAAGTAATTTTTGCAATACATTTATTATTGGCCGTATTTTGTATAAATCGCAAATAAAAATATAGCCTATTTTGACGAATTATTGTTTTGAGGACCAATAGCAATAGCTTCGCACAAAAAATCATATAGTTTTTACATAATTTGTTGCCATAAACGAACAATTATTATGATTTTTTTTACAATTCTGGTCATTGCAATACATTTGTTGTCGGAATACGCAAGTTGATTTTCGAGTAATCGATTCCCCGATTTTTTGATTTTAGGAAACTAAAAATCGAAGTCGGCTTTTGACTTCATAGAAAATCGACAGATCTATTTTCTATTATGATTAGTTGTGTCTTTTTACCTTTTCAGTAATAATTATTCAGTAACTTCTTTTCAGAGAGTAAGAGAGATTTTACTCTTTGATACGAAAATAGAGAAAAAAGTAAAAAGACAGCATTTAGTAAACCAAAACAAAAACATTGGCACCAATATATGAAAGAAAAACTCCAAAGCAATGAAAAAACTTCAATTTTAAGCAAAATATGTAAAAAATAATTAATATATTAATAAAATAATCAATAAATATAGCTGAAATGTAATATTTGGAGTTTTTTTCCACAAAAATCAGATAAACATTGCAGCAGCGGACCATTAGCAGATGGTTAAAAAAAGCTTGCTAAATGTTGCTGGGAAAAATTCTTTCAGCAACTTTTAGCAAGTTCTCAGCAAACAACTGTCAAAATTGTTCTCTCACTTTGCTCTCTTTTACTGAAAATTATCACGTAAAAAGACACACCTATTTTTAGGTTTTTGCAGTGGAAATCGAATGATCAATTATAAACGAACACACCTTATGTTTTGACTTTTTGATGTATGCTTGGTTTACATTTACGAAATCCACTCGATTTCAACTGTCAATTCCTTTACGTATACGTCAAATGAAAACTCGTCTGAAATCCATTGTATTTAATTTGACGTTTAAGCAATGTATACCTACTACGAAAATGAAATATACAGATTAAATTGGTAAGAGCAAGACAACAATAGGTCTGTCTGGTTACCCTAATATTTGTAACAACTTGCACCAATTGTTGCTGGAAGTCGTCTGTTAACACAAAAAACCAGCAAAAGAGAGCGATTCGAGAGAGGCAATTTGACAGTTCTTTCACAGAGAGTTTGCAAATTCTTGCTGGACAAATTTCTTCTAGCAAGCACTAGCAATGCTTCTTCTTCCTGAAAACAGTCAATCATCTGTTTTTAGTTTTTTGTTAATTTATTTTTGTGAACATGAAAAACAATTTTATTGTGGAAATAACATAGTCTAATTCTATTGTTTTATGGAGAACAAATTTGTAAAGTTGAAAAATACTTTTTTGTTTCATTTTCTTTTTTATTTTCAATAAAAAAGCACGTGTTTGCTTCCTTTATTGGCGGACAAATTGTTCTGTTTTGGCAAGCCAGCTGATTGCTTGCTGGTTTTTGCTGGGAATGTGTCTGTTTACTTTTTAAAATTTTCTAGCAAAAGAGAATAAAACCCCATTACTCTCTGAGAAAGTTTTTGCTGGACAATTCTTGCTGGGAAAGTAACCAGACAGACTTAATGTTATATTATTTGTTGTACAGGGGCTGGATTCTTGTTCTATGAAAATTTTAAATGAAAAATATTTCCTTTATAATTCTTTTCATTTGACAGTTTTTTCCTTTATAAAAGTTTTCATTTTCACATGAACAAAGTTAATCTAACGGTACTATGAACACATCTTTTCCTTTTAAATTAAGCCAAGCAAAGGTTTATTGTTTTTCACAGTAATTGGATAATTTTAACTAATTTCTTTGTAAAATAATATTTGGTTTCTTGGAATATATCAAACAAATGTGAGCAACCTACTCCATATAGCAGTGTTAAGTACAGTACACATTGTCAGTTTTGAATGATTTTTTGCAATTATCGATAACTGTCCAACCGTCCAGCAACCACAATATATTTTGTGGTTGCATGATGAATGACAAAAATTAACGGCCACACTAGCAAGCAACAACAAAGCTGTCATTCAAAACTGACAATGTGTACTCAGCTTTAAACGCGAAGCATTGTACACTAAAACGCTACACATTTTCAATCAAAAGATCGATTTTTTAGTTCTAAGTAAGAATCAAAAGAACGAAAGACCGATTTTTGAGTTCTAAAGTGGGATACACACGATCAGTTTTGCTCAAATAATCGGTTGCTTGGCAGTGTGGCCGTTCATTTTTAGGTCTGTCTGGTTACCCTAAAATTTTTAACAATTTGTACAAATTGTTGCTGGAAGTCGTCTGTTAACACAAAAAGTCAGCAAAAGAGAACGATTCGAGAGAGACATTTTGACAGTTCTTTTACTGAGGGTTTGCAAATTCTTGCTATACAATTTTTTTCTAGCAAGAACTTGTAACTCTTCTTCTTTAGTTCTGTTCCAGAACTAAAAAGTTTTTACCATGGTTTAATAAGAAAGGTTAGCCAAAGCTTTATGTCAATTTAATTTTTTTCATTCGAGTATGCCTAAAACTTCAAAACAATATAAACAAACTGTGTATGTCTGTGTGGTGTTTGGATAATATGCCAAACAATTTTAAAAACAATCGAATTCAATGATTTTTAAAATTGTTTTTAGACCATTTGTATGGAGGAAATTCGTGAGATTTGCATTGAAACAATCAGTTTATCATATTCACAACTCGATTATGTGGAGAAAACTTAACTCTTCATTCATTTTTCGCGTTTTTTATAAAATGCTCAAAAAATGCATTGTAAACAAACCCAATTGTTGCTTTTATTTTGAAGTTTTAGGAATTCAAGAAAAACAAGGGTTCTATAGATTTTTTCATTTAAATCTACCTCTTTACTTGTACCATGGTTTTTACAATTCTTACCACTTTTACACATTTTGCGTTCCCGTACACAAAATTTATATGAAAATCATTTACGACTTTTACCACTTTTGGTATGTTCCTTTACTTTTGAAAGTGGTAAAACCGGCAAAAGTTGCAATCTGCTTTAATATGAATTGTATGGTGTCTGAAGTAAAGGAACGCTTTTCGAGTAAAAAGTTGTAAAACTTGAAGATTCTTGCGCGTAAAGGAACAGAGCTTTTATAAAGTACGGGAACAGGTCATCAGTCAACTGTTTTTAAGCTTCGTTCCAGAACTAAAACGTTTTTACACATTGAACACGTTTTGAACATTTTTCCCCGAAATGCGTTCCCGTACACCAAAAAAGTTGCAAAATGTTCACTTCTCTTTGAACAAAAATGGCGCTGAATGGCTTTCTCTTTAGAAACTTTTTACACGACAAATTTGAGCGAGCAAAAATGTGCAACATGTTTGCCAGCTTCCGATTCACTGACACGCCGACTTTGACATTTGTTCCAGATTTTGTGACGTTTCTGCCATTTTTCCGTTCCCTTACATTTTGGAAAAATGTGTGCGTTGAACTCGTTTTTGACAGTTTTCTCTTTTGAACATTTTACCGTTAAAAAAGTACTGGAACGAAGCTTTAATTTCTCGTTGATTTAAGTGGGGTACACACGATCAGTTTTGACTGTCCGTTTTGCTCAAATAATCGGTTGCTTGCCAGTGTGGCCGTTCACTTTTGTCAGTCATCAGGCAACCACAAAATATTTTGTGGTTGCTGGACTGTTTGACAGTTATCGATAATTTCGAAAAATCGACAGTCAAAACTGATCGTGTGTACCCCGCTTTATGTTTGTGAAAATTAAAAAAAAAAAAATTATTGCGGAAATAGCAACTCTAATTGTATTATTTTTTGTAGAACAAAGTTGCAAAGTGGAAAAAAATCCATTTTTGGTCATATTCTTTTTTATTTTTAATAAAATGCAACATTTTTGCTTCCTTTGGTTTCTTCATTGGCGGACAAATTGTTCATTATGGCAAGTCAGTCCATTGCTTGCTGGTTTTTGCTGGGAAGTTGTCTATTTACTTTTTAAAATTTTCTTGCAAAAGAGAATAAAAACTCCTTACTCTCTGAGAAAGTTCTTGCTGGCTAATTCTTGCTGGAAAAGTAACTAGACTTTTTGTCAGTCATCAGGCAACCACAAAATATTAGGTCTGTTCAATAACTCAAAAGTTTGTACAAACTTTTACAAAATTCCGTTCGATAACAAACTTGTTCAGTTAAAGAGAAATGAGAAGTGCTTGCAAGTAGAACGTACAACAATGATGCACAAAATAATATGTGTGACTGTAGTATTTGTGCCATGAATCGACGCTAGAGTACCGCTTTGTTCATAGCTGACGTACAAGTACTTTTTACTTGCGAAGTTATCAAACAGGCCTATTTTGTGGTTGCTGGACAGTTTGACATTTATCAGAAAAATCGACAGTCAAAACTATGTACCCAGCTTAAGGGGTGTTTACACTATCTATCAATGTCATATGAGCTGTCACTTCTTTTATCCGTTCGACATCCTTTATGTTTGTCAAAATGCATACCACGCAAATAGCACAATTTATATTGCTAAAAAGTTTAATCGCACTCTCATTTTCGTTTTCTTTTATTATTTCCTTAATTTTTTGGTAAAATTGTTTTCTTCGAACAGTTAATTTTTCAACTGTATACGAAAATACATGGCCGAATAGAGCGATCCCTAAATGAAAAATGTACATATGAGTTGCCACATCATTTTGATCATGACACAATAATACAGGAACAACGGCAAAAACAGCTGATTATCACATTAGTTGTCAAAATTCATTATTGTGAATAAAATTACATACAAATGGTAAACAAGCAATTCACAGTAATGCGTTATTGTGAACAAATGTTGACGTTTGGTTTGGTAAATGGCCCGATTATTGTTATCGATGTAACACCTTCTTATTCCACCATGATTTTGATAGATGAAAATTTTCGTAGTGGTCACACTGTAGCTTCTTTCCAGAACTAAAAAGTTTTTACACATTTTGAACAAAAATGGCGCTGAATGTCACTCTCATTAGAAACTTTTTACACGACAAATTTGAGCGAGCAAAAATGTGCAGCATGTTAGCCGGCTTCCGATTAGCTGACACGCCTGACATTTGTTCCAGTTTTTCCAAATTTGACATCTCGTATGACATTCATAGATAGTGTAAACACCCCTTTAAGTAAAAATCAAAAAGATCGAAAAGTTTACTTTTGCTTGGTGTACCCCGCTCATGATACAATATGAAGGTAGCAGTATCAGCCCAGCTGATGATAACATAATGTGTCAATTGCATTGAATTTAAGGCAAATTTTGACATCTTATGTTACCAAAAACGGCAGTTGCTGCTACCTTCTTATTGTATCATGAACCCGCTTTGTCGATGGTCAGACTAGCACGATTTCAACATGGCGACGTCAAGTTTATAGGCGGAGGTATGAAGTAGTGAAACCCATGTACACGATTTTCTGTGTTTGTGGTGTTGCCTCTTCTGTTATTCGTTGCAAGTTTTTTTCTTCCATTTTCTTTCATTTTTATTTTCTCGAGCAAACTTTAACAGCAAAACAAGCATAAAAGATTTAATAAAAACATTTGATTAATGAAAGAGTGAAAATTTAACTATTAATATTAATTTAATTAATAATGTTAACTGTTTTGAGTTGTTACAGTTTTTTTTAGTTTATTTATGTTTGTTTTGTTTTTATTGGTATGAGAAACACAACAAACGCGAAGGGTAAAATAAAGAGGACACGCAAAAATCTTAAATTTCCCGTTGACGTGTGTGGACACTAACGAAACTTGAAAAGAAACTTTAACGAAATTGGTTTCAAGACACCTTGCTAGTCTGAACAACGATTTTAAAGGCCCTGAGAGAATCAGCTCGTAGCTTGCTTTGAAATGTCAAATTAGATGGGGGAACGCCGGCGGAATTGCAAACGGGCTCTGGCATTCCTTTTTTAACTTGAAGTTTGGGAAGCAAGCAAAGCAAGGCTCGATTGATTCTGTCACGGCATTATTTCCATTTCATCTTCATCCCATGATTCCACAATGTCATAAGTGGAACCTGCTGGATTTGTCACCAAATTTCTTTTGCAAAATATTTGCTGCTGTCTGCTCCAAAGGCGATAAACTCACTTCTTCAGTTGGACGCCCATCAGTGGCGTTGAAGTTTCTTTTATTTTCTTCTTCAACTTATGCTAGGTTTACATTTACGAAATCCACTCGATTTCAACTGTCAATTCCATTGTTTAAACGTCAAATGAAATCCAATGGATTTCAGTTGAGATTTCATTTGACGTATACGCAGAGGAATTGACAGTTGAAATCGAGTGGATTTCGTAAATGTAAACGTAGTATTAGCTTTAAAGCAGCCAAGATCACCCATATGTGTTAACGAGACTACATGACTACGCGTACTCACAAAGAAAATAACAATCAGTAGTCGTTGAGTATCCGACAAGTAAATACTAGGGATACGCAGTGGAATGCAATAATCGGGTTTTCGATTATGCGGTTTTCGTGAAAAACTTAAAGCTGGGTACACATTGTCAGTTTTGAATGACAGCTTTGTTGTTGCTTGCTAGTGTGGCCGTTCATTTTTGTCATTCATCATGCAACCACAAAATGTTTTGTGGTTGCTGGACGGTTGGACAGTTATCGATAATTGCGAAATATCGACATTCAAAACTGACAATGTGTACCCAGCTTAAAACTCGATTTTTGGTTAGTCGATTATTTGAGAGTGTACTAAAAGTCGACTTTCGATTATTCGTTAACCGCCGAAAACCGATTATAATCGAATATAATCGACCATTTTCGTTGATGCGATCCGTGATGCATATATGTATAAAAGAGTACCGCCCATTACGCAGTTTTAGCACACCCAATAGTCAACTACGACTAATATTCGTCCACGATTAATAGTCAACTACGAATAATAATAGACTACGACTTATGGTCAATCCCACGGCAGCGGGTTCTCTGTACCGGATTGACCCGGGACCACACAACATCAGCGTTCCGGCCAGCGGCTGCCACCTCAGTGTACATGTGTTTGTATTTGTTTCGTTTTTCTGTGCTGGGAGCGGCATATCCCGGATTGTCTGCTCCGGATTCTTTTGGTCCGTGCCGGGACGGAGGAAAACCCAGGACCAATATATTTGTGCTCGGTTTGTCACATCCGCATCTTCACCCATATCCAATCTTCGGTGAGATGTAATAGATGTCAGGAGTGGGTGCATTTAAGGGATTGCTCTGGACTTGCCCATGCGAGGGACTACGATAGGGACCATGTTGCTGCATGCTGCGCGAACACAGCCCCCAGTGAGTCGTCGTCGTCAGATTACAAAACTCCTTCGTCGTCGGATTACGAAACTCCCCCGCAGTCCCCCCAACAGCAGCCGCACGCGCAGCATTTAACACCAGCCGTTGTTGTTCCAATCCCAGAAAATGCATCCTTTTTGCAATTCAATTGTAATGGGCTCCGAGGTAAGATCGATGAAATAGTGGACTTTATGAATCGGAAGAAGATCAAGGTCGCGGCGGTACAGGAAACCATCCTGAACGACCACAGATCAGTACTTTGTGATGGTTACAACGTAATAAGGAAGGATCGCACCAGATGTGGAGGTGGGGATTAGCTTTCCTTTTGCACCAGTCTGTTCAATACAGACCTATCTCGCTTGAGCCTGCCTCTAATGACCCGTACATGGAATGTATGGGGGTAGCTGTCAGGTGTGGAACTGCCGAGATAGAGTCGCTGAACGTATACATTCCGCCGAGAAATAGCTGTATCTCAGATTATAAGCCTGACATTAGCCAGCTTTTGGAAGGTCATAATCGTCTGGTCCTGGGGGACTTTAATGCGCATCACGAGATATGGCATTCGGCCCTCGGAAACGACCAGAGAGGCATAGCGCTGGCTGAGCAGATTGATAGCTCTACGTTTTGCTCGGTCAATGTCCCTTTTTGTTAATGTGTGCATGAATAAACTGCCCTGTTGCCGGCTGTGGCATTTTTAAGATGACCATCCACAACATCCCCACCCCCCTGAACTGACCCAAGGGGGGAGGATTCGCCATTACCTTCAACATGCTCGACATCAAGGACCGCCAATTTCGATACGGGCCTATTGTAGGTTCCAGAGCTGGTTCTAACCATGGCTGATCGTGCCACCCCATCTTTGCCAAATTTTAAATCAATCACTCGACCTCTTTTCCACTGGCTTCTGGGCAAGTCAGGATCGCAGACGAACACTAGGCAGCCAACATTGAGGAAGATTGAGGCTTGGAAGGAAAACACCATTTAGTCCTACGTGTAATTTCGGGCAAGTATTCTGTCATCCATTAATGCCACATCCCGTTCTTAAGATTTTGGAGCACACGCCACTGTTTCCTTAGACACATTAGTCGGGGCTCATACGGTGCTGGCGTTTGTGTGGAGTTTACACAACCTAACAGGAAGTGGTTCGGTGTAAGAGGTTCTGGATCATCTGGTGTTACCGCTAAATGTGTCTGTGGCCGCGAATTCACCATATTCTCTGCTTCTATTAAAAAGGCTTGAAGGGTCTCTAGCTTCGGAGACTGTTCCTTAAGCAAAGCATAGAGTGCCTTTTTCACTGACTGCACCAATCTCTCCCAAACGGTGTATTAAAGATCCATTTAATTCCCAGCACCGTCAAACCTGCAGTAAATTGATTAGTATCAAGAAAATTTGTCATACCTTGTAACTCTTTGGGGATCTCGACAAAGTTCGTCCCATTGTCGCTTCGAATCGAGACAGATGAAATTTCTAATACAAAGGAGGCAGGAGTCGGTTGACAAATCGGCAGCAATCTCGAGATGGACAGCCCGGACTGTAAGACATGTGAAGAGAGCTATCCACCGCTTCTCTCGTTGACGGCGAATATTAACGTTGACAGGCCCGAAATAATCCATTCCCATATACGTAAAGGCTCGAAAGTATGGCGTAACTCGTTCAATGGGCAAGGGAGCCATTTGAGGTTGACGGGGCGTGGCACGTATGATCTTACAATGGACACATCTGGTCACGATTTTACGAAGAACTTGGCGAAGTGATGGAACCCAAAATTTTTGGCGAATTTCACTCATTGTTGTGGCTGTGTTGATATGGCAAAAACGTCGATGATATGAATCCAAAAGCAAATACGTAAATGGGTGGTTTTTCGGCAAGATAATAGGATTTCTCGATTCCACGGACACACACACAGCATTATCTATCCTTCCGGAGACTCTAAGTAACTCATCTGGGCCAATGAACGGATTGAGTGTTTTCAAATCACTGCTGACAGATACATTCCCTTTTATGCGCACATCGGCCAATTCTTCAGCAAACGCTTGTTGTTGGACATGACGACAGAGAAAGTTTTCCGCTCTTTGTTCCTCCTCCAATGTCAATTCACCTGATGTGACCGCATTTTCTTTACTTTTCAACAAAATATTGCCAACATAACGAAACATCCATGCCATGGTTCGTCTCAGCCTGCGATATTTAGAAAAACGATTAATATTTGGAATACATTGGCCAACACTCCTCGCCTTTTTTCCATCTTCCGGGACCATTTTTCCATCTTCCATTGCAATTATATTTTTTACCAACTTTGGCCCTGGTACCTTCATCCGCTGGGTTCTCAGCTCCTGGACACCACCGTCAGTTTTCAATTTTGCTACTTTCCAAAATGTCTGACACTCGGTTAGCCACATATTGCTTATAAATTCGATGGTCGGATCTTATCCAATGAAGCACCGTAGATGAGTCCGTCCAGAAATATACATTTTTTATTTCTTTAGTATGATTTTGGATAACCATTTCTTTTACTCTGACACCGACCACTTCCGCTTGTAATTATAACGTTGGTATTGTATGATACCTTGTTGGGGCGCAGCTTGTTTTCCCCATCACAAAAACCACACTAACTCCATCAACATTTACTATTCGCCAATATGCCACGGCAGCTATCGCCTCCTCACTGGCATCGACGAATACATGTAACTCAACAGTGTTATTATAGAAATTGACATCGTAACACCTTGGGACGTTGAATTCCAATAATTTTGGATGCTCTTCTAACCAGACCTTCCATTGTCCATACATATCATCTGGTATCTTCTCGTCCCACTTTACACCACATTTCCACACTCTCTGCATTAATATCTTTGATGTTATCATAAAATCGCAAAGAAAGCCAAAGGGATCGAAAATTGACATATTAAGCGATAACATTTCTCGTTTTGTTGGGACTTTCTTCAATTTCAAAATATCTTTGTCCACTTTGTGAAGTTTTAATTGAAAACAAAAGGCGTCTGGTAATGGTAACCAATTAACACTTAATACCCGTTCTACGCCGTCACTACAGAATAAAGTATCGCTCTTGGAGCCTTTAGAACACATTCCGAGTTGGATTTAATATTGCGGAGATTAAATCCCCCTTCCTTGTGAATGCGTATTACATCTCCCACCCCTTGCGTTGCTTCCTTTTCGGACTGGAAACAATTAACGTAGTCATCCACATAATGACGTTCTAAAATTCCGTGTACAGCTCTGGGCAGTTGTTCTACATATCGACGGGCATTGAAGTTTTTGTGGGTGAGCAAATGGCTCCAAAAATTAACCTCTCCATCACGTAGGTATCCACTGGGCGATTCTGGCCTCCCTCTCTCCATAGAAATCGGTGGCTGTCCTGGTCTTCTTTCGGTATAGCAATTTGGTGAAAAATTTCTTGTATATACAGGAAGTTCTCTAAATTTGAAGATAATAGAAATAAGAGGCTTATTAAGATCCGGACCTGGAATCAAACATTTATTTAATGAGAAATCTTGTATCTCAGCTGCCGCATCGAAAACGAGTCGGATTCCTTTTTTAATTCGCATTATGTACCCCAAAGTGTGGCAAATAAAATGTTTTCGTACTTCTTTTTTCTTTTTCCGTATCCGAAAGTTTTCTGCAATAACCCTTTTCTTCATAATCTTGGATTTCCTTACAATATGCCATTGCATACTCTGGATCTTTAGCCATTTTCCTTTCTATACTGTAAAGACGGTTAAAAGAATAATCATACGAGACTGGAAACTTGATTATCTGTTCTCTCCACAAAAGTGAGCATTCAAAGCGACCATTTATATATTTGGTACTCTCTTTTAGTATGGACATAGCCCTCTCATCGTCTTTAGAGAGCATTGGCTTGACGTCTGCTTTGGTGCCCAGAGTTTCCACATCAAAGTATTCTCGCATCATCATATTAAGTTCCATGAATAAATCATCATTACTTTCATGCCAGCGCTTTCGAATATGTAGCGCGCGTTTATGATTTAAATTTTTGTCTCCCGGTATTGGTCCATACATTACTAATCGTGTTATAGTGATAATTGGGCCAGTATCGGTCACCATGCGAGGGATTTCTAAAGGTACTGTTAAGAATGAAGGGTTGAACATTTGAGTAATTCCGCCATTCAAGATTTGACGTACGACTGTGTTCTCTAATTTTTAACCAATCTTCTACATGGCAACTCTGAATTGGCAATAATAAATTGGACGAGAGATAAATGTTGGATACCGAATACTTGTTGTTGTACTCACCCACACCACTAATTCCAATGTTTACTTTCTGTGTTTTTTCGGCTATTCGTTGATCATTGAGCCATTGGATTTCTAAAAACTCTGTTTCTCCATACAATTCGAGTTCTCGAGCGACAATGGCATCTAATATCGACACATTGGCTCCGTCGTCAATGAACGCATACGCGATAAGATGTTTTTTCGGACCATATAATGTAACAGGCATAATCTGGAAGAGTACGTTTTCACTGGAGTGAGATACATGACAATTTCGCCTTCCGGATTGAGATGACTGTGCTTCGGATATTTTTATGCTTTCATGTCTTGGCTCCAATACTCTGTGCTGCTGCTGTTGGTTCGAAACCGTGTTCATTGTCGGGCGTATTTGATGTAATAAGTGATGGTGATATTTTTGGCAATCATCAATGCCACATCGACGTTTGAAATGACAATTTTTCAGTTGATGCTCCGTCCTTAGACAACAGAAGCAATTTTTAACTTGTTTCACTTTGTTCCATCGATCATCTATTGACATTTTCAAAAAGTGTGGACATGTTTTTAGATTAGAGCACTCACCTTGGCAAATTAGACAATGTTGACGAACATCGATGCCGACGCAGGCATATTTACGGTTTTGGACAGAATTTCCAGTGAAATTACGTCGGCTATACGAAGTGTTTGTTTTTATCGGCTGTGAATCATGAACAATATTGGCTAGATTTCGCAAAACGTTCAACCAACTACTGAAGTCAATTATCGTAGCCGGTTGTTGTAGTTGTAGAAATTTTTCGGCCCACTGCATTTGACGACTTACCGGCAATTTCGACACTAACTCACTTAATAGGGACGGGTTTGACAAGTGGTGTTCAGCTTTTGTGTTCCTTAAAAATGTGGACATGTTGTAGATTTTGTTGGCGAAAACTACGAGACCCTCTAGATTGTCGTTGGAAACTGGTGGAAGCGAACGGACCTTCTCAATCTGGCTCCGAATTAAAAGATCTGGACGACCAAAGGTTTCTTTCAATATTTCTATAATGGCTGTGACGTTAACCGAATTGTCCAGCAGCGATTCCACGGTCTCCTTTGCAACGCCTTTTAACGAATCTCTTAGGCGCATGATATTATGAAGATTGGAGTACCCAAACTCGGCTGTGGTGCTTTCGAATGACTCGTGGAATGTTGGCCACTCTTCTGGGAGGCCTGAAAATAAAGGCAGTGGATAAATTTTATTTTGTGGTATACTTGAGGAGGGAAGTGTTCCTGATGCTATCGGCAAATCCGAATGCAATTCTGACGGTTGTGACTGATTCTGTGGTGCATTACTCAACGTTGGTAGCGGTGTTGTAGTAGGCAAGTTTGTTCTCGACACTTGTTGAAACGTAGTTGCCGTTTCATTTGTTGGCGGTCGCTGCGCAGTTAGCGTATGCTGTGGCTGATTTGCTTGCGAAAACTGACTTTGGATTTGTTGTGATGTTTGGAGCAGCTGTTCTTGTATTAATTTTGTGGATTGCAGCATCTCGGTCTGTATTTCTTTCATTTGTCGCTGAAATTCACGCTGCATTTCCTCCATGTTTCGTTTAATTTGGCTTTTGAACTCCTGCATTTCTTTGACAGTTGCTGATGTAGTAGCTGGCGAATTGACTGTTTGTTTGTTGCTGTAATGGCGGAGCGGCTAGGTTAGGCGGGTCGACAGATGGTGTACTGAACGTAGGCTGCTGACTTTGTTGGCTGCGACCACGGGTATTTTGTTTCGGCGAATGTGAAACAGACATTTTGTAAAATCGTTCTGAAAGCGAACTGGAGGAATTCCTTGTGTCGTTCTTTTGCTGGTACGTCTTGTTTGTTCGTGGTTTTCTGACATAAAACCGGCTTTTTACCAGGAAAGGCTCCAAAATTTGCAATTTAGACTTTTTTTTTTGGCGTAAAAATTTTGCAAGTATCTTCCCTGCTGTGTTTCTTTTTACCGTTGATCGTTGTTTATGTTGAGCAAATAACGAATAATTGACAAAGACAAAGAATAGAAGGAAACAAACTCAGGAAACAAATAATAAAGAACAAAGAATAAAGTTGTCCCTTTTTGTTAATGTGTGCATGAATAAACTGCCCTGTTTTCGGCTGACTCCCAAATGACAACAAAAATTGTCTTTCATTAAATGTTTGACAAAAAAGCCTGGCTTTATTAAATTGTTACTGTTTTTGGTAATGGGATTTAGCACAGAGCGTCGTGTGTGTTTAATCTCTAAAGAGTACATAAATAAATTATAATAGTAAATTTAGTAAAACACAAAATGAAGCAAATGAGATCTTACTTGTTTTTGGCTTTATAACAAAAAGGACCGAAATAAGTGCCAGATGGGCCTATTTATAGAGTTAGGATCAAATTAAAATACAACAATAAAACAAAATGAAGATAATTAGTACTTAAATTAACAAGCGAAAATATATCTGTCTCATCTTGGGAAATTTATGACATCTCAGCTGACAGGTTGACATTGGCTTCAAGCATTGGCATTTTTAAGGTGACCATCCACAACAGTCAATGAGGACGCCCCTACCAGAATTAGAGGAGCGTGTCACAGTTCGCCAGACATAACCATCGTGTCACCTGGTCTGACAAATGACGTCACATGGCAACCCGTCATTTCCCTTGGATCAGACCATCTTCCCATAATTGTCTCCATCAGCAGACCACCCGATTTCATCACCTCTGAACGCCGCACATTCGTCAATCATGGGAAAGCTGATTGGCCGATTTTCAGAGAGTTCACCAATCACCGCTTCAGAGAATTGCCCAATCCTTCTGATGTTCGGGTAGCGGAAAGGACGTTCCAAGACATCATCAATGCTGCAGCCGCTCGCCATATACCTGCTGGTCGAATACCCGAAGTAAGACCAGAGGCGACGGGATTAGCGTAATGAGCTTCGTCGAACCAACCCCGACGACCCCAGAGTCAGGGAGCTGACACTGGAAGTTAACAGGCTGGTCGGCGAACATAAGCGGAACAATTGGTTAAATCATCTGAAGAGTTGCAACATTGGAGCCGGTATAAGCAAATTGTGGACAACGGTTAAGTCACTCTCGAACCCCGGAAGGAGGGATGACAGGACCTCAGTCACGTTTGGCGACGTTACGTTGACTGACCCGAAGAGGTGTGCAAGTTACTTCAATCGACTGTTTGTCGAGCACACCAAGAGTGACAGGGCGAAGAGAAGAGTGTTACGTCGCATTATATCTCTTCCTGCCGAGGATGAACCACGACAGTTTACAATGGATGATGTTGCGAATGCCATCAGTAACGCTAAATCATCCAAAGCGTTGGGCCCTGACGGAATTTCCATGGTAATGTTGAAACAGCTGGATGAGCCGGGAGTGGAGTATCTCACTAAAGTTCTCAACCTGTCGCTAGCCACCCTTATTGTTTCCGAAGTCTGGAAAATGGGCAGTGTGGTCCCAATACTGAAGCCGGGCAAGGATGCCAGCAAAGGTGAATCGTACAGGCCGATTTCGCTTTTGTCACCTGTAGCGAAGATCCTTGAGGCCTTAGTCCTCCCCAGCATTAGAAATAGCTATCAAGTTGCCGATCATCAGCATGGATTCCGTAAGCAGCACAGCACGACAACAGCGCTGCACGCCATCTCCATACATATTTGTCGAGAACTCAACCAGGAGCGGCCGTGTGATAGAACAGTGATGGTGGCGCTTGACTTATCAAAAGCCTTTGATACTGTCAACCACTCCACGCTGTTCGAAGAAATCGAGCAGACAACCCTCCGGCCAAGTCTGAAACGTTGGATAATCAACTACATGTGTGGTCGCCAGTCGTATGTGGAATTAAGGAACAAGAAATCCAAGCCCCGTAGATTGAAACAGGGAGTTCCCCAAGGAGGGGTGATATCTTCGGAACTGTTTAACCTCTACCTTTCCTGTATTCCGCCCCCTCCAGGCGGCATTGAGCTCGTAACGTATGCGGATGATTGTACGATCCTGGCATCAGGTACCTACCTCGATGACATCTGTGAGAGACTGAACTCCTATTTAACCGATCTTACCACCTTTTTCCACGCGAGGAATATGCACATATCCGCCACTAAATCGACGGCCGCTCTGTTCACCACATGGGCGGCGCAGTATAAAAGAGAGTCGAATATCAGGGTCGATGGTAAGAGAATTCCGACCACGAACTGCCCCAAAATTCTAGGGGACACATTCGACACCACCTTCACGTCGTCCACGCAACTGAAATGTAGGAACAAGGTCCTCAAGTCCCTTGCCGGCAGCACTTGGGGTACAGATAAAGAAACCTTGTTGACCACGTATAAAGCGATAGGTTGGTCTGTGGTAAGCTATGCGGCGCCAGTTTGGTCTCCGAATTTATGTGACACGCAGTGGGATAAGATTCAAATTTGTCAGAACGCCGCCCTGAGAACAGCAACAGGGTGCCTCCTTAAATCTACAGTGGACCATCTACATGAGGAGGAAAAGATTCTTTCAGTACAACATAATGAGATGCTACTGTTGCAGTACTTGCTCGGGAGTTACCGTGAGAGCCATCCCAATCACCATCTGCTGGCCACCGATACACCCAGGCATATCAAGAAGGATATTCATGCTTTAGAGACGACGGTCCAACAATATAGGCACATACGGTCCGTTGCGAATCGCGTCACGCGTTAAAAACAACAACCACATGAAAAATGTGTAAGTGATGCCAAGTTTGTGATGCCGTATGTGCAGCGGCCTTATAGTGCTCGGCACATACGATGCGTTGAGCGTCGCGGTACGACAACCACATGAAAAAAGTGTAAGTGATGCCAAGTTTTTTGAAAAACAACAATGTGGCTGACGCATTAAAGTTAAACATAATTTAACTTTTTTGGGACAACGGGTGTCCCAACGTGTCACCAAACGGACCGTATTTGCCGAGGGCTTATGGGTATACACCATAGAGCTGGCAAACCATCGATATTCCCAACATTAGAAAAGTGGGAACATATACAAGAATACACTAATATGCCAAAGAACATATTTTTTGATATTCTAAAATTTTGTATAAAAGATATTTCCAATATGAGAACAACATATACAAACAGAGAAAAGGACTACCAATGGGTTCACCGGCTTCTCCTATAGTGGCTGATATAGTTATGGAGAAACTACTTGACACCTGTATGGAAAAACTTTTGACGAAGCCTGTAATATTGACAAAGTATGTAGATGATTTATTTTTAATTCTGGACGAAGATGCAATAAATCACACACTGGATACACTTAACAATTTTAATCGCAATATAAAATTCACAATGGAAGAAGAGACAGGAGGATCCATTCTATATCTAGACACAATTATAACGAGAACAAGTAAGAACGGCGTTAAGTTCGGCCGGGCCGAACTTGTTATACCCTCCACCACAAGTTGTATTGAAGTAAAATGGAATAATTAGTTTCTTTCGTGTATGAAGAAGACTTAATACTAAATTTCAGCAATTTCGGTAAAACAATGCTCCTCACTGAAGAAAAGGACGAACAGACCAAGGATATATTTTACGAGCGCTTAGAAGAAACATATGACAGTTGCCCTGCCCATGACATTAAAATCATTCTAGGCGATTTTAATGCCAAAATTGGAAAGGAGAATATCTTTGGCCCAACAGTCGGGAAATTCAGCCTCCACAGTGAAACATCTGACAATGGTATG